>NC_080670.1:216571295-216917545 GCF_030247195.1 Topomyia yanbarensis
TAGTTTTAAGATAACTGTAAATATTTCCTAAAAATTATTACTATTGAATTCCTTGTTTTAAAAATTTTTCATAAAAAAAATCTTTTGCCCCCTCTCTTGTATATAGAATCTTATTTCTAGTCTTAAGATAGCTGTAAAATCTTTCTTTTTTAAAAAAAAATATTTCAACATTGTAACCTCCTAGTTTTAAAATATCCAAAATGTAAAAACAAAAGAATTTGGCACCGCCAAGCTAACGCATTTGTGCCTATCAAATAAACGAAATGAATAAAAAAAAATCGACTTGAAACAGTTAGAAGCCAGAATAATACACCACTACAATATTCTAAATTCTACTAATTAAAATCAGATTGACGATTGAAGGAAATGCCCTTATACTACAATCCCGTAACAGAATTTGAGTCTTCTATTTGACATACTTTGTAGAGAATTTCTAGCCTGCATGACCTTAAGTAATTTAGCTTTTATTAGACATTGTATTTGCAAGGAAAAACCTGTAAAATAATTTAAGCACTTTCATATTTCATATTTCATATTCATATGAGAAATGCAAGAGATTTGCCAAAATAAGACATTTCACCATGTGCATTTTGGTCATATTGCTGAAAATGACGGAGAAAAAGATTCCCGATTTGTATCTTTGAGACTTGAAGCTATTTCTCCTTAGCTGTTTCCAACGGTGTTTGTGTGGTTAGAAAGTTTCTTTTCTGTCTTAGCGAACCCAGGTAGATGAGAGTATCATAGTTCATACTACGTTACACACATATCAAAGCCACATAACTACGCGGCAATATTTTAATCACTCGACATACCAGGGAAAACTCTACTCTGATAAGCTGCTAACCGTATTCCTTTAGCAACGATTGTGCCTAGTACCTCCAAACGAACAGCCAGCAGCACCAGCGAGGAAGCAAAGGCCAAAAAGACGAATGAACGGGTGTAGAAAAGAAACAAAATCATCCAGCCACGTGCTTGGTCAGAAACAGAACGTATTTGAGACGTGTTATTTATTGGATATTGTAAGCAATAAATAACCTAATAGTTAAAAGATTAATCTATTCATTAGATTTTTTAGGGAGGACATTGGAAACACATTAATTTGGACAATTTAAATACTTTTTTAGCATCAGAATTTAACAGATTATTTGAACAGTCTGACTGAACGAGTACCGAAATATTGATGGGCGTGGAATACTAGATTTTTTTACATAATTATTTTTGGCAAAACATCTTCGTTTTGTGATAATCGAAATATGAAGCATAAACCATTCTTCTGATCTTCGTACCCTGAACAAGAAGTAGTATCAGTATCAGTGAGGTCGTTGAACTATTTCTGCAGTTACCATAAATCGGTTGCTAAGTCTATCATCGAAATGAGAGGCAGTTCCCCTATTAGCTAACTCGTTTTCTTCGATTTCCATATATGAGTTTAGACTCGAAGTTACATGCACCCAGAGCTCGTAATCATCTCTAACTATTTGACAAAATGACCAACTCGTTGCCCCTTGGGTCGGTTTAAAACACACATACTTTCTGCTACAGGTCTCAACTGTATGTACCTTGGTTTGAAAGACAGACGGTGTAGAGCCTGAAGCCCTGTAGAAACCTACAGTAAGGATGACAGCCCCCTGCCACAGCCTTTTTTTCAATCATCAAGCATTTTAAAACTTTTTCCGTAATTCTTTTGTAACTGCCTATTATTACTTTAAGAAATTTTACTTTTTCAGTAAATTTGATAGTTGTTTCAATAAGGTACTAGTTTGACTGTCCTTTTCTTGTAAATGGAATCACGATAATTTGTTTTATGGAATTTATGCTCCCAATTCATCCTCTTACACCGGCACAACGTTGCATTTAGAGTAGTTGAAATACGATCCTTTATCGTTGTCCCAAACAAGGAAGACAATGTCGTCTGCGTAACCCGCCGCTTCAAATTCCAGACATTCTAGTTCATTCAGCAGTCCTTTTACTACCAGTAACCAGTAGCCACAAAAGGGGTGACAGAACTCCTCCTTAAGGAAATCCTCTAGTGGTTCGCCTTTGATTGTAGCCTAGCCATCTAACGACGCAGTCACAATTCGGCATCACAACATTTCAATAATCTATTCGACAGTGGAACTAAACTGCTTAAGGCTCCGTTAGACCTCAAGGCCGATGACACTTTTACACCTTTTTGAGAGGACTGTGCAATGGCGTGCCGGTTGATAGGTGAATTGTTTATTATTCAGTGGTTGCCTGCCGAAAAATTTAATACCTTCTAATACCTTTTCCACACCCTTGAGAAAAAAAATACATAAGCCTGAGCTAGGATTTTAAGGTGCTCCGTAATAGTGCTAGATTCAACATTGCTTCCAATGTAATCGTTCCGGCCGAGTTGATTGTTTATGTGATTGCTAAACAAGCTACTCTTTGTGTCTTTGATAGTTCCAGACTTTTCACCCATTTTGCTTTTCACCCTGGGCCACTACACTATTAAAGCAAATTATGTTACTATTAGTGTGATAAAATATGTAAAGCATTTTTGGTTTCAAGTCCAATCTTCATGCAGACTTTTTTCGCAATTCTTTCATAATTTAGATTCCACCGCAATTTACTATCTAGTATTACTCCAAGAAATTTCACTTTTGTAGAAAATTCTATAGTGATTCCATTAGGATTTTATTTTGACTATCCTTTTTCTAGTAAATGGAATTGTGGTTTTTTTGGGAGATTTATTCTCTCTGTTCTCCTTTTGACTCCATTGGCATGTCGCGTTTAGGGTAGTTTGAGTACGAGCGATGACGTCATCTGCGTATCCCGTCACTTCAATCCCCATACCTTCCAGTTCACTCAGGAGTCCGCCTAATACCGGGGACCATAGAAGGGGTGACAGTACTCCTCATTTAAGATATCCCCTAGTGGTTCTCATGCTTACAGTCCTATCTCCTAGCTTGTAATCAGACTGTTTTCTTGCGGACTGAAATCTCTCGAAGTATTTGGACAAAGAATTGACCCATTGGGATTCTGTTCCCCCCCATGTTGTAAGAGGCGACAAACAACAGATGCGGCTATGGTCCACAAGGATGGTTACTAACAGTCTAATATCAGTCTCCGAACAAACCCCGCATAGAAGCCGTATGTAGGGCATCCGGCGAGTTAAAGTATCTCAGCTAAGATCCACTGGGTTCCTGCTCCAATGTCGCAAGAGGCGACTGAACATAGGAATCCTCAAGTCAAGATGTTTCTCCGTGCCGATATCTGAATGGTTGGCAGTACTATAATATGCCATTCGCGAACATGACACAGTGGACGTTTATTTCTTCGCAAATCGTGGGATTCAAATGATGGTCATGTCTCTATTACCCATTTCAGAGTTCGAAATACGTCTATTCTTCCGGCATATTGGTCACAAAATGCCTCATCACCTTCTGATAATTTCAAAAAGGTTATATTATACTGTGACAGAAATGGGTTTTCACTCATAATCCAGTGATGCAACTCTGATATCAATTCGATAGGCACCGAATTGATGGAATACTTAAGTAGCAAACATCTGGATATACTTAATGTAGCCAATCGCCTAACATTTGTCTGATCTGGCAGGGAAGAGGTGTTAGATGTAACTCTCTGCTCTGACGGTATTGGGCATGAGTCGGCACACTGGCAATCCAAGTAGCAATTCCGGTTTTATAGCACACTACAAGTGCACTCTAAGTTTTAAAAAGAACTTCAAGAATGTCATAAAACCTCAATCGTTACTAGGGTTGTACACAATGAGCTCAAATCATCGTTATATTTATCAAGTGCAGTTGGAGAAAGGTGCGCTGAAGGATGATCCGTTAAAAGATCTTTTCAATTCCTTCTGACTCTTTCTTCCCTAGTTTTAGCGGGTTTGGCTTACGGTATGGTATGGATTGGATCTCTCCAGATAGCGAACCAAGATGTACCTGGTAGAAACAGAAATTGGAAGAGATAAAAGGGGGGGCTGAGGATACCCGTTTTCTTGTCGAGCCATATAGCCTTCACCAGAATAAGGTATTCCTCCTGTACATTCCGTGGAATCCCATGGAATGTTTGAAGAGTTCTGATGAGGCTAGATTTCTGTAATCCTTGTTCGCAAGTAGTTTGCTGGGAAGTTCTGAGAACCAAGTCAATTGCAGAGAAAATGCAGCAGTATTTTTGTAGTTATAAACTGAGCTGACTTCCAAAAATTCACGGCGAAACCTGAATCGGTTTTCGTTCATTTATCTCAATTTCCCTTCGGGGGGATATTGCGCATGGACGGACGAATTCTGCAACTCCTGAAGTCCACTGCGACCGTACAGATACACTAAAATAACTATCCTTTCTATCACTGAAGGTCTTCTCGATCGATACAATGCTTATTGGCGGAAAGAGATCAACCGAAGTTAGTAAAGTAGGCGTAGTAGAGATGATCGAAAGATATTGTGAATCAAGTCATCCAAAACATCACTGTATCCGGCACTCGCTCTTTTGATGGTTGTCCTGCTGGAAATTGTAGAGCTGAGTTCTCGAAAGGGCTCCCTGTCAGAATCACTCACTACAATTGCAGAAGAGACAGGAAACGTCAGCCACTAATACACTGTTTAAGGCCAATTACAGTGGACCGTGATTCTGATTGTGATATTGAGTGTACGCTACGGGACGATCGCGTGGAAACGAGCGTTTATTTGTTCGCGCTTGAAACCGCGTTAATCAGATTGTAAGTGCTACAGCGTTTTCTAAGTCATCGGGGTGTTTTTGTGTTTGCGAAAACTGGTGCACAGGTGTGCGAGTATGACCGCGATTGCATTCGTCTTTGTATATGAAAGCGAAAGGCTCGAGCGTTTGCATGTTGATGTGTTCGATTGTGAGGGCGTTTTTATTTGACGCGTGTGAGAAACTTCGCGTGTAAAAATTCGAATTTATAACCATGTGGCCTTTCGCAATATTCTCGTGTGTTCTTGAATTAAATGCAAGGGCCGCGAATCTGATGCTAGAAGAAACTGATTTACCCCAGATAACTAGAGTTCGCCGTCAAGTCGCATTTTGTCTAGTGAATATGGGCGTTGTTTTTCAAGCTTGGTTTAACTGAAGACATGTACCTAGGTTGGGGTAGGAATTTCCGAACATGACCTATTCATGATCGCGCGAATACGGGACTTACACTTTTGAATAAGACCGCGTTTATAAGTATATATGTGCTCAAGCGTTCACTTAATTACCGGAGTGTTTTGATGTTGTCGAGATTGCGGGCGTAAGTGTGCGTGGATGATCGCGAAGGGCTCAAGCGATTGTATGTTAATGTGCTTGTTGCGTGATTTCCAATTTTCAGTGAACGGTTCAGATGTTGGAAGGAATTGAGTTCTCCCATATCACTAGAGTTCCCGCTCATGGAACGTATTGTTTATTGTATATAAGCCCGATCAAAAGCAGAAGTTCGTATGTCTTTTAATTTTTCCTCAAAAAATCTCAAATATTGTTTTGATTTTCCGCCGAATCCAGGTTCTCTTCAGCATAAAAATGGTGGTCTGGAGCCCACCGCCAAGCCCACGGCACTAGCCTTTGTTTCAAAAATCAAACAACATACACACTAATGAAGCGTAAAAATACCATTTGCACCCTATACTGAGCAAGATTATGCTAATTTGAACAAGCAAACAAAACAAGTGGCCAACTAGATAAAAAAAACTCAGTAGGCACCTTCTGTGTGCCGTTTTTTTTTCTTTACCGAAGCGAATGTCTCTGAGCTTTGAAAAAAAAAATGTACACCAAAACCCAACCTTTTTCACGCTTAAAGACATTCCCCTTTGTTTTCTCCCGGTGGCTACTTGCATAAACTTTCAGAATGGACTGTCCATCAGACTGAAGTTCTGTGACAAGAAAAAAAAAGTTTTGTCGCTATGCTCCATTGACACTAGTCTAACCAGCTGACAACTGTTTGCGATCAGCATTATCGAAGATCCGAGAAAAAAAAAAAGTTTTTGAACTTGATGATTCATTCGGTGCCAGTTTTAGATTAAAAAAAACATTCCATCAAATTAACACATTCAAGAAATCAATCAAAGCAACCCACGGCCCCAAACACACACCCATACGTGCCGAAAGACGGCCGCGACCCCCTCCCCTTCTAGCCTTCTTTGCAAGTAACCTGCGACAATGACTGTAGCTTCCGGTTGCTAAGCGATTTTGATAATGTTTATGACATCCGTGGGCTGCTCTAGCGAGGAGGGGGACCTGTTCGATACAGAATTCTTCACCTTCATCATATGCACACATTCAACAGCCCAGTCATCTTCGCCACTAAAAGAGTGAAAAAGAGAGCGAGATGTAGACTAGGCAAGCTTTTTTTTGTGAGGAATAATGATGCTCAATTTTCCGGCATTGTGAATTATTTATGACTTACACAATGTACGTGCCTGATTCCTGGGGGTGGGGGTGATGCGATGGTCTTCTGCAGTTTTTTTTTTATTCCTGTTGTACCATAGCTATAATCAAATATTACGTAATAGAAGCAAAAATATTCCTCCTGGGGACTATCCTACTTTCCGGCTGGCTCAGCTTCCCGTGTGGCGTTTGGGGGCAGCAAAAGAGAAAACTTTTTCCTGTTCTGTCCTATTCTCTTCCCGTCTTTCAGTCGAGTTTTCCGGTTCCATTTATTCCACTCCGTTTCCGAATGTGTGGCATTTTTGTTATTGAAAGTTATCAGAGCGGAATGGAAGATAATAAGATTTCCATATTTGCGGGATGAAGTCAGCCTTGGACTGGCCCCGGGGGGTTGCCACGGATACCGGTTTACTATGTTGCTGCCACCGTGTATGGTTTCTGCGTATGTTTCGCCGTTCGTATACACGTAGATTTTTATCGCAGCCTCCTGGGATAATTTGCGAGAAGTCATATCGTTTCTTCGTGATTAAATCTGAAGAGCAGGGAAATTTTTCCGCTGTATCACAACAATTGTTCGCTGAGATAACAAATCTAATTTCAAGTATTTTTTTTATCAGTTTCCCGTAGACAAGGGTTCGCGGGAATGCTAAAAACAGACAGGTTGAAAAAAGTACACAGAAGAAAGATTTAATAACATTATTTGTTTCAATATCCACATCCCACCGCTCAATAAAACCAGATTGAATTCTGTCAGTTTCATTCCGCTACCTTTCTTGCGAAATTAAATGAAAATTGTTTCAGCACTGGTTTCAACGAAAGCACTGCTGAAACAGGTTCGCAGTAGGCCGTGGTAAACGAATCTCATTCCTGGCAGCCCCCACGAGAGGTTCAATTTGGTTGAAAGCATACCCTCCCAAACACATCGCCCCAACTTTCCGGGACGACTCTCAGCTCAGCAACGCCATTTTTTATCTTTTCTTCGATCGTAAAATCTTGCGGCCAGGTCAAATTTTTCGTACTGGAAGGGAAGAAACCGCACATCGTCGTCATCTCTGCGGCACACTTAAACACACGCGGAGGAAGCTTTGGTCGAAAACTTATTTCCGCCTTCCAAATACCACAAAATCCGTCACCTTAATAATACCGGGGTTTCAGTAGGTGGGATAACTTTTCAAACCATACCACATTTCAGCGGAAATTACACACTTCAACCGTGTTTCGACAGACGCAAAATCTTACCCCGTCACACTACCGACTCGACTCCCACAGAAGCCAAAGAACCGGTACTTCCGTTCGTTTTGACAACTTTTACGGCATGAGATAGCGGATGCTCTAAAACTTGATTCAATCGGCGTAATCCTTCCAATGGTAAAATGCTGTTTCTGTCACCAGACCGAAGAAGAGCATCAATCATTTACATATTTGTTTATTATTCATTCACAGTTTATGAAGATCGGCAGGAAAACAGGCCGTTCTGCACTTTATTTCAGCTGTGGGAGGTGACACACTGCAGTGTGAACAGCGTTTACCCTATCTACCCTACTGTGCAATTTATTGTCCAACTGAGAGAGTGCCATGACTCGGGGGTGCTTGGGAAGAAAATCTTTGGATAACAAATGCTAACTTGATTAGGCAGGAAGAAGCGACAAGTATTTATATTGCGTAAGATGCTCGAGAGGAAGAGCTGTTGCAAATGGAGAACATGACCGGAAATAGATTGCTCCCTCCCGAGTCGGTCGGTCGGTCGGTCGGTTGGTCGGAGTCTGAACCAGACCGGAGCTGTCTTCAAGTGTCCGCAAGCAACGATGGCTGGTGTCCGATGCAATCACATTTTTACGACTTATGTAACATATTTCTCACTGGGGTTCTCTCTGCCTGCTAGATGTTCGTTCGTTCACGTTCAAAGCCGGTGGTGGAAGATCACCGAAGATGTCAGCCGCAGTGCTGGGAGAGGACTTCCTACATCGAAATGTCTCAGTGGCATATGGTGATGCAGGATGGTGTGAGGGTTCGTGGTTGGGGATCCTCTTTGGCAGTCTTGTGATTTATTTTTTTCTTTCTGCATCAGAATCCCGGATATTGGAGGTTTGGAACAGACGCCTTTTGTATCCTTCCGTAAGCATCAAATCCAGCAGAGACGAGATTTACTCGAACGAAGAAGCTTGCGGTGTCGAAGAGATTTTGGATCGATTTTCAGCATTCCATGGCATGCTTTGCGGCGTAGAAACCCTAAAAATTCCGGTAATTAAATTCATAAAAAGTCTAAAGTTCATAAAAATTTTAAAACTTGCAGCATCATTAAGATTTGTAACCTTAAAAATAGTAAAATCACAAAAAAATTTAAATTTAAAATATCTTGAAGAGTATTCATAATTTTATTACCTTCAAAAAATTTTAAAATTTGAAAGGTTAAGAGTTTTTATCCTACAAGAATGTTTAAAAATTTTAGGACGTACTACTTCAAATTTTTTAAATTTTGTAGATTTTAGGAGTTCTAAAAACATGAAAAATTTCTGAAAGTTAAAAAATGTTTAAGGTTTTGAAAATTTTAAAAACATCATTGGTTTTAAAAAAATTTACAATCATAAAAATTTTAGCAATTTCATAAATTTTGTGAAATAATGAAATAAATTTTAGAAAGATCTTATTTTTTTTTAAATATTAACAAAGTTTTAAAATTTAATTTTCTTAAGAATTTTTAAAATTTTTAGAATATAAAGATTTTTAAAATTTATAAAGGTCATTTTTTTTAATTTTTTTAATATTTTTAAAATTCTTGGAAATTTTGAGACTTCCAAAATTTTGTAATATTTTAACATATTTGAGATATATAAAAATCTTAAAATCATCAAAGTTCTTAAATTTTTTTAAATTCTTAAGCTTCCTAAAATTTTCAAAATTTTGAAATGCTTAAAATTCCTAAAATACCTAAAAATCTTAAAATTCTTTTTAAAGGTTTCAGCGTAAAAAATATCAGTTTTTTTTGTGAACTTTTTAAGAAATTTGGGTGAAGCGAATTGATCGAAACTTTTGAACATTAAACTACATCATTTCAATAACATCGTGTATTTTTTTCATGCAAATATATCTACAAGCGACTCGGTGACGAAACTTTTTGTGGAACGTCTCTGGAAAAACACGATTTGCGGTGTTAACTGCCATTCAAAAACTACTTGCCTGATTCATTTCAAACTTTTTATACACATTCTATGTTGAAAATATCTAACCCTACGTTGAGTTTTTGAGATAATTTTTCAATTAAGGGTTTTTTTTGCTTATAAAATGGCGGAATTGCTATTTTTTAAGAGAAATTCCGTAGTTTTATGAATAGAAAGTTCCCTTAATTGAAAAATTATCCCGAAAACTCAACGAAGAAGTTAGGTATTTTTAACATAGAATGTGTATGAAAAGTTTGAAATGAATCGGTCAAGTAGTTTTTGAATGGCAGTGAACACCGTAAATCGTATTTTTCTAAACTTTCTAAAAAAATTGCCAAAAAACTGATTTTTTTTACGCTGAAGTCTTACCCCGTTTAATATTCTTAAAATTCTCAAAATTCTTGAAATTAAAATTCTTTAAATTCTTAAAAATTTTAAAATTCTTAAAATTCTTAAAATTCTTAAAATTCTTAAAATTCTTAAAATTCTTAAAATTCTTAAAATTCTTAAAATTCTTAAAATTCTTAAAATTCTTAAAATTCTTAAAATTCTTAAAATTCTTAAAATTCTTAAAATTCTTAAAATTCTTAAAATTCTTAAAATTCTTAAAATTCTTAGAATTCTTAAAATTCTTAAAATTCTTAAAATTCTTAAAATTCTTAAAATTCTTAAAATTCTTAAAATTCTTAAAATTCTTAAAATTCTTAAAATTCTTAAAATTCTTAAAATTCTTAAAATTCTTAAAATTCTTAAAATTCTTAAAATTCTTAAAATTCTTAAAATTCTTAAAATTCTTAAAATTCTTAAAATTCTTAAAATTCTTAAAATTCTTTAAATTCTTAAAATTCCTTAAATTCTTAAAATTCTTAAAAATCTTAAAATACTTAAAATACTTAAAATTCTTTAAATTCTTTAAATTCTTTAATTTCTTTAAATTCTTCAAATTCTTGCAATTTTTTAAAATTGTTAAAATTCTTCTAATTTTTAAAATTCTTTGAGATTCTTAGAATTCCTGAAATTCTTAAAATTCCTAAAATTTTTAAAATTCTCAAAATACTTAAAATTTCTAAAATTCATAAAATTTTTCAAATATCTACAATTTTTAAAATTCTTAAAAATTTTAACCTTTTTGAAATTCTTAAAATTCTTTAAATTCTTTAAATTCTTTAAAATCTTTAAAATCTTGAAATTCTTTAAATTCCTTAAATTCTTGAAATTCTTGAAATTCTTGAAATTCTTGAAATTCTTTAAATTCTTTAAATTCTTTAAATTCTTTAAATTCTTTAAATTCTTTAAATTCTTTAAATTCTTTAAATTCTTTAAATTCTTTAAATTCTTTAAATTCTTTAAATTCTTTAAATTCTTTAAATTCTTTAAATTCTTTAAATTCTTTAAATTGTTTAAATTCTTTAAATTCTTTAAATTCTTTAAATTCTTTAAATTCTTTAAATTCTTTAAATTCTTTAAATTCTTTAAATTCTTTAAATTCTTTAAATTCTTTAAATTCTTTAAATTCTTTAAATTCTTTAAATTCTTTAAATTCTTTAAATTGTTTAAATTCTTTAAATTCTTTAAATTCTTTAAATTCTTGAAAATCTTTAAAATCTTGAAATTTTTTAAATTCTTTAAATTCTTTAAATTCTTTAATTTCTTTAAATTCTTTAATTTCTTTAAATTCTTAAAATTCTTGCATTTTTTTAAAATTGTTAAAATTCTTAGAATTCCTGAAATTCTTAAAATTCCTGAAATTTTTAAAATTCTCAAAATACTTAAAATTTCTAAAATTCATAAAATTTTTCAAATACCTACAATTTTCAAAATTCTTAAAAATTTTAACCTTTTTGAAATTCTTAAAATGCTTAAAATTCTTCAAACCCTTAAAATTTAAATGAAAATGAAATTCCTTAAAATTCTCAAAATTTTTACACTTTTCAAAAAATTTAAAATTTTTGTTTTAAATCTAAAAATTTTAAAAAATTCCAGTTTTTTTATTCTTAAAATTCCTAAAATTGTAAAAAAAATCTTAAATATTAAAATCTTTAAAAATTTTAAAACTTCTTAAAAAAATTTAAAATTAAAAACTTTTTAAAAAAAATTTAAAGCTTAAAATTTTTAGAAATACAATGATGACCCGATTTTATCAGACACCGACTTTGTCTACCCTTGATTTCATCAGCTTTATGACCCGATTTTGTCAGCATCATGTGAAAATTGATAGGTGGTAATTTGATGGGCTCTAGCAGACGAACCAAGTTGAATTCGAGTAAATCCTTTCTTGAGCATATTTTTCATTCGTTAGAGATCCGAAATACGCTCAGGTTTTTTTACGCGTTTTTTGCGCGGTATTTTTTACGTGGATTTTGAAATTCACGCGATTTTCATTTACGCGGCCTGTATCCCCCGCGTAAAAAAAATCTGAGCGCATTTTTTTATATTTTGCACTTTCAGACCCCCTTAAGAGAAATTTAAACTAAATAATCAGCAAGGGTTATGGGGCTATATCTAGAGATTAAAGAAGAATATTTTAAGAGCTTTTTTCCTATTTTATCAATGTCCCCGTTTTATCAGCCTAAAATTCACCAAGGGGCTAATAAAAACGGGTTTTCACTGTATTGAGAATTCTATTGTTTTTAAATCATGAATATTTTAAAAATTTTACAAGTTTTAAAAATTTTAAGAATTTTGAAATTTTATAATTTTATAATTTTAAATTTTAAATATTTCAACAATTTTAAATTTTTCAAAACCTATAACAATTTTTTTTAAATTTAAATATTTTAAACCCGCTAAAAATTACTGAATTTTCAATTTTTTTGAATTTTTAAAATTTTAAGATAATGAATTTTTTTAAAATTTTCGATGATTTAACTTTAATTTTTTTTAAATTTTTGAAGCGCTAAAAAAATTTTCAAGTTAAGATTCTAAAGAATTTCAAAATCTATCTAATCTATAGATTCCTGCACTATATAAGTCTTAAAATTCTTTGAATGTTGAAATTTTAGATTATTTTATTCTCGACTTATAGGATTCTTGGCATCCCGAAATTTTGCAATTCTTGATTTTTTGTATTTTTGATTTTTCATTTATTGGTTAATTGATTTGTGGAATTCTTATATTCCTTTGTTCAAATTGTCTATGATTTTTAGTTTTTCTAAAATCTTAATTTTCAAATTATTGAATTCTTGTGCTGCCGAATTCGAAGCTTCATGAGATCCTTTATTTCTAGTGTTCATGATTTCTTGAATGCTCAAAATTTTGTGTTTCGGATTCATGCATTTTTGAATTGTTGGATGTATGAATACAGGAACGTAGGAATCCCGTTGCGTGTCGAATATGCAGGTTGTAGACGCATTGTTATGTCTGAGTAGGTTAAAACCACATTATTCTTCTAACAATTTTCTCAAAAGCTAAACTGCCGTGAATCAGTAAAACAAGGTCATCTACTTTGTTCTGCTGTAATCTCCCAAGTTACAAAACACCTTATCATTATTGCTAAAATCGGTCGAACTTTCAGAGATTTAAATAGGGCTTTGTATCGTCAATACAATGGTACAGAAAAAATCTAAATAGGGAACTTAACTTATTTTATCAGGAAAGAGAGCCATCTTTTCCGTTCGAGCCGAGCCCTTGGAACCGAAAATGCAACCAATTCGAGCTTGAATTGAAAAACTTCAAAGTTTTAATTAATGTGGCAATTTTGCCATGTGGTATGCGGAGATGCTCCAAAAATTTACCCTCCCTCAAAATGGATGCTCTAATTAGCAACAGCAATAGCAACAACAAACTGGACCAGCTTCCACGCAATTACAGCTGAAGCATACTAATTAATCCATTACGCCTAATGATATGCGTCAAGCGCACCCGGGCGACTCATTTATGCATACCAGACACCGTTACAATTCTCGCATACTAAAACCAGACAGTTGAACAACGATGGCGCTGGAAATGAAAATAAGGAGCGGAAAAACACAGCAAAAAAAATAAACAAAGCAAACGTTTGCAGGCTGTGGGGGAGGCTACTCCAAACCCAGATCCGGGATCCAGGGCAGCGGTCAAACCGCATGTTCGTTAATAAAGTAAGTGAAATTTGTGCTTCCCATTAAAATGCAAATGAAGAAAGCCCTAATTTCATTCACACACACACAAACCCTCCACGATTCGCTAACCTGCTTCGACGTACACTGGTACATCCGAGTAGGCTACTTTGTTTCTGAGCAAAGGAAGCGAGAAAAAAAAATCCAAAAACGAAACTGTCACACCGTCGTCGTCGTAGTGGATAAGCGCAAAAAAAGAACGGGAGAGCCTGCTACGATGATCCCTGACCACTATGGTGACCGAGGAGGGTCCCACGCGGTGTCATCGCACATTCCGCCGCGAAAAGATGAGATGGCCTTGAATGTTTGTTTGTGATCACTCGCCAGAAGAAGAAAAAAAAGTACAGAATCAACCGACGAACAGGAAGAGCAGATTCCGGGGACATAAATCATAATTAATGGGTAATGTTTTTTTTTTCGGGGGGAGAATGGTTTCCTGTCCTGTGGTGGCGGTGCTTTTCTCAAGCCTAATGAAAGTAAATTTCGGTACGGATTTGAACAAAGATATGAGAATTGTCGGAAATTGCTGGGGCGGCTTGGCAAGATTGCCACGTCATTTTAGAGGGAATAATTCTTTCTTGGAAGTTGTAATCCGGTTGAGGATTAGGGAAGACCGAGGAAGATTGATTTAGATAAGTGTTTTTGGGGTGGGATGGGAATTTGGGATAAGTAAAGTTTTGGGAAGTTTAGCTGATGAACAAAGGTCAGAATTGGATTTCTGGTATGATAACAAAAATTGCATTTCAAAACATCAGCACACACACACTGATGATCTGGAGCAAACTAAACGTAAACAACAGAATATTAAAACTAACCCAACCCGATTCTAAAAGGGTGGGTGTTACTTTGATGTTTGCCGTAGGCATTTTTCATCTTCGTAACCCAACTCAGGCAGAATGTAAATATTTCATCGGGTCTATAAAGAACCCCACGAGTGTCAAAAAGGTCATGAACAAAACAAACTGGATGCTGTTACCGACCCACTGCTCGGAAGACTACGTCACTCCACAAGTGCCACAAACTGTCTTTCTCTCTCGCAGAAAACAGTAGGCGACGACGGCGTTAAAATTATTACCCACAGCAACTGTCGCTTCTTTGCTGGTGGCAGTTTACAAAAGAGAAAGCAAACAGGGCCATAAAAACATACGCGTGGGAGGATTTTCTTTCGGAAAGCGACTATTTTGGGAAGATGTGAATAAAGGACTCATTTCCCGTGACGGAAACACATAAAAAAACACATTCGGTACGGAATCAATATGTGAATAAATTTTTGGAATGTTCCGGACGTGAACGGAACCGGAAGCATCGAATCCAGTATGGTTTGATTATGCGATGGAAGCAACAGCCGGGCTGCGCTGGTATTCAAATTAAGTGTTCTATTCCGGCCATTGAAAATTAGCGAAAAATCCACATCAAACCTAATGTCTGAACCAAGCGAAATAAGCGGTACACGGTCGCCTATAGTTCGTCATATATACATATTCGCAATTCAATTTCCGATAGCAAGTGCACTTGGCTTCCACTTCCACTCAAAATCCACTTTCCAAACTAGATCGAGCTTCCACCGAGCTTCACTCATGGCTCTCAAGATAATCGAGTACCCCCTCATTCAGGCTCATCACCTACTAGATCGTAGCAGCCATCGCCCGCTCGCGCGCGTTCTGTGCGCGCTTCCAATATGCAATATTGCATCGATTTAGCACGGCTTCGCTTGCACACCTGTGCCTGTGAATCGATGCGGGGGCGGTGTGGCGCATTTCAATCACTTCCCCGTGATCGACTCGGATAAACACTGACTACCCACGACGCTCAAAAACGGAGAACGAGGATTATGCTGCGATGACGGCACACATCTCCCGCATACAGAAGATATCACTTTAAGCAATTTTTGTGAGTGTGATTTTGTCCATAAAAAAGCAATTTATATTCATAAACAAGTATCTACACGGGAAGGCTTTCAAACGTTCTGTCTTTCAACGATCCGTTTTTTTTTACCGCGTGATATGATGGGGCTCAAGCCTTTCAATTGCTGAGCATGACGGCCTTGATCATCGTTCTTTTTATTTGTGCATCATTCTCCTCTTATTTGTGGCCAAAACCAGGCGTCTAGCAGAAGCGCAATATTTTTCCTTACTCAATTTCACTTGCTTGCCTCTTGCTTCCCAAAGGGCACCCACGCGCTGAAAACAGCGGAAGCTTTTTCCCACAGAATGCAGCCATTCTGAAACAATTTTTAATTTATGATAAGCCATACAATTTTCTTTTCCACTCTCTGTCTCACACAAACCATCCAACCACCCACCTACCCAACCAGAGTCATTTTATATGAGCTGTAGAGAACGCAGCATCACAGTAGGCTATCCTCGCTCGGGCTCGATGTGCCAAAGGGACGAGAGTATACGAGCAAACGAACGAACGAACGGAAGGCACTCATCTTTCTTGAGACGTTCTCACATGGCATGGCTTGCTAGTTTTCGCATTGAACTCGGTTTCACTTTAACCATGCCGTAGATAGTGCGGTTGTGTCGTGGCTTACTGGGACTGTGTGTTTTTTTGTTGCTGCTGCTGTCGTTGTTTCTGCTCACGTCCGTCCATTGAAAATGTGTGTGGAATGGGGTGTGGTTGGTTTATCGCAGCTGCAATCTATTGATTTTCCTCCGGTTGCATAAATTGGAATTTCAAACTTGTTGGCTTGGTTGGGCTGTTGAATATTCGGAATGTTGGGGAAAGATTTTGCCTTCGTCACTAAATCCATGGATTTCCAAAAGTGCTTTTTACACGTTCACGTTTTTTTATTCATTTGACTATTTTTTTTCGTTATATTTTATCGAGTTTTCGAAAATTTTCGTTTCTTAAAGCTTCAGATATTGAGGTCCCAAGGTCAATAGATCCTATAGTGTTCCCACGTGACCAAGTGATTTTAAATTTATTGAAACAAATTCCGGAAATAGTAATCGAAAATCTTAAAATTGATGAATCTCAAAATTTAAGAATCGAAGATTAACAAACTCGTGGAATTCAAATACAAAGTACCTAAATATCAAAAAAAAAATATCATAACTCCACTTATTTTCAGGATAATGGTCACTAATAACTTTTTTAGGCCTGAAACGCACTTGGCGACTTGAAGACTTGGAAACTATTTCAGCTTAGCAGTCATTTGGTATTTTTAAAATACATTTTTATTTTTCCGACGTTTCGGTTTTCTATAGTACCATCTTCAGGAGATATCTAATATAGTTCGTTTTTGACACTAGCTTGTCGTAGGAATTTAGCGAATAATTTTTCATAAAAATTTGTCATATTTCCCTTGAGGTTTGTTGGAAATAGACATATAGGGACTTGATTGTAGACACGGAGACTTGGTGATTTGTAAATTTGAAAATTGGAACACTGGAGGCTCACAAACTTGGAGACTAAGAGATTAAGAAACTTAGGTATTTGTAGACTTGGCCACATGACCAAGCAGATCTAAAAGTTGTAAAAGTTGATGATTTGAAGACTCAGTGATTTTCAGACTTGGAAACTGGTACAATTGAGGACTTGAAGATTAGAAAGTTTGGGTGTTTTGGGTTCTTGGTAACAAAGAGACTTGGAAACTAAAAGACTTAGGCGCTAAGAGACTGTTACCTTGGATATTAAAAGACTGCAAGTTTTGAAGAAAAGGTGCACTTGGCACAATGTTTGGAAGATGATATGCGTAGATGATGGCGAAAGGAGCAAGCATTCGTATGTAACTGTGTTTCTCGCGTGTGTTACTATTACAACTATTTTAAATTTGTCAAGTCTGTTTTCCTGACAATCTGGTGCGCTTGGATTGGAAAATTCCTCCAAAATCTTCTGATTTTAGGGCATTGCTATATGGTGGTTTCAAAATTACCACTAATAGAAGTACGGGCTAGTAGAAGAATTTCCGATCAAAGAAGATTCGTTCAAGTAATGGACAAGAGTGACAATCAGATAGGCCTTATGATTTCGATTGTTTTTGTTGTAGATACTAAACATTTTGTTCTTTCCTTTGCATGCCATCTCATCTCCAGCCTAAGGTTCCCAGAGTCGGTCGGATCAGTAAGACTTATCACTCTTATAGTTCCAGCGCCTCACCGCCAAGCAGGCAGCAGGAAAGCATTTGTTATAACTCCTTTCCGTTACCTGGAGTATTTACTCTTGGGCTGCCAAAGATCATCTGGTATTTTATCATCTTCGAGAGTCCTGGCATCCCAAGCAACACCGTTTGTTGACTAGCAGTTTCTGCAACATGATTCGTTGAAAAGCAGCGTACATCAACCATTATTCAACTGATTTGGCGACCAAATAAGCGCACCAGCAAAAGTGAATGGTTATGCAACAAACTGCGGCCAATACATGTTGCAAGTGTTGCTTGGGATGGGACACTCCAAGTTTAATAGAGTTCCAAACCAGGGCTCATCGCCAAGCCCAGCGGTATGCTAGAGTAGTGACAGTATTTTATAGTTCTACAACAAATCTCACTGCATTAGATACTTGAGAGATAGTCGTCTGTACTCTCGGGAACGACCAATCTTTCGAACAACCCAATCTACTCGAACCAAATTTTAACCACTGGGCATTCAATTTGAGCAAACCACACCAATCTGAGAAAGCGATTGGTCATTTCCAAGAGATGGATGATGCTGGTCGAGTGAAACAATCAACGTTTTGCCAGGTGCATCCTGTACTCCTTTCCTGAACCAGTCAACGTACCCAAGGTCAAGAGTCGACAACATGTATGACTCATATGAATACCCATACAAGCGAAGTGCTCAATTCACTTGTAAGTTAGAAAACACATCCAACAACCAGTGATCAAGATATCTGTATCAAAGAAAGTGGACCGTGCCGTACGCAGGCCACTGACCCAGCACCACCCCGTCTCATCTTAGCAAAAAACGTGTGCCTACTATTAACTCTTTCGAAGTTTTATATAATCAGAAATCACTTATTTTTTGATAACAAGAAACATCAATCATCATCCGACTCATACCAAACAATACGTATTTCCCCCGCATATAAAACTCCCCAGGCATCAAATCCTAGCTTTTAAAACTGAACAAAGCAAAAATATACATTGTGCAGTGGCTTTAGTACTACTCGAGGGAAACTTGGCCGTTTATCCAACCATCATCGATGCGTGATATCCAAACTGGAATATTATTTGATGACATCCAAAGAGCACACAATCATTTTTTTTGAATTTTGTGTTTTTCTTTAATTTTATGCAATACTTTGAGTTTGATGAATTTTAATCATTTCGAAAATTTGAATTTAAAACATTAAAAAAATCGAGATTTTAAAATTTTCAAAACATCAAAAATGATTGCAATTCAACAAAAAAATCCAAGCTTGAGAACTTAGGTTTTTATAGGCACTTGAACATTTGTAGGCAGAAAAGTTGTAAAACTTAAAGGATTGAAGCTTCAGAGACATTGAGACAAGGAAACTTGGAGTTTTGGACCCTTGAGGACTCTGAGATACCAAGTCTCAGTTTAAAAAATTTACAATTTACAGGTGAATACACCAGAAGTTGTTCAATATTCCACTGACGCAAACCGGATAAGCAGAATAGAAAAATGCGTAAACTAATTTTCGAAAACTTTTTCGAAAGCGACGCTGAAGACCGATATTTCTCAGTGAATTTCGAACAGAGCCATCAATACGGAGCATCAATAGAACACTAAAATTTTGTTAAATGTTAAGCATAAGCATGGACCGTTTTGTCGGGAGACGATTGCTCTCCACAAAAATGATATGATTCCATATTTATTTTCGATCATTGGAATATCGAAAAATCTAGATTTCCAAAAGATTTGACCGAAATTCGTTCGTGTTTGACTGTCTCTCATTTTGTTTAAATTCTATCCGCAAATCTGAAACTCTTGAAATGTTAAATCGGTTGAAGCTAGGTGTTTGAAGACAACCGAGAGAGTATCTATTCAGGAGAATGTATATCAAGATATAGTATATTAGTGGTTGACGGATTGTTGATTACGGTAAAAATCATTAGATTTTAATTACTAGTCGGGTGTCGTCACGACAATCATTACACCACACTTTTGCACAAGAGATTGAAACAAGGATCCGTTGTTGTAAATGGTTGTCACACATTCATTTTGTCTTTTGTAAAGAAAATTGGTCCCATCCAGCCATGCATCGGGTACAGATAGGTGAGGCCATTTATGCTTTACTATCCTCTGACTTGTCTTTCTTTTTATAATGTCTCCCGTATATTCTGTCACTTTCTTTGTAGCCTAAAAGTTTTCAGTTTGCCCCCAGCTAATGGGAAAATTAATGTTGAACAAAATTCGTCATCGAAGACTTCGATTTTTTATTTAAACTCAAATTTTCTTTCGGATAATAGGTAATCTGTCCGAAGATTGCAAAGGAACTGAAGCAAAAATATTCAATCATGACAAATATTACAAATAGATATTCTATCTAAAGCAAGCGACTGACATTACTGCCGGAATGTATATCATCGTCTACATGCCCGCCCACAAAGTTGAGATCGATGGTGTGATCACCGATTCGATTTTGTCATACGTGAGTCTAGTGAAGTACGGGGCCGGCTGTTTCAAGGATCCCTGTCTTGAATGAGCGAAGATTTTCAATGGTAATTGCACAGGACGGGATAAAATTGTATGTCCATGCAAATCCGTATCGGCAATTTGTACAGCGCATTACGCGACGCACTAAATACAAGCAAATTGGCCATTAAAGAAAAATGTGGCAAGTGCGCGGATGTTCATACGGATGACCATTTTGCATTGGGAATGCTGAAAAGTACGCCTTTATTGTGGGAAGAGTCCACATGATCTAGTACCATACGCCGCTAACAGCGCCCGGAAAATCTGAAACGTTCCCTTAAAAGACGCTCTAAGCACTCCTTTGCAGAATTACTAATGAGAACTACGTCATTCACAATGACAGATTATTTTGCTCTCTTGACTCAGGAAGAGTGCGATCTTTTTCAGTTATACTTTCGAACAGCAATTTAGTGTGTAGCTACCATGTAAATGGTACAATTATCCTGATTTATTGTATGTCTTATGCTCGCCTACTTTCTAAGGCAGACCAAGCTTTCAGCACCCCTCTATGGTTGGAGACCTTGGCGGGGGCCTACCTGAAAATTCGCACATAATGAGCATACTTGAATATTAAGAGAATTGAAGTTTTGTAGACTAGGATAATTGGGGACTTGAAGTATTAAACTCTTGAACACTTGAAAGCTATGAAACTTGGAGACTAGCAGAGCTTAAGGTTTGGCGATTCAGAGACTTGGGTCTCAAAAATTTATAAGCTTGGAAACTAAAAGATTTGGAGAAAGGTAGACTTGTAGAAAAATTAGATTAGAAAATTTAGCGGTTTGGATACTCTGAGGTTTTGGCACATAGATACTTGGGCCATTAGAGAAAGGTTTATTTGTTGACTTGTAGATTTGCAGAGATTAAGACTTGCAGTCTTGAATTATTAAAGACTCGAAGACTTGAACATTAGGGACCACAAAATTCGCAGATTTGAACATTTAAAATCTATGAAATTAGGAAAAAGATAAGCTCAGAATTGTGTTATTGTATCTAAAGCTAGCTAATGACATTACTGGCGAAAAGTATTTCATGAAGGACTACCACGTCGTCTACATGCCCGCCCAAAAAGTTGAGATCGATGGTGTGGTCAACGATTCGAGTTAGTCACGCGTTTTCCTGCTGTATCCGCTATACCAATACCATAGAGTTCGGATTCGAACTATATCATTTTTGGAGCCGTCGGTGTATATTATAATCGATTGTTGGAATCGGTTCGTCAACAGTTCTTCGATTATTGGTCAAAATTTACCGAATGGGTCTACGTCCCAAACAATCAAAGCTACACCACTCTTAGTTCCTTCTTCGGCTAAGCGTGACTATTATGGGCAGCGTTGCTCTAGTGAGTTCTTGCGTATGCCCCGACGATCGTCAGAGCACTGGAAAGTCGTTGTAGTTACGGTATTTTTCCAGCAGACGTAAGGCAATCCGTGCGAGTGACTGTGCTGCTAATAGCTCAAAGGGAACAGTGCCTGCTTCGACCGTTATCGAGAATGGATTCGAGTAACCACGTGAAATTTTGGCACCTATTATTTCAAGAATTCGGTGTCTGGATACATATGACTTCTTCACCATCGTGCGATGCGCCTTAAAATTCAATGTACGAGGATCCTCAATCGTTTTGCAGTGTTGTCTTTGCGGATAACGGAAGTCGTCGAAGAAACGGATAGTCTATGTCAGGGCCTGCTGAGACACTTCGGACTTTACCAAGAGCCCACAGCAGTTCGTTCAGGGCAAGGTCACTTTTTACCTACCTTACCTTGTTGGCGACAGCGTATCTCGCCAATGCCGGGTGTATCGTAAAACTCCATCTTTATCGGTCTGAAGGCGGCTTCCTTCCAGTTCCCTCGCATGTTCAGGGATCTCAGGTCCTCTTCCACTGCGTACAGCCAACGTGTTCGCGACCTCCCACGAAGTCGGCGTCCTCTTCCTGGCAGTTTTTATACTTGGTACAACTCATGATTCATGCGCCTGCGCCACACTCCATTTTCACATATCCCCACTTTACGCTCGAAGACTCCGAATGCTCTCCTATCTGCCTCTCTCAACGTCCACGCTTCGTGACCATAAAGAGCGACAGGCGGGTTCAGTGTCTTGTATAAGGCGAATTTTGTGTACGTTTGCAGGTTGCGGGACCTAAACTGATTACGTACGCCGTAAAAGGCCCTGTTAACAAGATAAACGAATTCTTCGACCACTTTGGGACAGTTCGATATTCAAACATGCCACCATCAAGCACTACCACGGAACCAATACCACTAGACCCGCCTCTCTCTTTACCTGCGACCATGTACATTATCTTGGCTGAGTTGATGACTAAGCCTATCCTCGCTGGCTCCCTCTTAAAAGGCACGAAGGCCTCTTCCACTGCTCTACGATCGATTCCAATTACATTAATATCGTCCGCGAAACCAAGGAGCATATGCTACCTTGTGATGATATTCCCATTCCTTTGCACGCCAGCTCTCCTGATAACTCCTTCAAGAGAAATCAGCCGTCAATTTTTACGCTCCTTTCTGAAAAACCGACTAGAAACCGACATTAGTCCGCAAAGAAGACTCTGTTGTCATCTGATTAAATTTGTACTGTTGTAAAAGTAACTTGTTTGATGAATCGATTTGCCTGAAGTCATAAAAGTTTGCATGGCGTGAAAGTAAAAAGAGTATCGTTCTCTTATCATCATTTATAACATTCGTTCCTCACATATTTCATTCGCTAACTAGTTTGAGGGTGATTTTTAATTCTTAAATTTGATCGCCTGAGTTAAGTCGAGCTTTCCACTTTTAATGAATCTAAAGAGAAAATAAAAAAATATGATGAACGTAGTAGGCACAGGTTAAAAAAAATCAGCAACATCAGTATTCGTGTCCAGTTTTTTCACCCTTAATTTTAACAACGGCAACAGACCAAACCGAAACGCCATCAGGCAACGTAATTGCGTAATTCCCATCGGGCAAATTAAAAAAAAAATGAATAACCCCCTTCTTTGCACCCGTCTCACCTGGCACAGAAACAATAAAACAAATATAAAAAAATCGTGTATGCATTCATAACCGACTCACCACCCGCTGCGATCTTGTCATCCGGTCAGGACACGAGCCACCGGAAAAAATTAAATCATCGAACAGACCGAACTACCAACTGAATAAATTTGAGACCGATGAAGGTTCGTTTTTCGTCGAGCAACAAAAAAAAACACACACACATTCCCAACCCTCACTTGGAATCTGGAGGCAGAAAGCACAATTTCATTCACAATCAAACATCAATTTCAATTTCGCGTTTTTGTTTGTTCAAACTTTTATGGCCTCTTTTTATTGTCGTTTCGTGCTCCGGCGGTCACGGGCGAAAAAAAAAAGGATTACGCGGTGTGAGTCAGAATGTGATCCGTGACGTTACTTCGCAGAGCAATTGCAGTGTAAAACTTTTCACTTTCCCATGCATAAAGCATTTATTCGCAGCAACTCGCAGATAGAGCTGCCGCTTACCATGCCAACAACCACGACGCGCAGTAGGCACCGATTTTCCACTCAACTAAACACAGCTGTCACACCGTTTGCCATCATTCCACACAAGCGCAACAGAATCCGGGGACTGAAATTGCAAATTGTTTATCATCTCACCCACCAACCCACTCAGACCAAAAAAGGGAGGCAGGCAGGTAGGTGAATTCGACTGCGGCGGACTTAAATTTCGCCCCTAAATTACTACTCTCGGGGCGTAGTAGGACTGCTGCGGCTGCCAGCGAGCCATGCCTTTGCGGAATGCAATTTGTGCGCCCATTTTTCGTCCCTTTTGGACCGTGAATGACGCGGTTAGGATTTCGGCGGTGTCCCGTAACAGAAAACGTTTCGACACTTGTGCTTCGTGTGGGTTGCTCTCATACACGCACAAATGACACGGACGGCGTATATGGCAGAGACATGCACGCAGGCGGTAACCCTGACCGGAGTCAATGGCTCGAGAATGTTGTACGTTTCGGTTGGATGCATCTCGGAGCTTTGGTGATAAGGAAATGGGTCACTTGGTGTCTGCAGCTTTTTGAAAACACGGTTTTCGATTCGAAAAAATCACTCGTTTCGTGAAACTAACAAGAGGACCGGGCCACTCAGAGACGCTAACGATTGAGTTGGTGTTTGCAAACAGCAAAATAACAAAAGCCAAGAGCGAATCTTGGAATAATATTGACTTTGAAGGCGCAGCACACTTGGATCCGTCGTTTGGTGTTTGACGTACTCGCCGACGCTATTTGCCTTTCTATGGTTTGGTGACTGTTGCTCCAGTCTGTTTACTCAAAATTGCTTTCATTCCATGGTTTGCGTGTTTCAATGCCAATGAACATGCAATCTTCTGAAATTTACGACTCTACCCAGCACCAGATTGGGTTGCTTAAAAACCGACACCGATGAAAATAAGAAACCCAATTTACAGCAATATGTCACGCGAAAACCGTACAACCCAACCGCACAGTCAGCGCTCACTACTGCCACAGACCAAAAACAATCCGTCACACAGTTCCCACCTCGTTTCGCTCGTTGTTCACCCATTTGTACAGCCACGACAACCGCGACAACAACAGAAAATCACTTGTAATCATCTGCGCCTGAACGGCCATAACTTATATGTACCGTCCTCTCCTGCCACGAAACTGACAAAATCCATCCATTGGCCTCCGGGGGAAAATTAATTGAAAGGGCTACTCTGACGAATCAAAATAGCCACCGAGCTGTTTCCTAGCACGGCTACAAATTGACGTACGTACGGTTTCATCGGTTACTTGGCAACCGCGCGGAACTGACCCGCGCTAATTTGGTCGGTGGGTGGCGTACAAATTTGAAAAGGTCAACGATGGAAACGCATGGTTTTTTGTTGGTCTTGCGACAACGTAATCACTGGATACTTTTAGTCTCCGGGGTGGATTACAGCTGACAGGTGGAGGAATAAAAAGAATAAAGACGGTTGTCTCTGTTGGGACGGGGGTAGGCTCAAGTTATCGATTTTGGGATGATTTTTTTTTGCAACTCGGTTCTGTCAGTTCCGTGACTGAGACGAAAAGAGCCACTTCCTTGATTTCAGGATGGATTGAAAAATTAGTTTCACGTCCTGGGAATGTGATTCCGAATAGCCTTCTATCGATTTCGAGTCTTGTTTTTCTCTGATTTGGCAACGTAAATGGCGTAGTTTGTTTTCTCAATCTAGTTAAGAAAGTTTTTATCGCCCTTCGAAATGTTCATGGCTTGCTTGGAGTGTACGGTGGGAACGTTTTGGAGAGTTCTACGAAAAGTCAAAATTGAAAATCGAGTTTGAAACTAGTTTTCGTATTAGGGATTAATTCGGAAATTGACATTTTAGTTTGAAAATTAAAGTGTTTTCGGAAATGTTTAAGAGGAGAATGTCAACAATCAATTACGCGGCGTGTGTTATTCTGTAGCAGAACCACTATTGGACGGATTCAAAATTTTTTTGACTGGTTCCGACGGAAGGACAGAAGATATCTTCTCATGGAAAACGGAAACAATATAAGATGGATTTCAGGCAGGATCAAAGTTTAATCTGGCCACATTACGGGAATTCACGTTTATTCACCCAAAAACTCATAATCTGGCAAGGAATTTGAAGTTGCGAACTGAAAATCAAGTTTCGCTTTATCCACAAAATGGTGGACTCGAAGCTATGTAAAGAAACCACAGTAGAATAGCGAAAATACGATGGATTCATCTATAAGGATAATGGCCCACAGTTCCGCGCATTCTAAACTCAGGGCGCTGTACGAATACTGCGAAATCACCTAAACGCCGTCAGAGTAATTTTGTACCTAATATTTTTTATGAAGGTATTTATCTTTATTTCAATTAAATTGCATTTTTCTTGCGTCTAATTAATCCCTGTAAACACCTGGTGTTATGTGTCCGGATTCTAAGTGGACCAGACTTAATTTTTTTTAGAATGGTCCAACGTGGAGATTTTATGATCGCGTGGAAACGAGCGTTTATATGTTCGCACTGCTAAAACGTTCACCTAATAACCGGGGCGTTTTCATATTTTCGAGGTCGCGGACGTAGGTTTTATCCATGTAAATTGTCGAAAACTTCAGGCACGATGATCCGGTAGCTATACTAGTCCGAGTTGATTCAAATTTGGGGCAAGCACTCCTAGTGGGACTAGAAATCGACTCAGTTGACCGATTATGTTGACCACAGTATGGTTGGAGCGCACGAAATACATTCCTCACAGAGAACTGATTAGTGTAAAACAGCTGAACAATTTGAAGACGGTAAGTGGAGGCGATATAAGTCATTCCATTATGAAATGGCAAACAGTGCTGAATGGCAATAACCTAACAGTTTGCTATTAGGATCTGTTAACCCATAGAAAATGCGTTTTTTTTAAACATGTTGAATCAACTTGTAGAATGTTCGCGCGGACCGTGATTCTGGTGCTTAATCTTGAGAGTACGGTTCCGATACTAGAAGAGAATGATCACCCATATTACTACAGTTCCCGGGAAAGTCGCATGATGCTATTAAAGCCATGCACCGCGTTTAAAAATTAAAGGCATAGACCGCGTTTAAAAATTTATAAATGCTAAATCGTTCACTTTATCACCGGAGCATTTTTGTGTTCGTGAAATCTCGGACGTAGGTATACGCGGGCGAAGGCGAACGGTTTTGTATTATCGCGAAAGTCTCGAGCGTTTATATGTTACTGCGTGCGTACTTTTTATATCGCATGTCGTGTATGCAACCACGTTTATAGTTTTGTGTAAGCTAGAGCGTTTCTTCAAACGGGTGACGAATTTCGCGCAAAATCGTATTCAGAGTTTGCAGCCCCCTCTCAGATTTTACTGAAACTTTGCATACTTTGTTTTTCCAAAGATGGTCTAGACTGTCTTTTGACATGAGTCAAAGCTTTTTAACCAATTTTTTCAAATGGCTGCAGTCTAAAAATGACAAATCCTACAAAAAAGTTGTAGAAGTGAATAAAAATATTGAAAAAATTCTTCATCGACTCCTACACTGAAAAAAATCGATTTTAAAAATTTAAAGTCGATTTACTAAAAAAAACCCTTTTTTGATTTGAATGGAATTTAGTTCCAAGATAGGTAATTATACCCCTACCTATCTTCGAAAATTCAAGTTCCTTTTCCGAACTTTTCCTTGACCAAACTGAATTTTTTTTAGTATATTTTTTTATTCAGTGTTCATATCCCAGAGCCCAGAATCCCTAGGAGAGAACCCAGACTCCAGGTTCCATAGCCCAGAGTCCGGGGGAGCGAGACCAGAATCCAGAGTCGTGAGTCCTTTACCCAAAATACTGAGTCCAGAATCCAGAACCCGGAATCCCGAGGAGAGAACCCAGACTCCAAATTCCACAGCCCAGAGTCCAGAGTGCGAGGAAAGAGACCAGAATCCACAGTCCTTAACCCAAAATACAGAGTTCAGAATCCAGAATTCAGTGTCGAGAATGCAGAGTCCAGAGTCCATAGCGCAACGATCAGAACCCAGAGTTCCGAAGATAGAGCTCAGAGTTCAGAATCCAGAGTCCAAAGCGCAAAGTTCAGAGTTAAGATGCCAGAGTCCAAAACCTAGAGCGCAGAGCCCAGAGACCAGAAACCAGTGTGTAGATTTCATACCCCAAAATACTGAGCCCAGAGTCCTCAGCACATAATCCAGAGCCCAAAGCCCAGAGCCCCTAAGCCAAAATAGTGCGACCAGAGTTTAGAGTCCAGACTATAGGGCTCAGAGTCCAGAATCCAGAGTTCAGATTCGATTATCAAGAGTTTAGATTCCATAGCCGAGCGACCAGAACCCAGATTCCCGAAGAGAGAGCCCAGAGTTCGTAGTCCAGAATCCAGAATCCCAACTGCAGAGTTCACAGTTCAGCGTCCAAAGTCCAGAATAAAGACCCAGAGCGCACAGCTCAGAGACCACAGTCTACAGTCCAGAGTCCATAGCATAGAATCTCGAGACGAGAGCCCATAATCCAGGTTTAAGAATGCGGAGTTCAGAGTGCAGAGATCAGAGTCGAGAATACTGGGTCCAGAGTTCAGAGACCAGAGTCCTCAACCCAAATTACTGTGGCCAGAGTCCAGAGCTCTGAGACCAGAATCCAGAGCCCGAAATACTTAACCCAAAATACTGAGGCAAGAGTTCAGACTCTAGACCACAGAGCCCAGAACCCATAACACAGAATCTCGAGGCGAGAGTCAAGAACTCAGCGTGAAGAGTGCAGCATCCAGAGTTCAAAGTCCAGAATCTAGCGCTCAGTGTCTAGAGACGAGACTCCTGAGACCAGAGTTCATAGTCCAGAGACCACAGTCCTCAACCCAAAATAATGAGCCCAGTGTCCCGAGTTCATAACCCATAGTCCAGAGCATAGAGTCCAGAGCACAGAGCCCAATTTCAAGGTCCCGAGTAGAGTTCACAATCCAGAATTTAAAGACCCGAGTGCAGATCCTAAAGTTGAGATTCCATAGTTAAGGACCAAGAAACCCAAATACCAGAGCCCATGGTTCAGAGTCCAGAGTGCAAAGTACAGAAATTCGAGGCCAGCACCAAGAGTCCATCGTCCAGCGATGAGAGTGAAGAGTCCAGACTCTAAAGTTAACTGTCCATAGTCCATAGATGAGAACCCAGAATCCACAGCCAAGAATCCACAGTCAAAGTTCTCATGTACAGAAAGCTTCATCAAAATTTGAGAGGTTGCTGCCAACATTTGTTTGAGTTGGCACGAAATTCGTCGGGTGAAATGAAAGGTGAGAAAGGCAAAACCATACAGAACAATACAAGTATGCATTAATATTCCGAACATTCTTTAAAAAGTACAAGTATTATCTTTCAGGAATTTTAAGATGTTAAATCTGCTTTCATTAATATCGAGCTTATTTGCGTCAGAAGATACCAAACTTCTTCCGCAGATGGGCACTTTGAAAGTCGATCACTGTAAAATCTTTATCTATAAAAGAACGAACACCGACCTAGTGCTTCACGATTTTGGATTTGGTAGACGCATAAATGCTCTTCCAATGGCATGATTCATTATTTATTAGGTGACGGAAAAGGTAGTCTCCAGCAATACGCTAATGTGTACAGTAGAGGATGGAGAGAAGAAGGCAATTCGCGCGTCTATAGTTTTCGTTGTATTGGATGGATTTAGTTAATTTTTAGATTGTTTGTACGGAAAAAATCGATTATTCATTAAATTTCAAAGTATTTGAAGCTTAGAAAAGCTGTGGTAAGAGCCTTTCTTAGTTAATAAAAAGCACCAATCGAGCACTAAAAGTTTGAATATCCGTATTATAGCTCCGATGAACATTCGTCGGTATGTACCGTAACCAACTGTTTGCATGCGACGAAGCTGCTGCTTCAGGATGTACATTGAGACCAGCATACTGAGAAGACAATGTTTTTAAACCGAACTGAGCTGTACAGTCCGTTGTTGACTGATTGATCTTGACTGATTTAAATTTTTTGGATGAGTAAGCTACACCCATGTTCAATTCGTTGCTAACAAGGCGTCTACAATTCGATTTCTTGCTATACTCATGTGTCGATTTTACCCGAGGCGCTAAGAAAAATCGCTTTATAGAATCCATTTTTAACGACTAATCGAATATGGACATGCTATAAGTTGCTCTAAATCAATGGTCTAGCTTTGGCCGAGAGTGATTATTTGTTTACATCACGTAACCAATCGCGGCTATTTGTTTGAACACGATGAAGTTTATATTGCAGAACATCGAGACCGGTATGCTGAGAAGACTTCCACTGCACACATTAAGCCAATAGCTCTGCATTATTTGTTTCACTCGATTGACACCCAGTCTGTCTTACTTTGCTGCTGTACAGAGTTAAGAAGGCGTGTAGTAATCTGCGCTCTTGCCCATTGGCAGTCGGTGACGGAAACCAGAGATTTTTTTATTTTCATAGCTTCATTGTTTTTTAAATTTATTGTTTCAATGGTAATTTTCAAAAAAAAAAACAGTACTGAACCAATTTTTGCTGTCGTTTTAATGCTAATAAGTGTAAAGTGTAAGAGGTTTTACTAAGCCTACAGGTGTTTAGCTTCGTTGAACCAAACCTCATGCAAGGGATGCAAGAAAAGACAGTGCAGACAAAATACAAAGCTCTGATCACGTGGCTCAAAATCATAAATATTTTAAGCGCAGATAGATTCAGATCAGATTAAGATGAGATTGAAATGAGATTGCTATGAGATTGAGATGAGATTGAGATGAGATTGAGATGCGATTGAGATGAGATTGAGATGAGATTGAGATGAGATTGAGATGAGATTGAGATGAGATTGAGATGAGATTGAGATGAGATTGAGATGAGATTGAGATGAGATTGAGATGAGATTGAGATGAGATTGAGATGAGATTGAGATGAGATTGAGATGAGATTGAGATGAGATTGAGATGAGATTGAGATGAGATTGAGATGAGATTGAGATGAGATTGAGACGAGATTGAGATGAGATTGAGATGAGATTGAGATGAGATTGAGATGAGATTGAGATGAGATTGAGATGAGATTGAGATGAGATTGAGATGAGATTGAGATGAGATTGAGATGAGATTGAGATGAGATTGAGATGAGATTGAGATGAGATTGAGATGAGATTGAGATGAGATTGAGATGAGATTGAGATGAGATTGAGATGAGATTGAGATGAGATTGAGATGAGATTGAGATGAGATTGAGATGAGATTGAGATGAGATTGAGACGAGATTGAGATGAGATTGAGATGAGATTGAGATGAGATTGAGATGATATTGAGATGAGATTGAGATGAGATTGAGATGAGATTGAGATGAGATTGAGATGAGATTGAGATGAGATTGAGACGAGATTGAGACGAGATTGAGATGAGATTGAGATGAGATTGAGATGAGATTGAGATGAGATTGAGATGAGATTGAGATGAGATTGAGACGAGATTGAGACGAGATTGAGATGAGATTGAGATGAGATTGAGATGAGATTGAGATGAGATTGAGATGAGATTGAGATGAGATTGAGATGAGATTGAGATGAGATTGAGATGAGATTGAGATGAGATTGAGATGAGATTGAGATGAGATTGAGATGAGATTGAGATGAGATTGAGATGAGATTGAGATGAGATTGAGATGAGATTGAGATGAGATTGAGATGAGATTGAGATGAGATTGAGATGAGATTGAGATGAGATTGAGATGAGATTGAGATGAGATTGAGACGAGATTGAGATGAGATTGAGATGAGATTAAGAAGAGATGGAGATGAGATTGAGACCAGATTATGAGATTGAGATGAGATTGAGATGAGTTTGAGGTGAGATAAAGATAAGATTGCCCTGAGATTGAGATCAGACTAAGATGAACTTGAAATGAGTTTGAGAAGAAACTGAGACGAGATTGCGATGAGATTGAAATGAGATTAAGATTAGATTGGGTAGAAATTGAGATGAAAATAAGATGGGATTTAGATGAGATTGAGATAAGATTCAGTAGAGATTGAGATGATATTGAGATGAGATTGTGATTAGATTGCGATTAGATTAAGATGAAATAGAAATGAGATTGAGATAAGATGTCCTCAATTCACATTAAATTACATTATCTATTGAATCCAAACCTTTCGGATTATTGTTATCTCAGGTCAAAAGTCAAACAGGTTCATTGCAAACGGTCCGTGCTTCACAGAAGAAAGAAAACACTCAACAAAAACGATATACCTACCTACATACATATATAGAAAACACATCAAGTGCCGAAAGGAATCATTCATATGAAAAACACCCCGGAAACCGGATCCTTCCGTGACTCAAGTACGCACCAGCACAAATCAACCCAAAATGTTCCTTACTCCGGTCTATGTTTAGTCGAGCTCTCTACGAGTGTTGTTAGTTTGGCGAAAAAAAAACACTTCACTTCGAGAGCCACCCTAACCCCTAGCATCATCTACAACACCAACAACAGCTTCCTCTTGTCACTATCGACGAATCGGTAAATGGTAGCTCGTTGTTATTTCTTCGTATCCGTATTCCATCTCGATTGCCTTCATTATTCCACCATTCGGTGGATTCTAAGCTGGCATTAATTTTCCATCAGTGTCGGTCGATTGTTCCGCATATACCCGTATTTCAACCCGCGGATGTGCTCGCTCGCGCGTATGTGTGTGCTCACTCGCGAACTGTTCATTTGCCACAGCTCGAACGATTTGCTTTTCTTGCGATAAACTGGTTCCATTGTTATTGTTGTTGTTGTTATGGTTTGCGAGATACACGATATGAACACAAACAGACGATGAGCCTCGCCTACTGGGATGAAACCAGACGAATGGTATCACTTTCCAGAGCAATTTGAATTGATATGCAGATTCCCCACCACCATCGTTTCCATCGGTTGCTACGATTGGCAGATTCTTCTCGGGAATTCACACCCGTAAAGGTGCCGCCGGAAGGTATGGAAGAAGTTTATTTTCTTCCATCAAATTACGAAAATTATGTTCCCGACAGGCAGGGTAGGGTTCCTGAGTTTTCCATCGACCTGTTTTACGATGCACAATTTTATTTTTATTTTTTCGTTTCGAATCCATCCGAATTAGCACATGTGCTGGATCGAATGCGGCCGATTTTTACGGTGGAAACTCCGACGGAATAAACAACGGTGGATAGTCAATCGTCTTTCATGTTTTTTCCGTTCGGAAAATCCAATCACTATGGCGTAGCATAACACCACATCGATCCGAGAGTGAACAGGCATCGCAGACGTATGTCTTAAAGAAATCAAAGCCGATCTGAAAGTACTCGAGATGTGCCCCCTTATATGCCACAGGTGTTTATTGCTCTGATTGGTGTTTCAATTTCTGACAAGAAAATACAATTTTCTATATCTGTTGAAATTGATTTTCGTTTGAATTTGCTTTTAAGAATGTTTCTCATTTTTTCGTTCCCGCTACAGTATTTGATTGAAAAAAAGCTAATCTCATCTGCAAAATTTAGGATTGCTTTCCAACTCTTCATTTCATAGCAACTCATGAAAATACATTCGTTACCAGGCATTTACGGGTTGCTGCGATTGATTGCCAAAGAGTTATTCGTCCGGTGACCCGAGCAAAAAAACTAATGCTTTAATTTATTTCGTCAACATAAATTCAAACAAATTCCATAATCAAATAGAAGCCGCACATAAATTCGTTCGGGGAAAGTTTTCGGTTTCTAAATAATTAATTTTCAACACACACACACACTTGGACAACCCCCAGATAGATGTTTTAATTCCTTCGAAAGCAATATAAAGCCCCGTAGGAGGCAGCCTGTTCATCATCATCCGATTCGACTCGACTCGACTGTCTACGGTCGGGAGGTTCCTACTCTCCATCGACCATCGAGCAAACATTAATTAACTCGCCGGTTGTCGTTTCGTCTTAGGTTGCGGAGAAGTAGTCCAGCCCGGATCTTTCCCATGGAAAAAGTTTAAATCACTACACCAACCAGGTTCTTGCGGAACTTAGTCACCAGCTACGGGAAGGAGCAAAACCTTTGACTGTGACTTTTCCCGAGTCCTAGCAGGATGATTTTTCGGGGAAAGGGAGCGATACAACACGGGAGGGTCAGAGGAAATAAATTGTCAAAGTTTAATCACTCTCCCTCTCTCTCTATCTATCTCTGTTCTCTGTGTATTTCGGTGTGCGTTTGTGTCTGATGTGAAAAGCGACCATCAAAGGTGGCCACGCTCGTCTTGGTCGGGACGGTGCTGGTGCGAATGGAACCTGACGGGTGGCCCAGGGTTGGGAAATCCTTTTGCTATAAGTGCTCAACTAACCGAAACAATTTGCCGTGTCAGGGTCAGATTTACCGTTTTACACACAAACGCCCGCATTTACACGGACGATAGCGCGCACACACACATACGCTCTCACACCTACACATTCGTAGGGATGCAATTTTCCGGAAACCGGTTCACCGGCTACCACAGCTACAAACTATGCTGCTCGACGGTAGTTTAGATTTAAAAGAAAAGTTTCTCCTGCCACCGCGTTCCGAATCATTTGCGGAGGGGTAGGAAAGGCGGTGATTAATGGTGGAGCTTTTCCGCATTTGCTGGAGAATTGTGAAAAGAATGTTTTGTGCGATTTTCTTTGGCAGGGGTAGTAAATGTTTATGAATTGTGACCAAAAAGGTTTTCTTCGATGCCGAATCGTCAAAATTTGGGCGGTTTTTGATATACGTTGTAATCAAATGTGGCAAGTTTGATTAAAAAAAGCAATTTTATATTTTGTTTTCGAAAAAAAACCGAATTCACGAAAAAGTCGCACTCAGAAGTAAACGAGATAAGATCTCGTCATATTCGCCAAAAAAATGGAAAATAGAGAAACTACGTATAGAAAAAAATCTTATAAAATATAATAAAAATTTTGGAAATGTTTTTGAAATAAAATATAAAATATAAAATATAAAATATAAAATATAAAATATAAAATATAAAATATAAAATATAAAATATAAAATATAAAATATAAAATATAAAATATAAAATATAAAATATAAAATATAAAATATAAAATATAAAATATAAAATATAAAATATAAAATATAAAATATAAAATATAAAATATAAAATATAAAATATAAAATATAAAATATAAAATATAAAATATAAAATATAAAATATAAAATATAAAATATAAAATATAAAATATAAAATATAAAATATAAAATATAAAATATAAAATATAAAATATAAAATATAAAATATAAAATATAAAATATAAAATATAAAATATAAAATATAAAATATAAAATATAAAATATAAAATATAAAATATAAAATAGAAAATATAAAATATAAAATATAAAATATAAAATATAAAATATAAAATATAAAATATAAAATATAAAATCCAAAATAAAAAATCTAAAATATTTAAAATGGGAAACAGAAAATGGTAAAACTAAAATGGAAAACAGAAAATGGACATTAGAAAACTGGAAAATTGGGAATTTGGAAAATAGGAAAAATGGAAAATTGGAAAATTGGAAAACTGGAAAATTGAAAAATTGGAATATTGAAATATTGAAATATTGGAATTTTTTATTTTTTATTTTTATTTCAATTATAGAGGTTTTAACCTTAAGGTCATTCGCCTCTTCGGGTTAGAAAAATCTCTTAGGAAAAATTTCTAACCCTATGTGCGGGGTCGGGACTATTGGAAATATTGGAATATTGGAATATTGGAATATTGGAATATTGGAATATTGGAATATTGGAATATTGGAATATTGGAATATTGGAATATTGGAATATTGGAATATTGGAATATTGGAATATTGGAATATTGGAATATTAGAATATTGGAATATTGGAATATTGGAATATTGAAAAATTTTTAGATCGGAAAATTGGAAAATTTAAAAATTGGAAAATCGGAAATTTGGAAAATTGAATCATTGGAAAATTGGAAAATTGGCAGTTTGGAAGATTGGAAAACTGGAAAATTGAAAAAATGGAAAATTGGAAAGTTGGAAAATCGGAAAATCGGGAAATTGGTAAGTTGGAAAATTGGAAAATCGGAAAATTGGAAAATTAGAAAATTGGAAGATTGGACAATTGGAAAATTGGAAGATTGGAAAATTGGAAAGCTGGAAAGTTGGGAAATTGGAGAATTGGAGAATTGGAAAAGTGGAAGATTGGAAAATTGGAATCTTAGAAAATTGGAAAATCGAAAAATTGAAGAATTGAAAAATTGGAAAGTTAGAAAATTGGAAAATTGGAAAGTGGGAAAATTAATTTATTGGAAAATTGGAAAATTGGCAAATTGGAACATTGAAAAAAATGGAAAATTAGAAAATTGAACAATTGGAAAATTTGAAAATTGGAATGTTGGAAAATTGAAACATTGGGAAATTGGCAAATTGGAAAATTGAAAAATTGGAGAATTTTAAGATCGGAAAATTTAAGAATTGGAAGGTGGAAAATCGGAAATTTGGAAAATTGAAGCATTGGAAAATTGGAAAAATTGGCAAATTGGCAGATTGGAACATTGGAAAATTGAAAAATTGGAAAATCGGAAAATTGGTAAGTTTGAAAATTGGAAAATTAGAAAATTGGACAATTGGAAAATTTGAAGATTGGAAAATTGGAAGATTGGAAAATTGGAAAATTGGAAAATTGGAAAGCTGGAAAGCTGGAAAATTGGAAAAGTGGAAGATTGGAAAATTGGAATCTTAGAAAATTGGAAAATCGAAAAATTGAAGAATTGAAAAATTGGAAAGTTAGAAAATTGGAAATTTGGAAAATTGGAAAGCTGGAAAGCTGGAAAATTGGAAAAGTGGAAGATTGGAAAATTGGAATCTTAGAAAATTAGAAAATCGAAAAATTGAAGAATTGAAAAATTGGAAAGTTAGAAAATTGGAAAATTGGAAAGTGGGAAAATTAGTTTATTGGAAAATTGGAAAATTGGAACATTGATAAAAAAATGGAAAATTAGAAAATTGAAAAATTGGAAAATTGAACAATTGGAAAATTTGAAAATTGGAATGTTGGAAAATTGGAACATTGTAAAATTGGCAAATTGGAAAATTAGAAAATTGGAAAATTGGAAGATTGGAAAATTGGAAGATTGGAAGATTAGAAAATTGGAAAATTGAAAAATTGGAAAATTGAAAAATTGAAAAATTGAAAGATTGGAAAAATGGAAAATTGGAAAGCTGGAAAGTTGGAAAATTGGAGAATTGGAAAAGTGGAAGATTGAAAAATTGGAATCTTAGAAAATTGGAAAATCGAAAAATTGAAGAATTGAAAAACTGGAAAGTTAGAAAATAGGAAAATTAAAAAATTGGAAAATGGGAAAATTGGTTAATTTGGAATTTGGAATATTGGAAAATTGGAAAATTGAAAAAAAAAATGGAAAATTGAAAAATTTAAAAATTGGAAAATTGAAAAATTGGAAAATTTGAAAATTGGAATGTTGGAAAGTTGGAAAATTGGAGAATCGGAAAACTGGAAGATCAAAAAGTTGTAAAATTGAAAAATTGGAAAATTGAAAATGGAAAACGGAAAATTGAAAATGCAAAATGGAAAATGGAAAACAGGAAACGGAAAATAGAAAAACGGAAATAGAAAAAAATGGAAAATGAAAAAATCTTTTTAGGTGGAAAAAGGATTCAGGAATTAATAACACACCATCAGAAATGTCTTATCCGGCAAGTAATTTGTAGCTGTAAATTGAACGATTTTGGAAATTATTTTCGCTAACCATGCCACACGTGAATAGCGACCGACCACGTTTAAACTGTACGCTCATGTCACGTTAAGCACTAATAAAACCCAGATAGCTATCTGCCAACATAGGTATACAACTGCGTGCTGCTGATCTAGAATTAATTAGCAAATGCTTCCACATCTTTAAAACAATTCATTAACAGTTAATAGTGGCCTTTTGGACCAGTGAACGACCAATAATGTTCCTGTAGAACAATATTGACTAGGATTCTACGAAAAACGTAATAGTCGCCATGTCCACCAATATTATTACCTGGATTTTTAAAAACGATCGAAACATGTTTCACCACAATCCGGAAGTTAATAAATTGTTTCATTTTGTCCTACTTCCCACAAAGAAAAAACAACCCTCAAACGTTCCTAACGGAAACACATCCCATTCCCTTCCGGTGCTATCAAAAATGACGAAAAATCTAATTACAATGACAACGGAAAGCTTCCCGGAGGGACATCATCCGTCCGACATCCAGCGTCAGTTTCTTATTGGCATCAACCCAAAAGCGAACCCAATTTCATTCCTCGCTCCTCGTCGCTACCCGTCCGAGAACCGTAACCGTAGTGACAATATGAGCATATGAGCGACGGCACCGCCTGCTTCGATTGAAACTCTAACTAAAACTTATCCATCGTCAAACCATGGTACCATTCCTTTCCATGCTCGAGGTCGCAGTCATAAACTAGTTAGCATTTTCGGCGCTTGCTTCGATCTGTGTTGTTCTGATGGATTGTCAATTTGTGTTGCCAGACAGACACACACTGCAAGCCGAAATAGGGACAGGACTTCAAAAATCGATGCTCACCTGATTTTGCGAAGTCCTGGATCGATTGTCAGTGATTGGCAAGAATTTGATTGTTTTGTACGACTTCACCCTTGTGCCCAACTTCCATCGTTCGCATAATTTAAGTTCATCTGCGGGATGGAAATTGAATTTCAGATATGTTTTGCTGTCTCGGTCGCGGTACTTGAACTTGTTAGGGGTAATTGGAGGGGAAAAGTTTTACACACTTTTGCGGTGTTTGATTTTTTGTACCCAAAAGGGCGGAAAATTGGATTGATCGGAAGTTTTTTTCTTCACCTAGACCTGGCAGTAATTTGAATTTTGATTTGACTTCAACACTTCAGCATGTCAAACAAAAAGTGTTTTTCAACTTGAGAATTTGTCTCGTGAGATTATTTCCACGTAGCATTCTCATCACGTAGCTGAGCGGTGTTTTGAAATACTCCGCACACATTTCCGACGATGACGTTCCTTTTAATCGACCTGTCGGGCTATGAGTTTTGAGAAAAATCGTCCCCCCTTGTGGAATCCTAAAAATATGAACTGTTTACTTATTGCGTCTGGCAACCAAATTGCTTGACATTTCAAAGCGGACTGCGATGCTGGCACAGTACTCCACAACTACACACCATCCAGTTCATTAAAAGGATTTACTCCCCGCCTTGTGTCAATATTGGTACATAATATTACCAATTTACGATGGAAAACAAACAAAACGGATCTCGTGGGACCGGACGGCGGCGGCGTCCAGGCCGATTTGTCCCGATTATTTATTTAAACAGCAATCGCCATTTTCCCAGTCAAGCGTTGTATCGAACCTTTTCGGACCTGAGCCCGAGCAGCTGCTGCAATCAATAATCTCGTTTCTGTTCTTTTTTTGTTCTCTCCATTTTTTTTTTCGCAGACGGACAATCAATGGTAAACGTGCAGCTGGTCGTGAAAAAATACGTCGAACGGGGCAGTGCAGTGGCACTGTACTGCGAAAACGATGCGGCTCCCGATATTCTCTACAAGGTAGGTGAAAATACTGTCCAATTCATGGTGTGCTGGGTATAAATGGGAGGAGTAGGAAACCGAACAGTTCATAATCGAACTACGATAAGTTCAGTTGCCACGCGCCACCATATCTGGCATCCCTGCCCTCAAACTCAAGCAATCGGGCGAAATAAAAAAACAACAATAACAAAAACCTTTCTCTTTCCCTGTCTCCGGCATGCTTCGGTTTGAATTACAACTTATATGACGTCCGCACCCGAACCAACCATTCATTCATTTGGACGCCTACTGCGATTTTTGTTCCACTGACCGACCGCCACGCCACCACATCAAAAAATATGTAGGTAACGTTCCTCAAGGGTGGTAGTAAAATATTCGAGTACATTAAGGGCCGCAATCCACCCTACCGGAACTATTCGATTCCGGGTGCCGAAATAGATGTAAGTATGATTGCACATGCAGCTGTTTTTTTTATTATTATCCGCTGGCATTCGGAAAGGGCGGCGCGGCTACAAACAGACGTTGTTTTTAAATTACGTCCTTAAGCCTGACCTTATAGCGGCGTTGAAAATTCCTACATCGTTTCAAAATTGCGTGACCGACCGTATCGGGTCGGATTTAATTTCCTCATTTTCCGCCTACCGACCGGTGTAGCGTATAGCTGACCGAACAACAGTCCGCACCGCCCACTCCTCGCCCAGTCTAGCATAATTGAGCAATTTTACTAATCAGCATTAATCAGTGGAAAAAGGTGACTCCCTCCACGTTGACGCTGAAGAACGTCGACTACGATGCTTCCGGGTCGTACTACTGTGAGGTTTCGACCGACACGCCGATCTTCACGAAGGCATCCAACGACGAACCGCTGCACGTCATGCGTAAGTATTTACCCGGAATCCGGTTGCAGCGAGTGGAATTCTCGAAATGGATTTATTCATCACAGTTCTATTTTTATTGCATGCCCCCTTCCAGTTCCACAGAAAGGACCACCCACGATCGAGTTTGCGAAAAAGCAACTGTACTACGGGGATATGCTTGTGGCCAACTGTACGACGTCCAGGGCCCGACCCGCCCCGCACATCACCTGGCTAATTAATGGGAAACAGGTCTGTTATCTCTGTATAATTTCGATCCGTAACTGTCTGTTTGTTTGTTTGCTTGGTCATTTGTGCGTGAAATTCGGAGCGTTGTTGCCATGTTGTTTCAAGTGGTTTTTTTCCATTCCCCCATCAAGAATAAATTACCATGCTCCTCCATTGATATTTCAGCGATGGAAGCACATGGTAACAGTACAAAATTCGACAAAAAAATTAACATGGCAACGCTGCTTCCCACCATTGCCGCAAGCTGACCTTTCATTATCCGATTGTTATGATAAACCGCTGACACAATACACAACAGTGGAAGCGCATCGCACAGCAAAGCAGGCCGTGTCCATCGCAAACCATCACCATTAAACAACAACTACAAAGGCAACGAATCGCGTGACATTAAACGCTACTTTTCCATTTTGCCGAATTTTCCATTGGCTCCGCTCGCTTGACCAGAACTCATGGCCTGCTTTGACTGTGTGTGTCCTTGTAACTCAACCGTCGTTAATGACTAACCTTGTTCCCCCTAACCACATCTACTGCCCTTCATCTGCTAGGTGGACGATGTACACGTTCGGCAGCTCCATCACAGCACTAAGAACAGCCACCGGTCAAAGCAGCAACAGACGATGCCCTCCTCGGCCACTGCTTCCCAGTCCGTGTATCACGGTAAGGTGATAGTGGGCTCTCCGGCCGGCACCGGTAGTGGCGGCGGCAGCAGCGGGTTCTCGTCCGGTGGTGCAGGGAATAGCCTGAAGGAGCTTAAGCTGAAGGCAAAGGGTAATTAAAACATTGGATAATGCATCAAGACAGCGCTGGGTAGCCGCGCGTTAGGTTAGGGGTGTGGGAGGGGGTCATCACTTTAATGTGTCTGTTGTGTGGCAACAGAACATTAGTAGGGCGAGTAAATGAAGATAGGAAGGAGAGAAAAAAATCCTCTTCCTGTCCGTCCACGTGCTCCTAACACAGGAGGGACCCGGAATGTGGAACGTGAGTAGCGTAACAAAGTGTCAAATGAATGGGGAGTGAACACCGTTTTAGTGCTTCATTAGAACGCGAAACATGACTTTGTATTTTCGTTTTACTTTATATTTTAAGAGACTAATCTTGAAACCGAATACGATAAAACTCCAACGAACAAAAAAAAAGCAGACGCGTGGTATTTTGTTAAACATTCTTTTCAACGTAGCAACCGTGCCAACATTTGATAACAAATTCAATCTTCAAACACCACTTGTCGGAATGTTTCACTGTTATAGCGAAACAGACATAGAAGAAGACGTTTGCTTTTACGGCTGTCAGTCGACGTGGAAAGAATGCACTAGCCCACGACCGGTCGGTCAGGGTTTGCTACGATCTCGTACTGAATGTCGTGTGTAGAGCGATAGAAGGCACTCATTTTGCATTTATTTACATCTCATTTAACCTGTAGCTTTTCGGTACACATACACCGACCGTCGCAGTTCGCGTGAAATTCGTTCCAAACACATGGCATGCTGACTTGCTATAGGAAGCAGGACCCCATCTTGGACGGTTTCACATGCTTTTTTTTCGTGTCAGTCCACCTCTCCGATGAAGTTGTTAAGCTAGGTTTTAGAAGAAGTCTCGCGTCTTGTGAACAATGCCCGGATTTTGTTGCAACATTTATTGGCTTCTGTACTTACAGTGATTTTAACACATTTTGTATTTACCATCATTAACTCGGGCATTAAACTGTCGGAGACGGTTTATTGCTCTCCGTGGAGATCTGCAAAATTTATCTTGTGGAAAATTGAAAGCGGCAATGATTCGGATTTTCGTTTCCATCAGTCAGTCGCTGTGTTTCAAAAGTTTACATTTTACACACTTGCGCGTAGAATGCTTAACGCGAGTAAAATTTTACGCCAACATTTTACGAGGATTCAAATTACCGACATTAAAAAACCCCCGCAGTGCTTCTTTTAACTTATTTTAAACCTTTTCCATAGCCTACTTTAACGTTTCCCCTGTTTTCAGCCGTCGACGAGGAGCTGCAGGTGAAAGCGGCCAAAGCATCGCTGGCGGGCGCTGGACTGAATGGGTACAACAACGGGTACGGTTCCCAGTCGGCCAAGTCCGGCAATGGTGGTAGTGGTGGAGGAGGTGGTTTCCAGATTCAGCCCAACATTGGCTACAACAGTTTCGACGCGGGTTACAACTTTGGTATGAAGACACATCATCGGGAGAGGGAGCGAAGTGGCGGTATCGGGGTGTTTACCATCGGTGGCGATCGTATGGGGGATGAAGCGGACGAGGAGGACGAGGAGAGTGATAAAAAGACTTCCTGGCTCAAGGGAACCGACCATCACACTAGCGTTTACTACGACAATAAGCAGCAGCAGCAGCAACAGCAGCATTTTGACAATTTGTACCGGAAGCATCGGTAAGTGATATTGTTTTTTTAGTGTGATTCGGCTTGATGCGTGAGAGCTTCGCGAAGTCATTGGGGTTTTATATATCTACAATAAAAAATGAACGGGTAATTTGCGGAGTTTTTTATTAGTCTACGATTATCATTTTTTGTTATCGTTACTAGTGTCTCGAAGTTGCGAAGTGTCTTGTGGATTGACAAGTTACGTGAAACTATTTTTTTGTTGTTTCTTATATGGAAGTTCAGGTTGTTGCTTAGAGAACATTGAGTGGAACCGTTCAGAATTTAGGGTTCTTTGCTTGTTAGGAAATATTTGGTGATTTATCAAATAATGTTTCGGACGAGGCAGTTGTTGATCAACTGGCAATTGAAGTATTAATATTTTCCCCGACACATGATAAATTTTTTTTTCTTCGATTAGTCAGTCGCCCGTCAAAGACCGATGTTCGTCTTTCCGTAAAGAAGTCAGTTTTTACACAATAAAAACATATTAATAATCAATTTCATGTGAAAAGCTGCCAGCCCTTATTCGAGGGCAAGCAGAAAAAGAAAACGGATGAAATAAATTGAAAACAGAAGAAGAATGTTATTAAAAAATATGGAAAAAGAGATTACGAATAAAATTTAAAACAAAATAATAAAAATGGTAAAACAAAAAACAAAAAATAAACAAAGGAAAAGAAAAAGATAAAATTTAAGAGAAAAAAAGAAAATACGAAAAAGGAAAATGGCTAAAGCAATAATAAACATACTGTGTTGCGTTTCGGCTTCGCCTCATCAGAAACCAACACTAACTTATTGTCGGAATAGATTAGCGCCGGCTTGACGCAAATCCCTTAAAACTAAAACACACTTTGTGTTTCAATCGAACGACTGATCAAACGTGATGTCCCGTTTGAGCAGAAGTTCTGTTTATGCCGATGAGACACAGTGAAACCGAAACTTGTCTTGGCTTAGCAGGCCTATGCAAAAGCACTATGCTATATTTCACCCTAAGGAGGAAAATTTGGTGAAAACCAAAATTTCTCGCTAGGGTGAAAAAATATAGCATAATAATAAACAGTTACAAGTAATAAAAAGTGACAGGTAAATGAGAAAAAAGGCAATGAAAAGCAGTAATAAGTATGCGAAAAATTTTAATGACAAAAAAAAGAAATCAAGGAGAAAAAAAGCAAAACGATAAGAAAAAAAGCATTAAATAACTAAAAATATTAATATAAAATAGAAAAAAAAACAAAAGATAACAATTTAAAATAATATAAAAAGAGTAAAGTGAAAAAGAATGTGCGAAAAGATTAGAAGCATAGAAAACATAAGGATAGAATAAAATAAAAAAAATATTAAAATGAAGAGGAAATAAAATACAGAAGAGATAAAGTAAAAAGGAAATTTGCATATTGCAAAAAGAAAAAAAGACAAAATAATAAAATTTATGTTTGGAAAATAGAGAAATAAAAATATAAATTAGAAAGCGATAAAAAATAAAATGTAAAATTGCCAACCAAGAAAGAAAAAAGAAAGAAAAATATGATCAAATTCAAAAAGAGTCATGTGAGAAAGACAAATAAGAAAGAAAAAACAAAAAACAAAAGAAAACGAAAAAAATTACAGAGAAAACTAAAATGAGAAAAAACAAAATAGAAAAAGGAGGTATGAAAACAGACAAATAAATGTCAAGAAAGATAGAAAAAAATAAAATAGGAAGAAAAAAAGCAAAAACAATGTTGGAAATAAAAAAGGAAAATCAACAAGAACAAAACACCTCGACATTAAAACGTAATACTTAAAAAAGTAAACAAAATAAAAGAAAAATGAAGGAAAAAAAATGATAACAAGACAAACTGGAAAATTCCGAAATAAAAAGAGAAAAAAATAACACGTAAAAAAGGATTAAGAATAGAAAAGAAAAAAGAGGACAAATGAACAAATAAAGTGTTATGTACACACCAATTTTTTTTCTCCGAATGCCAGCAAATGTTTACTGAATTTTCATCAGCTGAAAGTATCAGCAATACAAGATGCCGAAAAATCGACAATTTGAATTGAAACTGTTTAACAGATTCGCTTTGCTGAAAATTCAGTAATTCAAATTGTCAAATTGACAGTGCAATTGCCGAATTATTAGTATTCCGGGCTGGATTGCTGTAAATCCGGTAATTGCGCTGTCAATTTGACAATTTGAATTACTGAATTTTCAGCAAAGCGAATCTGTCAAACAGTTTCAATTCAAATTACCAATCGTTCGGCATCTTGTATTGCTGAAACTTTCAGCTGTTGAAAATTCAGCAACTGTGTAATGTTATGTGAACCAAATGTGAGTATCGACTTACTCACTACTCGGGTCTATTCTCATCTTTCCAGTAGACCCTCGATGACAGGGCGGCCTATCTGTGCCTACAAGAACTTCGAACGAAAAGAACACACCCTAAATGTCTACCCGCCGGAACAACCACAAGCACGTTCTCCTGATTTATCGTTGAATGCTCCAACAGCGGTCTCTAACAATTAGCTAGAAAGGTGATCGAGGTTTTTTTTGTTGAAACCTCTCAAGCGATATGACGACTAAACGCTAGGCTCATTCATTTCCCGTGAAGAACCCATATAGACACCTCAGTCCAAGCTACTTCGCTCTCCTTGATAATTAGCAGGGGAGGAGTAGAGCAATGCTCGTTACGGCAGATCCCCCACTGCGAGAGGGGCTTCTTGATGGTTAGCTAAGGAAGCGATTGGTTCCTTTGCTGTTAGCTTCCTTTTATCGGCGACACAGCATTAACACATTTATTCCTGGTCCAGGAACCAGCACTTCAGCTGGAGTCAAGTTTTCATCCGCACTTTTTAATTCGCTGCCGGGATTGTCCAGGCTGATAGATCGTTCACGACCAAACACAAACGACTTGTGCGTACAAACGTGGTCCGAAACAAATTGCTAAAACTACACGAGGAAAAGGAATCAAAAAAGATAAATATAGGAAAATAGAATAAGGGAAGCCAAACCCAAGTAACAATTCTAGTTTTATAGCACACTACAAGTGCATTCTAAGTTTTAAGAGGGGCTTCAAGAGTGTCAAGAAACCTCAATTGTTACTAAGAATCGTACAGCTTGTTAACAGAAAACAATCGAATAAATACAACATACGCTGCTCTACTACGTATACACTATGCAAAGACCTAAGTCCAGTTACCCCCAAGAGTGAGAGCAATGAATGAACCACTAAATCAATTGAGCTTATTAACAGAGAACAAAATCGCGATATACTTTATGCATATCCGTCTTAGACCTACAGTGCGTGGAACAGTTGATAAAGGAGAAAATGAAGCTTGTGCTTACAGAAAGATCACACATACAACTACATCATACACGTAATGTAGTACTGAAACGTTCAATTGTTTAGCCGAGACATGTACAAAGACACGATACGACTGAAGTTCGCACCAATTCAGCATCACACATTTGCTCAGATTACATAAAAAGATTCATGTCGAAATATGTCGAAGTGGAGCCCATCACAAATGACACTTCGAGAAACTTTTACCCTGGCATTCTCACTGGTGTTCGGGTGGTAATAATATGGTCGATCCAACCTATTCCTTCTAACTTAACTTCGAAGGCAGATCATCTCAAAGTATTAAATGCATTTCAAGAAAGCTGTGCACAGGCCCAGGAAAATTTAAAAAGTGCAACAAGAATAAACGAAAACAAGGAAAGGGAAGTAGAGAAAAGAGAAAAAATTAAAAAAAGAAAACTAGCAAAAAAACTGAAATTAATAAAAGGGTATAAAAATGAAAATCAAATATACAAGTAAACAAACCAATAAAAAGTACAAATAAAACTTAACAGATCAAGGAGAAACTCTAAAACAAAAACAGAATTTTGAAATAAAATAGGTTAAGTGTAATAAACCAAGAACAGGAAAAAGAAAATTTAAAAAGATAAATGGAAATATGAGAAAAGCGACAGGCAGTAAAAATGATAAATAAAGTGATAACGTAAAACGAAAAAAAGGGGAATAGTAAAAGAAAATGAGGTATAGGAAAAGGTAAAGAAGAAATGGGAAAATGAAAAATAGATCTAAAAAGAAAACAATGTTGGAAAGGGCAGAAGAAAAAAGGCGACAATTAGAAGAATGAAAAAAAAACAAAGAAGTAAGTGAAAAAAGGGCAAAAAGAAAAACAGGAAAGATAGTTAAAAGCTGGAACGATAAATAGTGAAACGAAAAATGGAAACAGGGAGTAAAAATGAAGAAAAATAAAATGCACATTTGTAAATTTGCACATTTGCACATTTACAGCACAACAAAATTTAAAAATGGAACTCAAAAATAAGAATTTCGAAAAATAGACAATAATCAATAGAGAAAAAAGAAGATGGAAGTGTAAAAATAAGAGGAATGAAAAGAAAAGAGGGAAGGAATCCAAAAAATATAAAAAGAGAAAAATAATACGATGAAAAAATGGAATCAGTAAAAAAATAGGAAAAAGAATTTGAAAACGAGAAAAGCAAAAATTAAAAATGCAAAGAAGTTATAGAAAAATTGATAGAAATGGAGACAAGGAAAAAAACTTTAAAAATTCCAAAGGAACATCACGTAACGGAAATATCACGTAACCAAAAAAAAACTGAAAAAATAAAAAAATTAAAACAAAAATAAGAAAACATCGAGCAATTCAGAAAAAAGGTAGGAAAATAAAAGAAATTTAAGTGAAAATATGGAATCAGGAAAACAGAAGTAATGGAAATGGAAAGAAAATAGGAAAAATGAGAAAATGCAAGAAAATTAAAAAAGAGATAAAAAGAAAGTAGGAAATACACAAAGTTAAAGAAAGCCAAAAAGAAAAAGATAGAGGATAACATAAAGATAAAATAAAAAGAAAGAAGAAAAAAGATAGAAACAATAATAAAAAGGCAAGAAAATGAGGGTCCTTAAATGGTTGAAAGAATAAAAAAATTCAATGGGAACGAACAAAGGTACAAATGAAAAGGTAAATAAAAAAGTGAACAGATTATTAAAAATGAAAAAGCAATAAAAGGACGGAAAAAAAATACCTGTGTTGAAAAAAGAGCAAAAATAAAAAGAAATAGAGAAAAAAGAAGCAAAGGTGAAGTGGAAAAGTGGAATAAGGAGGAAAAAAGCATGAAAATTAGAATAGAAAAAACAAGATGAAAATAAAGATAAACGGAGAAAATTCAGAAGAACGAAACAATTCAAAAGAAAAGGAAAATATGAATGTAAAAAGATCTCAGAGAAAAAGAAGAATGAATAAGAAAAAAAAAAGAGCATGAAACGAAAATTGAAAAATAATGAAAAGTGGAATAGGAACAAATGGAAGTGATTAAACAAAGAAAAAAATTATTGAACAACGAAATTGCAATAATGAAGTTGGAAATGCAAAATCTATAAAATTGGGAAAGGCAAAATTAAGGAAAAGGATCACAAAAAGAAAGAAGAAAAGGGCGATATTAAAAGAGGAACAGAAAATAAACTAAAAAATAACAACGACTTGATTATTGAAAAAGGAAACAGAAAGCAGAAAATGAAAGAGATAGAAAAAAAAATATGAAAGACAAAGGAGAGAAATAAATAGAAAAGCGAAAGGGAAAATGAAAAATGGACTTAGAGAAGCGGAAAATCAAACGAAAGGGAACAGAAAAAAGAATAATCAATAAGAAAAATAATAAGACAAGGATAAAAGAAGCAAGTAAAGAATAAAATATGGTAATCACGTAAACAATAAAGGATGTAAACAATTGCGTAGAACAAACAAAAAGAAAGCAAATAAAAAAAAGAATCGAAAACCGTAATAGAGAAAAAGTTAAAAAAGTCTAATAAAAGAGTTCAGTTCAAAATTATAAAGAAAAACATAAATCAAAATTTAATGTACTAAAAGTACGACTTAAAGAATCATAGAATCCATACCTCCAAGAATTTGAAAAAAAAAAATCAAAAGTTCGATTCCAAAACCTACAAAAACAAAATTGAAAGCTCAAATATCGTACGAAATAAAATTTTAAGAATTCACAAATTCAAAAATCCAAATCTTAGTGAAACCAAGAATGTATATATAAGTTTATATGTGGAATACCCCCCCCCCCTCCTTCACATTTAAACCCATCAAGTCATATACCAGACACTTTCCACGAAGGAATAAATCGCCTTCACCCTCCAAATCGCTGAATTAATTCGAACTTATCGATGCCTTCTTGCAACTGAAACATTAATGCCCCCCCTCAACGTAGGTACACAAATAATGAAGACATATTTTTCCACTTCGCCAGAGATACCATCGAAAATTGTTTTCACGCGTCATTTCCTCAATTTTCTTCAAAACATTCCACCGTGATAATGTGATGTGCTTTTTCCTCTCCGGATGTGAGCAGCAACAATTTCATAGCAACAACAACAACAACAGCACCGTTCAAAAAGCTCCGCCACGGTCTGCTGCAGTTGAGTCAAGCTACGAACCGAACCAAAAAATATAAAGAAATCATCAATCAAAACACCCCTCAGTTAGCGTAGTGTGCCATGCCAGAACCATGATGCTTTCCTCGGGTGCTGCCCCAAAAGGTCGGTCGGTGGTAGTACTATCAGCGTAAACATGAGGGAAAAAAAATGAAAAATTTCAATGGTTGCTGCTGTTTTCGTTAAGAGCATCTACCAGAACGACTTAATAACATGTAGCCCTGTCGTCACACGGGGAGGGAAGCTTTCCAAGGTATTACGATGATTGTTATTATCATGATCATTTTAAAATCGCTCGTTTCGTTGCATGGTGGTGTGCCTACAGGTTGATGGACGAGGATTTTTTTTTCTGAACGTGTTTACGTGGTTTTGAACGGAGTTCAGCAAACGTGTTTTAATTGCGCTGTGCTTTCTTGAGGAAAAACCACGCATCTTTTCCCATTATTGAGCTCATGTATTTTCATTATCTGTACGTTATAGGGAAACAATTCCTGTCTGGGCGTGCGAGGTGTTATGTGTTATCATTAGTTGTCTCGACAGGAGAACATCATTGAATCTATCGAAGACGGGTTCGTGTCCATGCCTTTGAAACGCTGGTAGCATGAGCAACGAACGTTGGTGTTAGGGAGGGGAAGAAAAGGCTGGTATCACTACCCTGTTGTACTCGACTCAACTGTCTCTTGAGTTTGAACAACAATGCACCCAGCCGTCAGTACAACCGATGCTTTGTTGTTGCCATCTTCTGCCTCGACGTCGGCGACAGGAAACTACGGACACATTCTCGCATTGCCTCATCTATTATGGAACCGATGAGTTGGTGGAATGCAGCTCAGTGGTTCACGGTGGAAAAAACCGCCGATCTGATTCCAACTGCCAGGGCAATATACGCATCGCAAAACAACAAACCGCCGCAGTTCCTTCGGTGTCTGCTAAACTAACAACACGGAGGAAGTGCCACCGAAGCCTCACACACACTCATCGTTCCTGCCAGCCACCAACGCAACGGGCACACGTACGTGAGGGGATTGCTGATCCCACACTCACAATCCTTCAAGCGAGATAGCGAGGCAGAGAGAGAGACAGAGAGAAAGATAGAACTAGATGGACGCGTTCTGAATGTGTCATTTGGTAATAAATAATAGGAAATGAAATAGGTATTTCACCGTCTGCTTACTCTAAACTGTTCAGTACACGTGGAGCCGGAGCAAAGCAGGCCATGACTCATGAACGATGAAAGACGTCAGCTTTCATGCAGGATGTTGGAACGGTTTTCTCCAGCTGTACACAATCGTGTTTGCTATTTCAGATGCAGACAAGAGTAGCAGCTACACACTGAGTGGTGGCACGAAACATGTTGTAATGCCCCCATTCTATAATTCTAAAGATCGTAGGATAAGAGGGGGGAAAGGGCTTTCTGGCACATCAATTTGTGTCTTGCACAACGTATGATTGATACTTATTGTTGGTACATACAAGGCTGCCGTCTTCAGACTTCGGACACCCTGCTGGTTTCGTAGCCAGCCAACCGGCCTGCTACGATGTCCAAATGGTTATATGCTAAAGTCGTGTTTTTCCATTGCAAACCACCATCATCGTGTGGGCAGACTGCACTGCATAACAAGATAAGAGCGAAGAGAAACGGACCAGTAGGTATGTACACTGTCTAAGATGGGTATGCATCGAGGTCAAGTTGTAAGACACGAAGCTATCTGTCGTTGCTGGAGCCTTCGTTCGATCGAGGGAATGTTTGGAGATGGCATTTGGCCGAAAAACGATTGAACGAACAAGTGAATGTTGAATGCTGAATTCTGAAAGGAGACAAGTGTTGGAAAATTGGCTTGTGATTTGTGATGCATTATCTAAAATTATACAAAATAGGGTCGTTGATAAGTGGCGGAAATAGCAGTGGATCAAGAGTGCTGCCTTGCTTTAAGTTTAAGTTTTGTTAGAAAAAGCTTCGAATTGAAATACAATTGTGCTTTGTAACAGGGTTGCTTCGTCCTAACATAAAACTATTGAAAATCCTAGATCTACACAGGGCAATGCTCAGTCTACCCTTAAGTTATGGTTAATATCACTTTGATCTCTTCGGGATCTTGGAGCTCTCCAGTTTTTGTTTTTAACTTGGGAACCGAATCTTTCCGTTTCCGCCTCTGTGTTAGCATCTCGGAAATCCCTCAGGATTAACCAGCTGGTTTAGTCGCTCAAGCAAGTTCTGCTTGGATTTAGTATCTAACTGGTGCCAATTCGAATGCTAATTACTGATGAGGTGAATCTGAGCCACAAAAATCCAACTTTATCTCTGATTCCCAATTTAAAATTGTTGAATGTTTACCGAAATATGTTAATCCTGATTTTGACTTATATTTGTGTTGATTACCGTAAACCGGGGTGACTTTGATCTTGATCACTCGAAGCTTTTTTTGTAGATCGCTTATTAAACCAGAATGGTCTACCGAATCATTTAAATTTGAAATGATTTCCACTCTAAACTTATAAAGTACTGATTTGTTATACTTTTTGAGTATATTGTTCGGTTTTTGGGTACCAAAATTTGACTTTACCACATTTTTACAAAGCTTCGTATACTGTCTATTATTCATAAAACAAATAAATCTCAGATTGAGCAAGAGTAATAAATTACAAGAGAGTTTTTATTTTGCTTTTGATTGGAAAGTGCCAAATTTAGTCTTGAGAGTTTGTTTATTTTAAATACATTTTTTGTGAAACTAGTTGGCAATTATTTCAAATTATTTTAAGCTAAAATTCGCAACATTTTTTTATTGTTCAATATTCCAACGTGTTAAAATGGATGAAACTTTTTGTACATTGATAAAGCACTGAAATAAAACAATTTTGGCAGTTTTAAAGGTTTTCAGAATCTTTTATTCTAGTTGGACACAAATTATATCTCGAATTTTGCAGTACATTGAAATACTTTGTATAATAAACATTATTTAACGTATCTGCGTATCTTTCCAGAATTAGTTTCAACAAACATTTAAATAAAAAACATTGACATCGACAACTTAACGTGGGTGTGAACATGCAGGTTATCAAAGTCACCCCGGAATACGAAAACGGACTTCAACTTGAAATTATTTTTGGAAAAATAGCTTTTTTATTCATTTCGTTTATTTTATAGGCGCAAATGCGTTAGCTTGGCGGTGCCAAATTCTTTTGTTTTTACATTTTGGATATTTTAAAACTAGGAGGCTACAATGTTGAAATATTTTGACGTAGGACTACGTCTTTGTTTTCGATATAGGGGTGCACGTTGCAAATTCTACAAAAATGGTATGTAACGAAAAGTGGTCCAATTTTTTTTTCAGCCATCTCACTATAAATTTTCAATTTTTTTGCTCATATCGCCCCGAAATACTTCTAAGAATAGATTTCGATAGACAAACCTAAAGATTTTTGATATCATGGCATTGAAAATTTAAATAATGTACAACCTAGTCAAAATATCGCGCATTTACACACAGAACATAGCGCTTCTCAAGTTCAGCACAACATATTTGTGTACCTAGCGCGCTACGCTTCCATGAATGACAACATCATCGACTATTTGAAGAACGGATTTGGCCGGACAAGCTCAGTTGCCTGTTGAACGACAGGCGGAGCAGATCACTGTGCTGCGTGTTTTCACAGCCAGTGTAGCTGAGTTAGAAGTTCGTTACACTAGCTGGGGAGATCTTATCTTCTCAAATAAGTTTAGTCGGATTCGATCACCTACTACAAATGAAATGGTTCAATATGTAATATTCGATGTTGATTGGTTGTGATTAAACCATACGTAAGAAATATATTTGATTTATTATTACTATAAATGTGCTAAGAAAATAAATATTTTACATTGAGTAGTTTAGTCCTACGTCTACAGTTCGTGCAACCCCATAGGGCTGCCCCTTGTAGTTTTTTTTTATAAAAGAGAAAAAATTTACAGCTATCTTAAGACTAGAAATAAGATTCTATATACAAGAGAGCGGGCAAAAGATTTTTTTATGAAAAAATTTAAAACAAGGAATTCAATAGTAATAGTTTTTTTAGGAAATATTTACAGTTATCTTAAAACTAACAATATAGTTTGGTACACAAAAGGGGAAAAATAGCTGTAAGCGGACAATTTTAGGTAAAACCATTCAATCTTGTTCTACATACATCAGTACATCAGGGTGTCTTTGTCGAACAACTTTATTCAAAAAAATTCGGCATCTGTAAAACTTCGTGATATGAAGGAATGGACTTTTCTCTTTCATTCGAAAGCACAATTTAAATATTCTGTCGGGGGGTCTAGAATAACTTTTTATTTTAAAGATTTTTGATTGAAAACTTGTTTTTAATGAAATTAATTCGCATTTTTGCTACTAATTGGTACTTTAGACATTCAAAAAAACTAAAAATGAGAATCTGATGAACAATCTCATTGTCTACAACTTCGTAGAAAGCTATAAATCGATGTAAAATCACCCGAAAAAGTTATTAAAATTTTATCAGTTTTTAGGTGTGCGGCCTATGGATTAAGAAGTCGATTAACAAGGACTTACAAAAATATGTTGGGTTTAAATGAACAGTAAATTCAGATAAATTTCAATATTTACAAAGTCCTATTCTCAGCAGAAAAAATATATTTTCAGATTCTTCTGGTTCTTGGGCGACATTGACACTTATGAACAACGAGGTGTGGAAAGTTGTTGACCAAATTTATTCGATAATCTTATACCTTTTCACGATGTTGCTTAATGTAGTAACGGATTTTATCATGCCTTTTTCATTTCTTTTCTCGCTCTAGGAGATAGATAATCTAAACTAGAATAACCCTTCTTCCTGATCCTATTCTGCCTGGTAAAATACAATTGACTTAAATTGAAAGTTTTATATTTGATGAACTAAAGTAGACAGCTCGAGTCATGGTAATAAACGACGGATTTTATTGTAACTTTTCAACATTAAAAGAAAGATGATTGAAAGAGAAAAAAGCTCTTTGAGTTTTGGATCCATGTTTGTTATCTTTTGGGGTAGATTCATTTCATCAGAATTTATAGATGCAGAGTTTTGCTTGTCCTCAAATTTTATTTCCAAATCGAACACACTTCACATAATCTTAGAAAAAAGAACAAAATCAAGTTTTATCATTTCCCTTAAGAAGAAATTCCGGAGTCGTTACTCGTTGAACACGGATCACAACAGAAAACGAACAAGAAAATATTAGGCTGGACCATACATTCAGTAAATTCTTAAAATAAGTATTTATTGAAAATTTCCCTCACAGTATGGGATAAGAGCAAAGACCACAGTTCAAGAAGACAGAGTTGCCAGTTCAGTTCAGAATCTGGAGACATTAACAGCAACACGTCTTTTGGGTAAAGTGGATACTTTCTATATCTACTTTTATATTGAGATCGCTATCTTCGTACAATAGACAAAACCTTAATTTCTCATTTACTATTGCGATTTCTGTTCAATGTACTGCGATTCCCAAAAGTTAACAAACTTGAACATAAATCTCATTGAATTATTTCCCTATCCTTCATGAAACTGTCAATCAGGTATCTCAATCGAAATCAAATCAAATGACTGAATATCTAATCGAGTTTGATCAAATATAAAGTTAAAATTTAGGCCAAATATATCCCACAAGATGCTAACGAGCAAAAAGGTTAATTCAAGATTACATCAAGCATACTCCAGAATGAGTGAAGAAATAAAAAATCAGAAACAAATATATCTGTGACAGAAAAAACTGTTTTATTTTGCTACATTACCAGGTATCATTCAAAAGAGTACTAATTCCGTTCAAATTTTATCTACTCTTCTCTATATCTCCTTGCTCCTAAAATATCATTGGTGCGCATAAAACGGTGGAATTATGATTTTTCCGCTTAAAGGTAGGACTTTGCGAGCATTCAGGTTCTTCTAAGCACACTGTTAAAATAAGGCAAAACAATTTCTTACAAATGAAAATGTTTTTGGAATAAAGCTTCTTAACCAATAGGCCCCGTGCGAAACTAGAAACTTTGATAAAAATTTAGTAGCTTTCTCTGGCCATTTTAGATTGCGATATAGTTTTCTACAAAGTTGTACACAATGAAATTGTCCATCGGATTCTCACTTTTGGTAATATTTGAATGTCTAAAGTACTATCTATAGGCAAAATGCGAACCAGTTCCATTGAAAAATCTAAATTGTCAAACAAAAAAACTTTAAAATAAAAAGTTGTTCTGGAGCCCCCGACAGAATATTTTAATTTTACTTTCAAATGAAAGGGAAAAGCCCATTCTATCATATGCTGTAGTTTTAGCAATGCCGATTTTTTTCGAATAAAATTGTTCTACCAAACACACCGTGTACATGGTTTAAAAATATTAAACTTGAAAAAAATGTGTTGCGTCTAAAAATATGTAATGATTACTTCGAAAAGTGATCAATCTCACCTCGGTTTACGGTACCAAGTCAGTTTTGTGTACTAAATTACTTTTTTATGTTCAATGATTTTTCGTTTTAACTTGTTTGCTTTTCGGTCAATTTATTTATTCTCAAATGATACATTAATTAATTTCTGAGTCGTTCATTATTTTATACCTTTGAACTTCAAATTCGACCAAACCGTTTTATACCAACGGCAGTCAGCACTATCCGGGATCGTTCTTACCGAACACACTCACAGTTGACTCAGTTTATAATCGGAAATGAAACTGAACACCAGTTAGCAGTTGTTAGCTTTCGATTAACTTCCAACGAGCCACCCCTTTTCCCCGGGACGGATGGTTCCTTCGGTGCCGGTAATTAAATTTATCTTATTCTGTATATCGTTTCTGAAGTTCGAGAGAAGCGCCTTGCGGGTTCAATTACCGATGATTGCCGATGAAAGGTGAGGTGATACGGGAAGAAGGTTTCAAATCGTAGTAAGTCATGCAACGACGACCGGGAGCGTTGCTGTGGATTCGATGCAGCCATATGTGTGCTTTGATTGGTTGGAGGAGCTTCTCATGTTTTGAATATAACTTTTTTTGCATTCAAAATATTTAGGGAACAAGCTAGTAGAACATAACCTTTCAGATGAATGCAATGTAAGCAAGGGAAAGTTTCGTTGAAATATTACATTTCGCTATTCCAGGGTGCTTTATACTATCTGACAGATGGGATCAAAAGTGTGGTGTTTCCTGCATAAAATCTTACAGCAAGCAATTCTCCAAGTTGGTTTCATTGCACAACTAACAAACCCTTCAAGAGAGCTTGTTAAAAATGAACTTTCATTGTCGAGAGGAAATAAATCTTTGATCAAAGCAACCTGCTCGCTGTGCGTTGTTGGTTTGAAAATAATTGCATTGTCAGAATTTTACCAATTTAATTCGTCTCCAGACTAATAAAAATCGCAACAAATCACAAGCAATCTTAATCCCAAGACTTCAATAGCCAAGTTCAAGGATAACAGCAATTTCCTCAAATGTCTCGCCATTAATAATAATCTAATTCCCTGTTTCCCATTTAGAAGATTCATATTTCGTTTTTTTTTTCTCGCTCAGCTTCCAGCAAACCGTTTCACTTTTCGTGTAACCACCATCGTTAGTCTCGTGTTTTTTTTCCTACATCTCTCTTCTGACAACCCCTAACTGGAGCAATAAAAGTTATCCCAAAACGTTTCCCCCCTCGTTTTCTTCTGCACCGACAATTTCACGAAGCTCATGTTTTTTTCGCAATAAATTTCAGCAAATTACGTGTTGATCAACTCGCGTGTCAGAGCACACTTTAGCAAGTTTTTTTTCCCCGCGCCCAGCACCGCCGGACGACAACCTTGGCTCGCTGGCAAATACTCGACTCCACTCGAGAGCCCGTCGGTGCTGTGCTGTGTGTGTGCTCCATTCTCATCAATCCTCAAAGTGTCCCGATGCCGATCCTGCCACTATCCGATGTGCGGGTTAATCCTTCTACACCGTCACGTCACGTGACAGTGCGAGAGGAGATACGGATACGGAGCGCACTAGTTTTTTTTGTTCGCTGTCTTACTCGGTCTGGCTGAGAAGCGCTGACTTTTTACCCGAATCCATTTTTCTTGTTTCCGACTGGCAAATTGATCATCGGAAAAGTTTGTTTCTCGATTTGCCAAGAAGTCCTAAATCGAGAGGAGATGCGATGAGATTGGGTTCCAGTTAGTTTTCTGTTCCATGCAGCTGTTACTTTGTGAGTCCGCCCGCCACCGAACAGACACAGTCACAGGCGGCGACGACGACGACTGACTTTTCTCGCTTCCAGCAAAGATGACGACGACGCTGATGTGGGGAAAGTTTTCCGTTCGTTTCGCAGTAGGCGGCTGTTTGTTACTTTCGCTGAGTGATTTTCGGTCTTGTTTTAGTTCGTGTTTTTCGTGAAGTTTTTTCACCAAGCAAACTTTTCAGCTGTAAACATGGTGCATGCGCAGGCGGTTCGCGCGAATCGGTGGGTGACATATGTGACTAGTAATGATGATATTTTGAATCCTTTCTGGGAAAAGTAATTGCATGGCATGGCAAGTAAAATAAAAACCTTCTCTCTCTTTTGTCTCCCGGGCAGCAACTCCTACGAGCACAAGTTTCGACGGCATGTGAACGATGCGATCGGGGCGGGTGAACCGCGCAAGATACACCGCGTTTCCGCCAGCTACAGCCAGCTGACGATTCGGATTACCGAGGCGCTAACCAACAACCTCGGGCGGATAGAAATTACCTGCCTGGCAACGATCCCGGCCCATGTCGAACCGGGCGAGCAGTACGCGGATTACAAGACGTCACTCATCAAGCGTAAGTAGTTTTGTTATGTTTTATTTTCGAAATTCAATCTAGTGCTCCTGGCGGCGGTCTGCTGCTTGCGTCAACCAGAACAATGCAACGGTTGCTCGCTCTAAACTAGTGATGTTCATGTTTAATCGATTATTGCGAGTGATGGAATATATTGTCTAATATTTAAAATTTATAAAAACGATTTTTTTTTTAAATTTTTATGCAAAATTGTACTATGGTAAAGTGAGTTCAACGAAAATATAATTTTTACTGACAAGTAAATGCAATGTTTTAGGTCTGATGGTAGAATCATTAGATGTAGAGAGCCCATTACTGATGTAGAATTGCAAAATTGAAGATGGCTGTCAATCATGTTAGGTGCAAAGTATTGGTTTGGGGAACCTTTGGAGTTCCATGAGTTGGTAAATTGTGTTCATTGATTCTACGAGGTATCGCTTGAACATTTTGAAGTTGGATTTAATTTTAAGGCTAGCGCAGGAAAAGAACAGTAAAGAAAGTCGTTTTGGTTGTGGCCATGATAACGATCCGAAACATAATATTCAAAGGTGGTAAAGGGATGGTTGCTGTGCAATGTTAAATCGACTCTGCCTTATACTTTTCAGTCCCCGGATTCAAACTGAGTTGAGTATTTGTGGGAGTATGTGGAACATTTGTGGCACTCTTTCGATCGCAAGATCAGGTGCTTAGCTTAGCTTAGGTACACTGCCCTTAGTTGCTCAACCGATATTTTTTCAAAAAATTTTTGCCTTTCTCAATAGAAAGGTATTGCAATTGCTCTGAAAACCGACTTTTTAACGAAGGCCCGGAGGGCCGAGTGACATATACCATTCGATTCAGTTCGTCGAGTTCGGCAAATGTCTGTGTGTGTATGTATGTGTATGTATGTATGTGTGTGTGTATGTGACCAAAAATGTCACTCATTTTTCTCAGAGATGGCTGAACCGATTTTGACAAACTTAGTCTCGAATGAAAGGTGCAACGTTCCCATAGGCTGCTATTGAATTTCTAATGGATCCGACTTCCGGTTCTGGAATTACAGGGTGATGAGTACGAACACGCAGAAAATGTCGATTTTAATAAATTCTGCAATGAATGTATAAAGGTGAAAATTCTTCCAAAATATGACCACAACTGCTTCGATTTGTAGTATTAGGTCACTAACATCCATTCCAAGTCTATTTGGCCACATTGGCCACCATCATCGGTTCCGGAAGCCCCGGAGGAAGTATCTAAATTCAAAATAACAGTCACATCGATTTCTCGGAGATGGCTAGACCGATTCGACCAAAATTGGCTTCAAATGAAAGGTATTGCGTCCCCGTAAATGGCTATTTAATTTCATCCCGATCCGACTTCCGGTTCCGGAGTTACAGGTTGTGTTACAGTGTTACAGGTTGTGGCGTGCGATCACATAGCAAATTGTGATTCAAACCGATACTCCGATGAAAGCAAAATAGGTAAAAATTTCGCAAAAATGTCTCTCAAACAACTTAAATTTGCTGTTCTAAGTCACCGACGACCAACCAAACTTTCGTTGACTACATTGACCACCATAGACGGTTCCGGAAGTGCCCGGGAAAAGCGGCCATCTTTCAAAATTTACGAACTCACATCAGTTTCCCGGAAATGGTTGGACCGATTTTCACAAACTTAGTCCCAAATGATAGCTATAATATCCCCATAGATGTCTATAAAATTTCGTACTAAAATCGCTTATATGGTTCCGGAAATATAGACTAAATCGTCCGGTTACATATGAAATTCCCATATAAACCGGAACTCAAATTTTTTTTTCAAAGGGGGGACCCCATGAAATTTCAGAAATCGAATTCGTATTTTTGATGCCAATCATCTTTAAAATGCATGAAACGTCGAGATTTTATGTTATCCCGAAATTTTTTTTTATAAAAATCGACTTTTTGGGACTGCCGATTTCGCACCTTTTTCAGTTCAATATTACCGTGGCTGTTCTTTCTTTTTCAAAATTTTAGAACTCGAATAATGATTTATTTTCCTGTATATAGTTGTCATGTGATGTATAATAATAAAATGCAATATATGCATTTAAAAGCTTTTAATGAATATAAACAACGCACACATTCTCGTGCTTCATGATTGAGAAAGGCACAATTGCACCGCTAGGTGGATTAAAATAGGTTTTACAGAAATAAAATTACCCAAGAAAAAATGAAATAGTCTCGAAAAATTTATCGAGATAGCAAAGAAACGGAAGTTATAACAGAAAACTCGTTTTTTTGTGTTGAGAATATGAAATAATTTTGAGCGGCCCAAAATGAGCATTAACTGCACTGAAAGCGTCCGAAGCAAAACTGAGAGCCTCCAACCCCAACCGCTATCAAAATGTATGAACTGACAGCGATTGGGGCCAGAACCCGGTCCAGCTCAGGGTAAAAGCAAAAACGGCATAAGATGGCTCCTACCCCGGTTGTCACCGTGGAGAGGTAAGGGATAGGAGTTCGGTATCAGAAATCTAGTTCGGTAATCAGCAAATCTAGTTTCTTTCGGAGTACCAAAAGGTAGTTTTTTAAGGACCACTCATCTTTACGCTTTTCATCCACAACATCTGCTTAGTTTTAAAATTAAAAAAAAAAACTGATGCACTCGAACGATGTAAAAACCAACAAACACATCTCGTCTGTAGCTGATTGTGATATTCTTCAAAACGATATTAATACCCTGAAACTGTGGTGCGAAGAGAATGGCATGGAAGTCAACGTCAATAAAAGCAAAGCAATTTCATTCTTCTATTGCCAATCTATCGTCAGCTACGAATACTCGATGATGGACAAACCTCTGGAACGTATTGGGACAATCTGCGATCTAGGTGTAACGATCGATCATAAGTTGAGGTTCGACGATTACATAGCTTTAACAATCGCTAAAGCCTTTTCCGTTCTTGGTTTTTAATGCGTAGAAACACCAATGCTTTTTAATGTCGTGTACGCGGCTTTATACTGCTCTCTAGTTCGCAGCATTCTTGAGTACGCACAAGCTGCGAGTATGGATAGAGTACAGACAAGCTTCGTTCCACTGATAATATAAATTCGAAAATATAATCATGCAATGCACGAGTTCATTTGTCGTTTTCTGCTACGAAGTAGTTTCGTGCACTATAAATAGTAGGTTTCGTTTATTTCATGAACAAGAATGGCCGCTTGGTGAATGAAAGATTTCGTAAATTTTACTTATTTAGTGCACATTGCACGTTGTCGTTGATAACGATATTATTTTTCGTGAATGAAACGAAATGATTCGTTTATTGTAATAAGTGTTTGCGTATATTACGAACGATTTCGTTAGTCGCAAGAATTCATTTCGTTCATCTAAGAAAATAATTTTCATACTTAATAGCATATTATTTTCACATTGCTCCGGCAGAGAAAAACTCAAGCTTATTTATGCAAAACCGATGAGCAGTTCGCCATGGCTCAACTGAATCCGCACTTCTCCGGATTCTGGATCAAATGGAAGCGAAAGAGGTTCAGGAAATCTTCCTGAAACCGGCAGACACATATACTGTTACTAAATAGTCAGACCGAGACTGTCGCGTTGATCAACAATTATCTTACGTATAGCAACAAGGACTCCATATTCTACCTCTATTGAAGCTCTTTTGACGTTGACGGTTCGACGAATGGTGCTCGTAAATAATGTAACGACTTTCGTACATAGCAGCGAACAATTCGTTTGCCTAATGAAGCTGTTTCGTTCAGAGCCAACAAAAGTCGTTTCGAGGTTTTCACAAAAAACTCGTAATTAAAAATAAATGTGTTTTGATAGAACTACGAATAATTCATCATATGTACGAAAAATTCGTATGTTTTATGACAATTGTCTGTAAGAAGTTCGTAGGGATTTACGAATATATTCTATCAGTGTCGCTATGCTCTACGAGGCTTACCGTGCACTGGCCTACGCAGCCTCTCAAACTACACCGGCTTATCCGGGTTGAACCATTTGCGGACTGACACGTTCTCTGGTAACATCGATAGCTCTGCAGAAGATAAGCTTCAAGATGATGGTACGAACTGACCTTTGAAACCGTCAGTTTATACGAGTTCCTGCGCATCGAACTAGTTACGGTTAAAATCAGCCCGTTACCACCTGCATTAGACATTTTAATAAAGTTTCTTCGCAATACGATTTCAATATCTCATCAATGTACTCAGAAATAGAATTAGAAACTAATAAAAAAAACTTATCTGTATGACTTTGGGTCAAAGACTAAAAAATAAATAAAATTCAGGAGCATACAATTACTAACACGGGGCTAATCCTGTGATTCTCAACCTGGGATCAACGGGACCCTTAGGGGGGCGTGGAAAGGTTTCTGGGAGTTCGCGAAGATGAATATCTTTTCTAGTTGAATATTAAAATTTAAAGCAGGAAATAATATCTCAACCAACATACATACAGTTACACCACGTGAGAAACTGTGTATAGATAGCGTTCAAAAGCTTAGACCAGGTAGAAAATTTCATTGTGAAGAACAAGATGCTACACGACGTCGAATATGACAACGTTAATACCAAAATCCTGCATATATGGATGACGATAAAATTAAAGTGCGCCTACACGACCTTGCGCCGTGCATTAGACCAGAACACATTAAAGATTTATGTCAAAGTACTGAAAAGTGGAATCCGTTATAAACGATACTTTAGGGAAAAAAATCAGTTGCTTTCCCAACGCCATTCGTGTTGTTAAAATACGGTTGGCAAAAAACGCTGTGCGCCTACCCTGGTCAGACTATTACGTGCCAGTTTTGTAACCAAGCGGCATATTACGGAAAATGATACTCCAAAGTCGCTAAAAAAAATCTACCTATTACAACCAATTCCAACAAAACAGTTTTCAACAAATGTTGATAAAACACAATCAATCGACCTACCAATAACTGACGCACATTGTACATAGAAATTATTGTCATGTACCAATAACGAAAAAGCAGTGTTTGGTCTAGTGTCTCCAAACCAACAACCAGCACAAAAAATTCCGATAAAGAGAGATTTACAGCAGCGACCCGTAAGAGCAAGAAATTAATAATTTTTTCCTTTTTTTGTTAACGACTAAGAGTGAGTCAATTTTCCTTTTTTATGTTTTTAACGACATTCAACTATCAAGGGACTCGAAAATTAAGTATATTTTTCAATATTAAGAGCCATAGTACTCAAGGAAGAGCAAGGGTTGAAGGAAGAAAGTTTTAGAAAAGCGTGGAAAGGGTCATATAAGCAAGCTTAGAATTTACCGGCGACTTAACCCTTCGTTTGCTACCGCAGGAGTCAGTATCATTTGGCATTAGAAATGCCAATCACCTGAGTCTACGGCATGTCCGGACGACTTCATGCTGTCGGAGCCTTGCTCATATGACCCTTTCCACGATTTTCTGAAACTTCTTTCTTCAACCCCTGGTTTTCCCTTGAGTACTATGGCTCTTATTATTGAAAAATATGCTTCATTTTCCAGTCTTTTGCTAATTGAATGACGTTAAAAACATATTAATAAGACCTTCTGACTTCGAACACCATGAAAATTGTTCCGATTAAGACATAGACGTGAACGATAACACGAGAGAAGGCAGCTGGGTTTTACTCTCAAGTTGCGTGGACAACGCAGCTAATGCATCACTGTCGAGAAAAAGGTTCTCAACACGCGGCAGCCAACTGCATCCGCAAAACCCTTCTGTTCGCAGAAACTTTGTGTTATTCATTTATTTTTACGTACTGTAAAACATGATAGCTTCACGACTTAGTTATGCTAATGCATGAATTCGAGCAAAATACAAAATTGTACAAAAGTACAAAATATTGGAACTTGAATCCACATAAAAATCAATAAAATTTCGAGCTTTGCTAAATTTTAGGTTTATCAGATTCATACATTATATTACTCTCAGAGTCCATTCTTGGATTAATTTATTGTTGAATTCTTTTAAGCTGTTGTTTTTTTCAATTATAAGATTCAGAAATTCATTTGGCTAGATTATTAAACTACTAACTTTATCTGATATCAGTTTTCATGAGTGCAAAAATCGTCATTAATCTATCTTTCGGATCCTTGTTTTTTTTTTTAATTTTGCATTTCTTTTATTCTGTGGCTTTTCAGTTTCCCTATGAAATTATTATTGATTCCATGTACTGAATTCCTGGATTAAAAATTTTCTGATCATTGGATTTCCCTGTTTTTGAATCTCAGATTTCTAATTTACTTATATTCTTCTTCCTGGCATCTGATTGATTGATTTCCTGACTATTGTAAATTCTTGGAAATGTTGATTTCTTGAGTTTTAAAATTTTTAGATTTTCTGATACCTTGGTTCGTCGGCTTCAATTTTCTGTACTTATTGAACCACAGAATTCTTCTAATTAAAAATTCTTTCCTGCTCCACTTTCTCGTTTTTCGTATTACTCTATTCTAGGCTTTTCTCAACTTTTCGATTAATGATTCCACATGCAGACTTGATTCATTGGATTGTTGAATTTTTGGATTCAGACTTTCAGTTCCTTCTTTAACATTTGAGTTCGAAATTTCTCTTAGGGCAATTTGTTATGCAAATATACAGTTGCAATTTTTATGTTTATTGAGTCACATTCGAAAGAGTGAACCTTCATTGAATTGGTCGAAATTACTGTCATATAGAAAATTTACAACTGAATTTACGAACAGCTTTTTCATCGATTTTTTATAGCTATACTTCTACAAAAAACTGAAAAATTTCCATCGAACTACCATCAAAGTAGTTTAATCGATACCTACTGGATTGAAAAGCAATCGAACATCCCTACACCGCGAGCGAAGGTCGTTCAAAATCAGATCATATTCGCAGATTTCGCCGCTTGCTGCGCTCGGGCTTTGTTAACGAAATAATGAATCGCTTCAATTCCCGGTACATTTTTCCTGCCATCATCATAATGATCGTTATTACGGCCATCAGTTCCATTTCTCTCTCTCGCTGGCTGGAGTGCTTTTATCCTCCGGAGGGGTGGTGGGGAAAGAACAATCCCGTAACCGGTTAGCATCCATGGGTGCCGCCATGACCATTCCGGCATCTCGTCATCATCCACCCCTACCAGTAGGAAGCTGGGTCAATGGCTGTAAAAAGGCACATTTTTCTGAAGGAAATATTCTTTTATTTCAATCTCTGCCAGGGTAGATTTTCAAGAGACTATTTTCCTCTTTATATCAAAGCATTGCATCATCATCATCTGTGTAGGAGTATTTTCTTTCTCCCGTGGATCGCCCCCTTAGGTTCCCCCGCATAAATGCGCGAAACATTTGTGTCTGGTTCTGGCGTAAACGCGGAACACCTACTGGCCTCTTGCGGATCCCCTCATTTTTCTGAGTGTGTTTAATAATTTTCCTTTATTTTTTTTCTACGCCCCAGTGGACAATCTGTGTAACCAACTGTGATCGGTCGGCAGGGACAAAGATGTTTCCCCCATTCCCTGCATCCTTCAGCTATAATGGTTCCGGTGCGAAAGCTGCACCAGGAAACCCGATAACTTATCTACGTTAACTGCAGACCGCAAAAAGGGGGACTCGCAATGGCATGAAGGCTAAATTGATGATGAAAACAGCTTTCGCTAAATGTCAACAGTTTTGACCACAAACAGGCCCAACAAAACATCGTGTCTATTAGTCCATTATGTATTTACCGAAACCCGCACGCAACCAAGCGACATGAAACCGATCGACCCGCTTGACGCAATTGACTAATTGCTACTAATAACTCAAACAAAGGAGGCTATGTCGACGACGGGGGGCGCGCACACGCACACCGAGATACCAAGCAATCAATTTCCGAAAAGCGTAATTGAAAATTTGACGCGAAATTTCCACTGTCAACGACGACGACGCGACGGAGGAAAATATTAGGTGCACTTCATCAATGTGACTTCCGCGGCCTACTGCCACCAGTCGCTTATTGTTGACAATGTTTGCTGGAAAGGGAGGAAAATAGGCAATGATTAACGAGTATTTTTCTGTGTCAATAGGAAAGGAGGGCAATTTTATCGTGTGAATGTGGTGGAAGGAGAGGCAATCTAGAAATGTTCTTCAATTTTATAAATAAACGATAAACGGACACAAAGTTGAAGTAAATATTATTTTTAAATTTGGCTTCGTGGAAAGCTGGCTACAACAGCATGAGCAGAAAATTGTTCCTAGCTTCGGCAATTAGCTGTTGAGATCCAACCAGACACCCGACGAAGCGCACAAAAAGGTTTGTTTAAATAATAATCGAAATATGTACTCCAAACACTGTAGACGCTTCGAAAAGTTTGTTGCACCGGATTGTGGAAGTTATACTACCCCCCCCCCCTCTCGGTTTTCGAACAAAGCAAACTGGAAGAAAAAGCTTGCGCTAATTCTTTCCGGCATTAGGTTTCACTCAAAAGCTACAGTAAACCGTTTCTCATTACATTAGAAGCAATTAGGTGGTACCCGGGTGGATCGTGTTCATTCGTCGTTACTCGAGCAATGTGACCCTACCTCCTCCGTCCGTTTGGTATGGAGAAAAACTCGGATTTTTTTTTTGTGCTCCTGAAATTGCTCAACACCAGTCACAGCAGTTCGCATGTCAGTTGCGTCAGTAGTTTTTGCTGAACTGCACTACATTGTGCTATACGTTACTTCTGGCTGACATTTCCGATGGTTGACGGAGAAGTGGGAGGAAGATTCTTCACTGTTGCTGCACGGTTTTTTTTTCGACGTTGGACTTTTATGTGACAGAAATTTCTTTCCCATCATGGTTGTGTGGCAACCGACATACGTTACTACAGTGTTCGGAGTATCATAGCATGCTATGATGCAGCAGTATTTCCCCCCAGTGCCATAACGATGCGACCGCAATGCAATGACACTTTCGAGTGGGTTTTTTTGTCGAATGAAATATTTATTGCAATATGGTGGTGGCAGCCACACGGTGATGGGTGGGACATTTTCAAGGTCTAAATTTTTGTTAAATTGACTGTCGTCATTCTTCATCTGTGTGAATATAATATTCAATGTCGTTATCGTTATTACTTACGCTTTCTTTATTTGGAAGAAAATTGATTTTTGATGGAACAGCAGTTCGAGTCCTGATATAAGTCTTGAAGTAATATAGGAAAATGCCATTAATCACTTCAACACCATTTCACGGAAAACCGATTCATCACAATTTCAACTAAAAAATTAGTTGAGTTTTTGGTTTCGTCTAGTTAATATTTGGGCGAACTAAGTTTTTGTTGAAAACAATAATCCAACGCTGTTGGTTTTATGCTGTTAGTTTCAGCCTGGACACGAACGTTTCAGCCTAGCACAAAACTTAAAAAGCCTACCTGAACTAAAGCTTGAAACGCTTGTCTCAGCTTGTAACGCTTGTTTTAGCCCAGACACAATTGCATATGTCGTTACACTACCTTTTCAGGCAAGACACAAACGACTGGAATTCAACTAATCTCATTGTTAAATTAAACTGGTTCATCGTAAAATACAACATAGGATATTTCAAACAATTTGTTTCACCGACTGACGGATGAAGGTATGAAATTAAATTGTTGAAATATTCCGTATGCAAGTAATTCACACGTAAATATAATATAGAGTTATGTTTCTCATAGTTTTATCTTTTAATAAACTGCACTCTTAAATGAGACGAAATAGCCAAATGTATTTAAGGATTGTTGGTAATTGATTTATGATTTCAATTTTAGATGAAAGGTATAATTTATATTTCTTTTCTATTTAGTCAGCCAGCACTACAAAAAACGTCATACTTATTCCACATCTAGTTTGGAATCTCAAAAGATGAAAAATAATTATCATATTGCATATTACATTTGTTAATAATTGAAATTTTACTATATAATCGACTAAATCTGAAATAGAATGATTTTTACAATTTTCGACAATACTTTCAACTTTCAGTATACATGTATTGAAATTTTTTTAATCATAATCATCCCTTTATTGAAATGTTTTTAAAGAAAAACTAGGTAAAACCAAAATGAGGTCAGTTGAATTTCTTTTTTATTTTTGTACTGGTACAGGTAGTTGCGTCCAGGCTAAAACAAGCTTTCCAAGCTGAGACAACTACCTACCGGCATAACCGTTATGCCCAACGTGTATGAACATAGTTGCTGTCGCTACCTTTATGTATTTCAGTAAGGTGTGCATCTTGGCTACTTTGCTGTCATTTCGTATGATGTGCGTCTTGAATCAAAATCAATAATAATTTTCAATAACTATTATTTGAGAATCTCGCAAAATTAAGGGAAAATTTAGTTACGTTTTTCATTTTTCTGTTGAAATCAACTAATTAGAAAAACAAGAATTTGTTTTGTTATTTTCTTCATCGAATGGTTTTCAGTGTGCAGTGCTTCTTGCAGTTAGAAGTATAGCGAAGACCGTTACGAGAAACAAATTGATTTATAGCCTGTAAATTGGAAATCTGATTAACTTTAAACAACTCATGTCGGTTATGTTAAAGGATGTGTTCAAACGTGAAATTGGCGACTGTTGCATGTTGAGTTGGATAGATGCCAAACGTACCGTATTACAATGAATACAGTTAAGACCCGTTTTTATCAGCCCCTTGGTGGATTATAGGCTGATAAAACAGAGACATTGACAAAATCGGGACATATATTTTTCTTTCTTTTTAAGAAACCGAAGCTCTTAAAATATTCTTCTTTATTCCCTAGATATAGGCTCATAACCCGTTCTGATTATTCCGCTTCAGTTTCCCTTAAGGGGGTTGACAGTGCAAAATTTAATAAAAAAATAAAAATTTTATTTTTGCATATTTCGGATCACTAAGATAAGAAAAATATGCCCAAGAAAGGATTTACTCGAATTCAACTTGGTTCATCTGCTAGCATCTATCAATTTTTATATGAGGCTGACAAAATCGGGTCAAAGAGCTGATTAAATCGGGGGTAGACAAAATCGGGTCTTCACTGTATCAAATAATTGACTTCTATGTCAGTTATGTAATTTGCGTTTAGACTTCGTCTCATCAGAACCCGACACTAACATAATGACAGGACTAAGCTAGCGGCGGATTGGCGTTTGCTCCAAAAACGCAAACACTGTTTGTTTGTTTTTATTAAAGTGACTTTGAATAAAGTTTCAATTGTCACGTAAAAACTATTTGTTTTTCTGAGCAAACTACTAGTTCTGCGTGATGTCCCGCAAGAAAAGGAGTTAGTTATATTTTATCCACTAAGGAAAAATATAGCATAAACTTCTATGTGCAAAACCGCCATTAGGTTAGATTGAAGCTTCTAGCTTATTTTTGACAGAACCTTTAATATTAAACTGCAACAACAATGAATATAGGTTAATCTTTGTGTGCAATATCTTGAGTTGCATAAGTTCTATATCAAAAGGAAGGCTCCTTAAATTATTTGAAATTTGAATTTGACTAAAATGTTAGAATGTTGTTTACCAAGAAGATCATGCTAGCCGCTACAAGTCTTATTTTCTAGATTCAAACTATATGAATTGTAGCAGCACATTTCAGAATTTATTCAGACTGAAATGATGAACTAGAAAGAGAAAAAAAACAAAATATATGAAAGAAAGAAGAAAGATCAACGAAAGAAGAATGAAAAAATTAATAAATAGGAATAAGAAATGTGACATGTCCAACAACACAAGAAAAAAACAGAAAACAAGCGTTAAACAAGCCAAATAGACAGAGGAAAATAAGGATTAAAAGGAAGAAATAAAAGATTGTTGACAAAAAAGACAACAGAAATGAGACAGACGAAATGATGGGAAGGAATATTTTGAATCAGAATATAATGGCATACATGACAGGGGCTAGAGAAGAGAAGGAGTTCATAGGAATAGTAACAACATAAAAATAAAAAGTTGACAGTTAACAGTAACACTTTGATAAAGAAGGAAAATCATCGAGAGAGTAATAGCATGTTTCCTTTGAGAGAAATAAAGAAATATCAAAAAGAAAAAAGAAATAAAAATATGACAAATAAAAAACAATTAGAAAACCGAATAAGAAATGAAAGAAAGTGAAAATGAAAACAAAAGTTTGTATAAGCTGGGAAAAGTCAACTAAAAACTAGAAACCGACAAAAAAAATTGACGAATAAGGAAAAATTTAAAATCGAAAGAACTTGAATAAAATGAAAAATTTTAGTGTCTTTGAACGAATACAAATGCAAAACGAGGAAAAAGGGAAACGAAAAATGATAGAAAAACGGTAAAAGGATAAAACAAAAGAAAAAATAAAATAAGAAGAAGCAGAACGAGAGACACTGAAAAAAGAAACACGAAATAGCAATAATCTGATAAAAATAAATTGGTAAAGAAAACAAATACCACAATAATAAAAAAAAGGAAACGATCGGAATGGATAATGTTAAACAGAGAAACAAAATAGTAGTGAAATCAGAAAAAAAGAAATGTAAGAAAATGTACAATTAAAAGAAAGGAAAAATTTGAGAAAAGTAAAAAAAAAGTAAATTGAAGAAAAGAGAAAAGTAGGACGAAAAGATTTTTCCAAAAAGGAAAGGGAAATCAACAATAAAGCGAGGATGAAAAAAATGTAGCAGTAAAAAACAAGGGTTACAAATAAAAAGGACAGAAAAATTAAAAAGAAGAAGAAAAGTGCAAAAAAAGGAAATGAGATGCGTATTTCAGAACGAATAGAGATACATCAAAGAGAAAATTTGAAAAAATGACAATTTAAAGAAATAACAAAGAAGAATAATAGCTGTAGAAAGGGAAAGAGGAATATGAATGTAAAAATATGAAAATGCTTGGAACGACTAAAAAAGAAAAATTTATAAAGATGTGAAATGTGACAAAATAAGAAAATTAGAATTAAAAAGAAAATGATCATGGGATCAAAATGAGGAAAGAAAAAATTATGAAAAACTACATGAATGGAAGAACTAGGAGAAAAGAAAATTAAATGAATGCAAACTGGAAAAAATTGAACAGAAATATGACGAAGTGAAACTAAAATTATAGAAAAAAAAAGATATGTGAGGAAAGAGAAAAAAAAATTGTGGACAAATAAAGACAAATAAAATAGAAAAAGAATATGAAAAGGGCGTGATGGATATGATTAAATGAATAAATAAACAGTTCTAGCGAAAAACTGAAAAAAAAACCATTTGAAGAGAAGTTTTAAAAAATAAAAGGCAGCAAAACCACAATTTGCCAAATAAGTATAGGAAATAAATAATAAAGTAAGGATGTCAAAAAAAAATTCAGAATTATCCGAAATAAGACATGAAAAACATCGAAAAGAAAGAAAAAACAAGCAAATAAAAACGAAAAAGATTTAAGAGAAAAACTGAATAAAAAACAATTAACAACAATTGCAAAAGAAAATAAACGACGAAATGAGATGAAAAAGAATCTATCTGTAAAAAAGTGAAAGATAGGGAACAAACAAAAAGGAAGTAGAATTAATAAACAAAAAAAAACAGAACAAGAAATTAAGTATTAAAAAGGAAGAAGAAAATAAATGCAGAAAATAAAGCATCAACAGCAAAAGATAAATAAAATTTAAATCTTTATATACCCTCATAAGGAAATGAAAACTGGAAAGAATTTAAATAAAGTGAAGAACTGAAAAAACGTTAAGTAAACAAGAAAAAAGAAAAAAAGAAAAAAAAAGAAAAAAAATGGAAAATAGAGGAAAAAAGTTAAGGGGAAAATTAATAGCTTAAAAGAATAAAAAAAATGTAATAGAAAAGCAAACGGTTTAAAAGATGAAATCGAACGAAACTGGAGATGTTTAGATTAAATAGACTTAAAGAGAATATAAGGATAACAAGAAAAAAGGCGAAATAATCAACAAACCCGAGCAAATACTCATGGGTTCAAACACCGCATAGCCCCTTGAAAAGACCTTAAACATGGTCCGTACCAAAATTCACAACCATCAAGACACCATGGTATTTTATATGGGATCTACCGGACCATGGTGATGGTGTTTTCATGGGTTGAACCTATTTCATACACCCATGTCAAACCCCATGAGCATGGAAGTATTGTAGGGTTAAAGAAGAAGAGAAAAATACAAAAAATGGAAAAGAAAAAAAAAACGGAAAAACATTCAAAAATAAAAAACTCCCTTTAATTTAAGAAGATAAAAATAAGATTGACAAAGAAGAAAACAATGAAATTGAAAAGAAAATAATAAACAAGAAAACACAAAAACATAAAAATATTCTATTCTTCTAAGGGTTGCAATAGACCCTTACACAGCCAGTATTGAAAAGCATACCGGACAAGTTATTCCAGTGTTTTTTTTATCAACATTTGAATCGTATTTTCATATGTCGCAATTATTAAAACGGCAAGGCCTACTGTGTAGAGTTTGGTTTATGGATGCTTCAAAATTAAACGGCACTAGTATTCATTTAATGAATAATTTCATTAACGAATCGTTTTGAATCTTGAAAAGGAGGAAGAAACGAGAACAACCGTACCAACCGTTTCCGTTTGAAGGGGATATGATAAATCGTTGGGAGTGACTTTGCCAATAAAGTTAATATCACTCCTTTGGTCCTTTGGGCTGGGACAGAGGTATTTATACCGTGCCGTGGCTGTTAAGCCTAGGTTAAAGCGCCTTTACTCGCTCTAGAAAACAAAAACAGAAAAAAAGAAAGAAAAATGCAAAACACAAAATGAACAATACATGTTCAAAGAAAAACAGGAGAAGAAATAGAGAAATGGCAACAAAATGGCCAGAGAAAGAATATAAGTGAAGGATACAGGCGAGCAAAAAATTGATGCAAAAAAGGCAAAAATAAATGGTATTACAATAGAAAACGTGATATTTAAAACATCTTGGAAAATGAGAAAAGAAAAGATGATAAGAGATTAAGTGAAAAGATATAATAAACTGAATATAAAAAAAGGTGAAAAGAATGGTAACAAGAAAAGAAGAAATAAATAAATCATCAAACACAGAGAAGGTAAAATATTGATAAAAAATCGATAAAAGAACATAGTAGTAGAATTTGAAACGGGATGGAAATTAAATGCAAAATGAAATAGTGCAACGAAATTTGCGAATTCGAATACGACAAATTGAAGGAATTAAGAGAAAACCAGAGAATGCGAGAAATGTGTGAGAAAAACAACTACGGGTGAAAAAATATTGCAAACTGAAGGAATAGAAAACCAACCAAGAATACAAACGAAAAAAGGGAAAAAAAATTAAACAGAGAATAACTGGCATTGGAACAAGAAACATTGAAATGCGAGAAAACGAAGAGCAAACGGGTAAAAGAGCGGAAGGACGGTAACAGAAACAGAACAATCAAATGAAATACAAAAGATAAATAAATAAAACGATTAAAAAAACGAAAAAGAAACGAAAACAATAAGCAAAAAATTAATAAAAAACGCATGCAAAAGCAAAAAAATAACAGATAAACACGAATACAAAAAATAGAAACTGAAAACAAGGATTAGTTAAATGAAAAAGTAAAATGAAAACAATTGAAATAAAATTATGAAATTGAGTGAAACCAAAATGCCAGAAAGATCCAAACAGGACCAATATACTTACCAAAGCAGCAAATATACTTACCAAAGAAACTAGAACAGCAAAAAAAAAGGAAAAAGCGAAACGAAAATATTTGAAAGAATATGAAAGAGAAGAGCAGAAAGATAAAGGAGACTATAACAAATAAATACGTTAGACGCCATAAAAAAGAATAAGGAAATGCGAAAATGCAAAAAGGATGCAATTAAATTGGAAAATGGAAAATAATAAACCAATTAAAGGGATCAGGAAATAAGAGAAAAGAATCGGGTAAAAGATAAAATAAAAGACAGGATAAATGAAAGGAGACAAAAAATGGCTCACAAAAGGGGAATGCCGAAGAAAAATCAAAAACAAAATGAAAAGCTGAATAAGTAAAAAGGATAAAAACAAGCAACTAGAAAAATAAAAAATAACGAATTCATTTTCGCAATAATTAAAGGGAAAAGTGAAAATGGAACCAGAAAACATGCAAATAAGATAAAAGTAGAAAAAAATCAGGAAAAAAAAAGATAAAACAAAAAGGAAAGTAGGGAAAATGGAATACGAGAAACAAAAAAAGGAAAGGAAAGGTTGAAAAATGAAGACAAAAATTTAGAAATTAGAAAGTAAGATTAAGAAAAATGCATTGAAAAAAGGAAAAAGGTAACAATGAACAAGGCAATGGGATAATGTTTTTTCTCGAGAGTTCGAGTGTTTGTCCTACTGGAGCAGTAGAGCTAGGTATTCGGAAGGGCTCCCCGTCACAATCACACACTACAATTGCAGACGAGACAGGCAATGACGCCCAATAAAACACAATTGTAGCGGGCCGCGATACTGAATGTGATATTCATTGTACGGTTCAGGTATAAGCGGGCGTAGGGACTCGCGATAGCGAGTATCATCGCGAAGGACTGGAGCATTTGGACGTAAACGTGTTCGATCGCGTGTGCGTTTGTATGTCGCGTGTGCTAACGTGAAAGATATACATTAGTACTTCAAACACTACTAATACTTGAATAGCCAACCACCACACATAGCACATCCTTTCTCAATTATCTAGTTGTTACTGGTGGATTGTTGGTTATGAGCTGGTAAATAGAGGAAAGGTATAGAACAGAAAAAAGGCTCACATCAGCCCTCCCGGCCTCCTCGATACACCATTATCGAGGCGTATTGTAATCAACATCTTGAAACGCTCTTCTTATATAAATCAAATCCTGAATAGTCATAATCATTGGTGGATTATTAACATGAGAACTAATTAACCTCTAGTAGTAGAACTTGGTGAACTAAAAAGAGCGAATATTTAGATAACTCTATTGAATCTATTGTGGCTTGATGATGTATACAATACCGTCAATCCCATCAACCTGCGAGAGAGACTACGAGACAATGGGATAAAATTGGCATTAAAATATAAAAAAAAAATAAATAAAAATAAGAGGAAAAAAAGAAAGGAAAGAGTAAAATAGTCTAGTCTAAAAAAATGATTACGCTATGCCCGACTTGCCCCCAAAGAGTAAATAAAAAATCATATTAAGCAGAAACAGTAAGAAAATTTTACTAAATTCGTAGAAAACCGGATTCGTAGTAAACCTTGCACTGATATATTTTATCCCAAGTGATGAAAAATCAATATTCATTTCGAGTAACAGAAATCTATGTGAGCGAAATTCTCTGGTGAATCTATTGTTAAGTAATGGGCACTATAAAATTGTATCAAGATTGACTCCAAGATAATGAATGTCGTTATTAAAAATCGCCCTATCAACAGAGATCTACGGTTTATTTCTTAAACGACTATTGACAATTGCTTGTTTAAATTATCAACTAATCACCAAAACACACACAAAATGTCACAACACTCAAGTCTAAATATACAATTTACAATTTAACTAATTAATTTCCTTTTCTCTCCCTCCCCGCACCGCAGTCGACATCGAGCAAAACGACATGACGTCCCCGGAACCGTCGACCGGTTCGCTAGCGCACGCCAAATCGGACGCGGTGCAAACACCCAACATCCAGGCCACTTCCGCCGGTCTCTGCCGGAATCTGCTGGCAGTGCAGTGCGGTATCGTCGCCTTGTTACTGCTCTACCAGCGAAGGTCGGCGACCGGTTGGTTCCTGTTCTCGTCGCTGACGTAATTCGATCCGCGATATCACGTCAACGGAAAACTCTATTGCCATCGACAATTGTGAAGAAAGAAAGAAGAAAAAAAAACAAACGTAACTGTACCGCAGCGCAGCTATCTATATTGGAATGCTTCACCGTAAGCTTCCGAGAAATAATCCTTCGCGAGTAAGTGTGCGATGAAGTGAGCGATACCAAAAATTAAAACAAAAAAATAACGCGAGTGAGTGAGATGCAAGTACAACCAGCCAAACAAATAGACATGAACGAAACAAAAATCCTAGGATCCGGGACGGAGTAGAGGTGAGTAATCGTCAGCCCCGACGACGACGACGATGACGACGGGCGGAAATCTTTTATGCAAATAGTATCATTGAAAATCATCGAGCGAAAATACTCTTTTCATCCGCAGTGCAATGCTTTCAAAAGATAAACAAAAGTTGCACGGGAAAGAGTAGCAAAAAAATTGTTGATTATTTTATGATTTTCTGGGTGTCGGCGGTGGAAAAAAGTTAGTAACAGATATGCCCGTTTCGCACGTGGAATTCTAACATCTTAGCAACCCGTCGGCAAAAGTTCCGAGACTAGAACAGCAAGGCATGGCACACTAAACCGAAGCAACAAGCGTCCAAGAGCCCATTTATATGGGATAACCTAGGTACCTCGTGGCAAAACAGTTGGCAGAGCAAAAAAAAAAGAACAACTGAGTCAGAGAAGCGTAAAAAATATTACAAATAGTGAATTGTAGGTACTCAGCAGTCTTTTTTCGGTATGTTTGGCTCTCGGATGAAAAATACAAGTACGAGAAGCTATGATTCGCTGTGCTTTTTTCTAGCAGATTATGTTTGTTGTTGGGCTGTTGGTGCGAGTACGGGGCTGATGTAGTCGTAAAAAACCGGAGGGGGTGTCTACTCTTTATTTTAGTACTCGATCATAAAACGTGCCCGCTCGAGTAACGTTCGAAATTACTTGCCATTATGGTGCCGGCTAATGTCGTTTTGATTGTCAATCAATATTGGCGAAATAAAATATGTTTTTTTTTCTCTCTCGCGCTCGGAAACCAATACACGCGTTTTCCTGTTTAATTTCAGATAAGCTAAAAATAAACACCGCCCCCGAAACACGAAGCCAACAGTCTCGTTTTATTTGCCCATTTCGTCGCACGCTGTAGCAACGTGATACGATCATTAAATGACAATTATAGAGGGAAACATAATAATGCGCTCGCGCAACTAAGGGGGTCTTCCACCTGAGGAAAATGATCCCGGACTTGCTACGAATACTCATCCACCCTAGCATTCACCGGAAAGGCGAACTGGAAAACATACATCTACCCATACGAGAGAGCCACATGTTGGCTTGATATTTTTAATTCCGGCATCTCATCACCCGTTTCCCGGAACACCGAAAACCAGCAGAGCAGGCCATTCCGTGTTAATATCAGCAACAATATCGCCATCCGTTTGTGTAATATTAAATCACCCTGCTTAAATGTAAGGCAACATCACACAGTTGGCCACGCCAAAGTTGCTGTTGATTGTTCTGATGCTGCTTTTTGCTGTTGCTGCTCATGACGATGACGACGACGATGATGATGATAGTTGCTTTGCTAATTGACATTTGCTTTTAGCGTCCACGACGCCAACGACGACTCGCTGCTTTCCTGGCTTGCTGCGATGTGATGTGGGAAAGACAGAGAGACAGAATGGAGGATAGCAAGCGACCGTCGTCGTGTCACTACACAAACATAAGGGTGCCTGCGATGGGTCGGAAAAGGGCACAAACTAAATTAAACAGTTCACTAATCAGCAAATGTACAGCAAACTGTAAAGTTTTTGCACTTTAACAAGCAGAACGAAGTATGTACTGGCAAATGAAACGAGAATGTTTCGGTTTTTTTCGCTGCTAGCGACAGCTGTCGAAAGAGGGGGTGGTGTTGAATAAAGGGCTGGATTTAAGTTATTTTGGGGTGGCTTCAGATATGTTGTGTTCCATGTCCATCACATTCCGCAGAATATGATTTCGTTTTTATGCTGCCAATCTGTTCAACTGTTCTATTTCGATCTGATTCTCTTTACCAAATCGACTTCTTCGATTCTGATTCTGTTTACAGATCTGGCACATGGCAATCTGAAACTCATACGTGTACAGTGTTATCTAAGCATAGGTAGCGTCATAATGCCACATTCCGAAGGAAAGAATCGGGCAGGCTAACCCTTACCAAACAAATGCCATTGATGATGACCGGAATAATTTTTTTTCCGAATCTTTCCTCTAGTGAAACCCAGTTTTCCGTATTACGATACGATTATTTAGTAGTGATTTCGTTAAAATGATGTGACAAATCCAGTATTCCGATTGTAGAATTTAAATGTTTATGCGTGAAGGCTTATCAGTATTGTTCGTATGATGCAACTGAATAGAGGCGATTTCCATATTCTTAATGCCATTTTTCTGTTTCAATAATCGTTCCGCTTTCGTAAAAGAGGAGCACACCTTATAGCATTTAAACCAATACTACCGTATTAAATAAACGGGAGAACATCATTTAGGCACTGGGATTTAATAATGTCTATCTTTTTTAAACTTTGTAACAATAAACAAAAATTTAAAATAATAACGGCAAAAAAAATTCAAATCGATAGAAAAAACAATAAATTATTAAAATTAAGAATAATGCATAATGGAAGTGAATAGAATAGAACAAAATAAAATAATAAATTTTTGATTAAATAGACTTATAAATCAATCGGTAATTCAATGAAAAAATGACAAATTAATGAAATAGATAGTTATTCAATTCACAAATTAATATTATTAAATAATAAAACTAATCAATTTCAATAAAAAATAAATTCTTGCATCGATAAAGTAACGAAATAATAAACAAATGAACAAAATTTTTGAATAATAAATTACGAAATTAAAAAATTAATAAAGTTTTAAGTCGAAAAAATAAAGCTTGATAGATTAAGTAATGAATAAATTATTTAATTAATAAATTATTAAATCACTAGAATAATAAATTAATTATCCATTTAACAAACGAATTAACAAATAATTTGATTATTAGATTAACACTTTAACACTAATAAATTAAAAAATAATAAACTGAGAATAGAATTTATGAAATATTACATTGAGTCCACAAAGTTAATACATATTTCAAATTATAACATATCGTCGCTGTTGTGCTATCTTATGACAAGCGCCATTTAGCACTTTTCGAGAAAAACGATTTTTAAAGTTTGAGATTGAATATCTTAAAATTTATAAATGTTAGAAGCTTTTCTGAGAAGGCATTCGATACTTCTATCTTTTTTGAAGTAATCTCTCGATTTGTGCGAAGATCGGTTGACTATATTTACAGTTTTTGCTTAAAATGTAAACCAGGGTCGCTCACATACGTGTCATAAGTGTGTATTGATGATAAACTATGTATGACGTGTCACAAATGTGTACAGAAGATTTCATATAAAAATGAATTATAACTGTTTCGTAAAATTATGCGTTATAGATCACTTTGTCCAATATTATACTTTTCCATGCGATAGCAGCAATATCAGGTTACAAAATGATGGTATTAGAACACAAAGTTTTTCCAATTTTCCTCCTTTATTCAGGAAAAACAATGAACAAAAATTGGTTTCATTGACAATTTAGAGACAATGTATATCAAACAATGTTATTGTTGACAGGTGACTAGACGAAACAAATGTTCTTCTTGCATAATCCATCACTACATTTCGGTATACTTTCCAAAACAAGTGAAAATCGCAAAAGGAAATTTGTTCAATAATCATGAATATATAAGCCAACCATTCCCAGAAAAAAACTATGGTAGGAAAAGTTTTGCTCTCGAGACAAGAACCTAGCTAATGCTTATGGTTGATCTGCATAGGAATTACCTATGTCATCAGAGACATCTGTTGGCTTGCTATAAGCTTTTCGGCTTATAGCAAGCCAACAAACTAAGAATGTTGTCTCTTTTTTCTTTGTCATAAGATAGCACAACTCTATCACTCGAGAAATTGGCGCTTGTCATAATCGTGTTTCGCTATATTTCAGTAACCCAGCAGAATTTCAAAATTCTGAAAACGCGACTTTGTGGAGATTTTAAAACTTAGTAACATGGCATATCTAACTCAGTTCACCCCAAAATGGCGTTTGTCATAAGATAGCACAACAGCGACGATATCGTACCAATCACTCGAAGTGGTCGGTTGATTTTTTTTTTGATCTGGCTCTGCGATCGCTCGAATAACTTAGTACTTGGCCTTTTTCTCAAGCTCGGTTTCTGTTACCGGAGCCAATCACCGTGGAATATCGCTACCACGACGATTATTTACACGAGTGTAGTGTTCCGTCGTCCGATCAATAACACCAAAACTCATGTGTTTCGTAGCTCGCTTCCTTACGACTCTCCACTGCTCCGTTGGTCGGCCGTTTCTACACATAGTAGTAAAATTCTAAGCATACTGCTGATATTCTGACAAGCAAGTAACAAAAGCGTAAATTACTTGTACCTCCAACGGAATTTGAATTTTGAATCGATGAAATGGTCGCGCGTTCATCAAGTCAAATTTCCAGATCATGTAAAAATTTGCGCCTCCAACGACGTGCCGACCGTGAGCGATTTGAACGCGTGTGATGTATCAACCCCTAAACGAGGAAGATTGGAATCGGAGAATCAGTGTGCGCAGGTGAGGTGACCTCGGCGAGAGTTCAGAGACGAACGAAAGCGAGAATTTGATAACCTCCCAACAGATAAACATAACCTGCCAGATCGTCGATGAAGCAAAATGCGACATCACCTTTCCACGGACTATGGTGGAGAGCCCCGAGACCGTCGATCACTTCTCGGCTAGATAAATCCCGGGGACGTGATAGATCAGCAGACCCCAATCATTAAGAGCAATCAACGAGTCACTATTATTTTCAGCTCATAGGAGGCCAAGAGGTGGAGATCATCCCATCCCTCGATATGGTGCAGGACGTCATCTGCGATCTTGATACCGATGGTAGGAGTAGACTCCTAGAAGACCTGAAGGCTTAAGGAGTCACGAATATTTTCCTTATAACCAATGTAAGCCGATGAGCATACCATTGGTTATCATGTGCATATTGGGATCACGTCTACCGGAACACGTGTTGATTGGTCTGCTTTGCGCCAATATCCCTATGTACTACCCATGGCTTGAGATGACTACCTCAACTGCAGGCACTAACATGCGGCGTCCAAGGAAAGCCCCTGTGTCAATCCAAGCCTTTGCATCAACGCTATACTCGCAATAAGAACTGCCCCAACATTATCGAAGAGAAACAGTTGACCCAACCAAGATCAAAGTCGATAAATATCTTTTTCCCCAGGTCAGAGTTTAGATAACCGAACGGCAACAAGATACCAGTTACGCCAGCTCCATATAAGCAAACACCAAGGGCGTCCAAGGGGACGCAATCATAGCCCAAAAACTACAAAAAGAGTCGTCAATTCTGAGGGAAAGCACGTCTTCAATTTCAGATGACAATAAATGTCGGACGATTTATCTACTGAGAGAACACTGTGCTAAGCAACAAAACAAATTCAAGCGGTCCTAGAAAGCCCTTAGAAAAAGGCGATCGACACCTCCAAATAAGGACGAAGAGATGTCTACTAAATAAGTAAACTGGGAACCTCGGGACTTTCAAGAAACCTGGAGCGAAACTCTGATCGTCTCTAATCCCATAAAAATAGCTCAAAAATAGAGCACAATAACTTCCGGCCTATCAACTTAATACACTGTTAAACTGAACTGGCCAAAACAATGGACAGATCAGTTAGTGATCACCTCATGACCTTTCCGGTGGAGGGAAACTACCTTGAGTTGTGACAGGACTCGGCCGAGGGATCCACCTCGGTTCCTTTAGAGAGTTCAGGTCCTCGAGAAAAACGTCGACAACACGATTCTTGGTCTCGCCAAGACCTCCAATACGGTCTGGTGAAAGGCTGTATATCGGCAACTGCAAAAATGGGGAATAAGAGGTTACCTAGAACGCGTTGTCCAAGAATGTCTAAGGACCCGGGGATCACACGTTTGATACTTTCCGGGAAGCCAATAAGGTTTTGAAAAGATCAATATGGACAGTTGATGCTTAACGATGTCGGGAAACGAACGCCAATTCTACAATGAGTCGATCGCAGACATCAGAATCACCAAACAATCTTCACGAACTGCTCAAAGCTGGGAGAGGAAGTGAAGATAGGAGTTAGTAGTGTCGTCGAAGCTCTTCGACTGCCCTAGAAGGTTCGGAGACAGCTTAACATTTTTCCTCGCTTTCCCCGTCGTTGCATAAAGTTACTCATGAGCTCGTCGAATCAATGTCGTTTTGATTTCTAATGTTATTGAGCATTTTTCGCTGAAGTATTACATGACGACCGTCTTCTTCAGCGGAAAATCGTGCGACTATCAGGTATTCCCTATTCATATCCGTATTCGCTGGTCGGTCGAAATCTAGCGGTCAATCCACTTTGTCGTTACATGCTGATACACAACTAAGCGAATTGAACAAGACCATCAAATCGCTAGGCGTATGGTATGCTATTAACGCTGTACTAATTGCGAATGCCTCTGCCGAGAAGACACTTCATTACGTCGAAAGGCCAAAAGCGATTATTGGCAAATGTTTTCCGAATGCTCCAACGCCTACTGTGATATCGGCTCTCGTGCCATCAGTGCACAGTGGTCCAGAATGCAAATTTAGCAGGAATTTCGAGATTTTACTAAAACTAAACAACTTAGCCTTATTAAGTCTTTGGAGAAGTTTTCGTAGTTTATGAGCCCCTTCTTTTTGTTAAAACAACAGTTAGGGTGGTTCTAATTTTACCAAGATCAAAAAATTAACTTTTTAATCGTTCTAGCTAGAGCCAAACGACCTTCAGCGAAGTTGTAGAACGACAAATTTTGGAAAAGTTTGCTGAAGACATGTAAGCTCTATCTGTCATTCTTTTTATTTTACAATAATTTTAAAGTCAGAGCTTAGGGTGTTTCTTCGAAATACAGTTTTATTCCAATAACTTTTGCTGCATTCATTAAAAACTGAAGTAGTCTTCAGACAACTTTAAGATTGTTTCAAGGCGAATAATTTGTTTCATGGCACTATATATCTAGCTATTTGCGTTGAAAAGTTTTGAGGACTTTTTCGCCAAAAATGAGGTTGTTTTGAATAACAATATCACTCATTTGGGGCAAATAAAAGATTATAATTGTTATAATTGAGCAAAAAATGGCGATTACGATATTTTTTAAAATTTCATAAAATTGATTTAAAAAAATCTATTTGTGAAATATTATGTGCTTATATCTTCTGAACAATAAAAGCTAGAGTTTTGATGTATTAGAAGAAAATGTTCGTCTCCAAAAACTCTGAAAAACATCTGAAGGATAGGTTGTAAAAAAATGAAAACTGAAAAAGTTATATTAAAAATTTGGTTTTTCATTAATTGACTCTTTGTAATATATTTAAATTACTTTCACGGTGAACAATATAAAAAATGTAGTTTCGTTTCCATGATAAAATACTGCACTTTACAATACTTTTCTATTATTTTAAATAGTGAATAGGGTGGTTCTAATTTTTTTAAAATCAGAAAAATAACTTTAGAATCGTTCGAGATAGAGTTTCGCTGTCTTCCACAAAATTAAAGATAATGAAATTTTGAAAAACTTTGTCGAAGACACTGAAACTCTATGCCGTGTACTTTTCATTTTACAAGAAATTGACCAAAAAAATTTGGGGTGTTTCTTAATAAATGGTTTTCTTTGTATAACTTTTGCAGTTTAGATTTTTCATTAAGATCACTTTAGAAATACTTTCAGATATTTTGAAGGAGAACAATTTGTCTTAATATATTGAACCTTTAGCTTCGCTCGTTAGAAAGTTATATATACTTTTTACTAAAAATAAACAATTTGTTGAGTAAATATTGCAAGATATAAAAAAATATCGAATTTGCCATTTTTTGGTGATCTATACTACAAAGCATGCTATTTCATATGAAAGCAACAGTATTCAATGTTGAGTGCCCGAATCGAAGATAATTCTATTTAAAAACGTTATATTTTTTATTTAAAAGTTCTTATAACTTTAAATCGAAAAAAGTTAAGTAGTTGGTGTTTTAAAGCAAATTATGCGCCCTAAAATAATCTTTAAGTTGTCCAAAGGGTGCTTTAGCGTAAAATAAAAACTTCAAAAGTTATAGAAATAAAACCGTTTTTTTAAGGAACACCCTAAAGCTTACATTTGAATTTCCCGTGCAATGGAAATATCAGCATTATTTCAGCATAGAGCTACCCCATCGGGCAATAATTTGAAGAACGAGCAAGACACCTGATTCGGCCATAACGGCTAGGATTGGACTCGTAACGTATGCTCCGGATGTGAACCTAATCACCCTGTTGTATGCAACTACGAGAGTTTGGATGACGCTTCCTTTGCTTACACGTTGGAATCTGGCTCTAATTATTTTCAAAATATTCAGCTTAGACTCGCATGCCTTTTTCTGTCTGCTTGCAATGTGTTTTGCAGCTGAGGGGGCGCTCGAGAGTAATGCCGGAAAGACTACACCATGAGTTCACAACGACCGTTGAAACAGTAATAGAAGATGCTGGATAGACGGATGGATTTTTCCCTGTTCCTGTTGGAGGTTGCGAATCCTTTGCTGTAGTGTTTTGCTAGTTTTTCAGCTACTTCTTCCGGCTTGTCCATGTATCCACTGAACCGCTTAATGACAGTTGTGCGATGGTGATATATCCCTCTCAACCTGATCACTGCCTGCCACATCTCTGACGTAGTGGAACTTGGGAATAGCATGACGTCGAAGTCTTCCAATGATCGCTGTTTTTTCGTCCTGGATTGTCTTTCTTGCTATCGCACATAATTCTTGGAAGAAAGTAAAATAGCTTTTCGTGGATCCGCTGTCTGAATACGCCGCAGTGATCTGTGTTTTCCTCCGTTGTTAATTGTTTCTTCCACCTCCGGACACCCGAAAGGAGCTTTTGGACCGCTTCTGCCGGTAGTACGAGGTACCGCAGTGGTTGTTTCTCTAATCAGACAGTCGATTGATATTTAGACGCCTGGACGAATAGCGCTGGCGACTACAAGCATTCGTATGTTGTCTTATCCGCTTGGTCGTAAATTCATTCCTGTCTTGATTGGAACATGCGGCAGTCCAAGAACGGAAACGCTAGTTTCGGAGCAGATCGAGAGGTCCATAGCTGGTACCTGGGTCAATTCGAATGTGCTATCCGTCGTTGAGTACGAGCAGTCTTTTCGATAACGTTCTTAGTGCGGAAGATTTCGTGGACCCAAGCAAATATGGTGTGCGTTAAAGTTGCCCAGCACAAGCACCGGACGTGAAAGCAGTTCGAGGAAATCTCTGATTTTTTCTCGACACTGTTGAGTACTGGAAGGGACGTAGACTGACACCACCGTCATAGGTTGTGGCTGTTGCATTCGAACTGCGATTTCCTGTATATTATCATCGACATCAATTCAATCGAAAGGTACACCATTCCGAACGTTAGGACCTATTCCGTGTTGCCAGTATACGACTACCACCAGTTTTCAGCAACACAGTGTAGTTGTTGCCGATAAAATCAGCTTAAACTAATCGGTTTTCCACTGTTGTTTCCTATAGTGCTATTCGGTTCGGTGATGGTGCCAATGCTCTTCTTTGGTGGTTGATCCAGGTTATCCGGTGAGATTATCGAGGGTTTGCTGAACAGAATGTTTTGTTTTAGACACCGGATTAACAGCTGATAGGTTTTTTGGTTTGCGTTATTACTCCCTTTGGGTGGTTCGTCTGTTTCTAATTTCTGAGGTACTGCTATTGAATTTGGTTGACAATTTTCTGTACCATCTGTTGAACGTAGTCCATCCATGCTCATTTTTCTCATAATAATAATAATAACCACCACAACTGTACCAACAAATGCAAACAAATTACGATTAAGCAGACCAATGAATGAGATCCACAGAGTAATTCCGAAAGTAACTGCAAGATAAATAAATAATTGAATTAATTATTGGATTGAATTGCAAAATCACTAAATAGTAGATACTGAAATTAATAATTTAGTAATAGCCACAAACTATACCGAATCTAAAAAACGACATCTCTGTTCTTGACCCCGCAAAAGTCATTCCCTCATGACTTTCACTCAACTCGATAGACAACTCTAAATCAAACTAACTCCCCAAGAAGCATCGCTGCGGGCAACTATAATCAAAAGTAGCGACGGTCGAAGTAAGAAGAAAAAGTCAAACCAAATTCAATATTTACGATTGCAGGTTCTATCCGCAGAAACAATGGCACTTGACACCACACCCATCGATGGCGAGAGACAGAGAGAGAGACATTGTTCCACATTCATGGAACGGACGACGGCGACACATACCTTCTGACACGGACAACCAGCAGTCAGCAGAATGTTCAATTTTCAGCTCGAATCGTTCGAATCAACCAGAATCAGATTGTATGTACTCCTCTCTTCGGCAGGTGTGAGAGTGAATTTTGCTTCCTTGGATTGATTATCCACTCGGTTCAGTGTGGTCATGCGATCATCGTATCCTAAATTGACCTCGTTCCGCAAGTAGGCTAAGGTTCGTTGTCATGGTGACGCAAATTGTCGTTAGATTTAAGAATAGACAGAACTTCTAAGCGCAAAAAACACATCCAGCCTTTAGTAAAGCGTACGGAAGTTAAAAAAAAATCCTTGTGCATCCTAATGGATTATCTTCCAGAAAGGATCTGTTCCTCCACGAACGGCCAGAAGAGCAGCTGTTTAGCACAAAATGTATAACGTGATCAGCAACAAAAAACAAAAAAAAAATCTAGCCATTGAAAACTGGATTAATTACACTCCATTCGAGAACCATACCTCACTCAACTGTCACTCCATCAATGAGCTGAGCGCTAGGTCCCCAAGCTCGATATAGAGAAAAAATAACGGACAAACCAGTATCCTTTTCATGTTTTATGCATGACACCCACTCTTGCTCGAGGGGATCCACATGCCGACTCCGTTGCCTTATCGGTGCCATCCACAGCCAACCACACAATGAGTGTATTAATTGAAGTAGTTTTCCACATTTAACTTTCCACTATGCAATCCAAGCAAGCATCGTTCGCTTGCTCGCCTGCCCGCTCTGTCTGACATTTCTGATGAACTGTGACCTGTCTGCCCTCTCTCTATCTCTCTCTCCCAGCACTCATAACTTGCTTGACCTTTCGCTTTGACGCCTTCTGCGATGCTCCGACGGTTGAACCGGCTGAAAAGCTCATTATGGCGAGTTTTTTATTCCTATTTCTCCCGGGAGCTCAACTCCATTTATTCTGCGTAATGGATTTTGTTTGTACAAACGTTGCTGGTGATGAGATGCACTGTAACCATGGCCACGTGCTTCCGCAGAATCTGCTTAATAACCATCGCTGTGTTGCTGTAATAAAATACTCCACCTACAACTATAGTAGTGGGGGCGGGCAGCTACAACAACAACAACAACTACTGGAACTGGGTCCCCCATTCACCTTCTGCGGAGGACGAATATTCGGTTCATATTTATCTGCACCAGCTTTTATCACCGCTAGCGGCAGGAAGTGGCCGGTTGTAAGTGGATGAAATAGGACCCAAGGCGAAAGAGTTAAAAATAATTAAAGCTCTTACTTCTGCTCGCTTTGCCTTGTTTTTTGAGGAAGAAGGTTTACTAATGGACCGCAAAGTGGGTTTCGGAAACTCTCCGCTTTCAACTAACTTTATGACGTCACTCCAAGACTTGTTTCGACTGTTCCTGACCGGACCGGTCGGGTGAAGCCAGCATCGTTCGAAATTTCGTCCGAGGACGAGAAGCATTCACAGTTTTCAAATAGCAGACGATAGAGCAACAATCAGTTGAGCTCTTTTGTAGGCACAGGATTACACCGATTTGCAGACCAACGAGTGCCGAGAACGTACTGAAATCCAGCCTGTGGCAATAAAACCATGTTCGGCAAACGGCAATCGTTTTGAGCCAATTTATGGAACAATTGGGTTTGGCTCTTAGAAGCAATGATGGAATTGTTTGAAAATTGATCTGACACATTTTACCTCTCTCATCGTAGCAATCCAATATAAATATACTGTACGCTCGTCAGTCACATTCATAGTCACAGACTGCTTTGATGTATTGCTTCAAATGTGCTTTCAAATATAACCTATTTCAAAATGATATTCTTATTAAAAGCGCTACGCAGAAGCCGTCGAAGGTCGATTTTCATAAACCGACAGACACCTTATTATCTGACAACAAGCACTGACAATCACTAAGTTACCTGCCATTCGAACAAGCCCTTTTAGATCGAAACCCACCGAAGCTGTGAAGAATCTAACATCGAAGATTAATCAAAATTTTCCTGCTGAACATTCATAATAAATACAGTTCTCGTCGAACCATGGGACCATAATGTCAAAAATCTGTCACAAAAAGGTACACACTCAATCGTTTATGTTTCCCCACTGGAAAATAAGATTTTTTTTCTTCCTCGTTACGACATTAGCTTTTCTCGGTTCAGATAGGAAAAGAAGAGAAAGACTCGTTCTGCGTATCATTCATCATGATCATCATAATCGACTGAACAGGTGGGCCATGTGGGTGCGAGAATGGTTGTGACAGCGGATCTTGAGTCACCCACACAACAAGTTTTCGACTTCAATGCGTGCGAATGTCAAGTGGATCCTTCCGTCGAGTAGCGGATGGCTCAGTTATTGCTGCGGCTCAGACGCAGTATCGGAGAGCGTGGGTTACTTTGATCCTTGAAAATAATTAGTTTTTGCACAGAATTGGTTTAGGCTGCTGTCAGTGGAATTTTCCCCTTGGAAGCACTCGGGTGATTGTGTCGGGTTTTGTCAGGGGCAGTGGAGCAGATGGGAAATCGGTGGGGGAATTAATTTTGTTTGGAATGTACAAGGGCTCGAGAAGTACAATTGGAGGTGATAAAGTGATTGTCTTGTTTGCCTTGGCTTAGTCTGAATTATTCTGAAGAGTTTTGTTTGAAATCCGTTCTAATTGACATGTATTTGCTGTCATTTTTTACTAATTAGCTCAGTTATGAAGTACAGTATCGGTGCTAAGCTAATAAATAAAGACAAATGCGAAATATTAAATGAGGAATGAGAACTAAAAAATCAAAAAGATAACGGGAATTTTATCCTAATTCGAGGAATATGTCACTACTGAAAATAATAAAGTCATTTACTAAACCAGAAATGAGAAAAAAATAAATGAAAAGTAATGAGAAATCAGAAATGACAAATGATAAATGAACATGCGTAAAAACTGCGAAACACGAATTGTAAAATGGGGTATCGAAAACGAGAAATGGAAACTGAGAAATGAAGAATGTGAAACAAGAAAAGGGAGATCAGAAATGACAAGAAGTACAAAATGGGAAGAAGAAAATCGAACACAGAAATTCAATAATCGGAGTTCCAGATCAAACTAGCTAATTAAGAATAAGGAACAAAAAAAAATTGCGAATCAAAGAATAAAAAAAATATGTAAGTAAGAAATGAAAAAAAGCATTTGGAACCACGAAATGGACAAAGAGAAACATGAAAAGAAAAGAAAAATAAAAAAATCGAAATAAAATAGATTGACGAAAAATGAGAATAAGTAATAAGAATAGATATTGGGTGAGAAGAAATGCGAAACAAATAGTAAAAATTCACAAAACATACAAAACAAGAGATGGAAAATAAAACAACAAGCTATAAGATATAAATTATACATGAATATATAATTCAAGATTCGATAAACGAAAACCATAAATTGAGAATTCAAGATAAAAAATGAAGAAAAATCGAAAAACTGCTATGGAAAATGTAAAATGAAAGATGAAAATGAGAAATGGAAAATAGAAAAAGACAGTGGGACATAACAAATGAAATATGCAAAAAAGAAAATCAAAGATAGAATATGAAATTGGAATATTAAAAATGGAGAACAGAAAATAAAAAATGTAAATGAAAAATGGAAAAAGGTGTATTGAAAATGGAAAACGGAAAATAAAAATTGGAAGACAGAAAATAGAAAATGTAAAATGAGAAAAAAAATTAAGTATGAAAAACAGAAGATGAAAAAAGGAGAATGGAAAATGGAAAATGTTAAATGGAAAATGTAAAATGTGAAATAGTAAATGAAAATGGAATATGAAAAACGGAAAATAGCAAACGGCTAATCAAGAATAGGAAATAGAAAATGAAAAAAGGGAAAATTTTAGATTTAAACTTAAAAATAAAAACGAAAAATGAGTAATGAAAAATAAAAGACAAAAAACTTAAAACTGAGAACTGAAATATACAAAATAAAAAAAATGAAAAAACTAAAAATGAAAATTTAAAAACGAAAATTTAAAAATAAAAAAAATGAAAATGAAAAATAAAAATTCCATGAAAAAAGCCAAAAAAATTTACATTTTAATTTAAAAAAAAAAACGAAAATAGAATAAAGAATTGGAAAATAAAAAATGTGAAATGGAAAATGGAACATGCAAAAAAAGAAAATGCAAAACGGTAAATCGAGAATGTAAAATGGAAAATAGAAAATGGAGAATGGAAACTAGAAAATGGAATATGAAAATCATAAAAAAAGAAAATGTAAATGTAAAATAGCAAATGGAAAATGGTGTATGAAAAATAGAAAACGAAAAATCGAGAATGAAAAATTTAAAATTAAAACTAAAAAATTACATTAAATAATGAAAAATGAAATATGCAAAATAAAAATAAGAAATGAAAATTTAAAAATTTAAATTCAAAAAAAATTAAGAACTCATATCGTTAAACTCAAAATGAAGAATGCGAAATGCAGAATGAAAATTGAAAAATTGAAATAATGAAAATATTAGAATACGAAAAATGGGAAATATAATACGAAAAATCGATTATGGGAAATAAAAAATGTGAAATTAAAACTAGAAATGAAAAATAACAAATAATAAAAAATTAAATGCACAATTAATGAAAATGCAAAACGAAAAATGGAAAATGAAAAATGGAGCATAAAAATTGCAAAATAAGAATAAACGAAAAATGAAAATAGGAAACCTGAAGAATGAAATATATAAAATGCAAAATTTTGAAATGAAAAATGGAGAATAGAAAATGGAAAATAGAAAACGAAAAATTGAAAATAAAAAAATGGAAAACAGAAAATAGGAAACGTAAAATGAAAACTGGAAAATAAAAAGTGAAGAACGGGAAATAGAGAACAGAAAAAGGAAAATAGAACAAAAAAAAAATGAAAAACAGAAATAATAAAATGAGGAATGAAAAATAGGAAATGAAAAAAATAAAATGCAAAACGGAAATTAGGGAACGTAAAATGGAAAGTGGAAAATAGAGGATGTAAGAAGAATGGAAAATAGAAAACGGAATATGCAAAACAGAAAATAAAGCAAGGAAAATGATAAATGTAAAATAGAAAATTGTACATGAAAAAAAGGAAATAGAAAACGAAAAATCGAGAATGAAAAATAAAATATTTAAAATGACGAATAAAAAATAAATAAAAACATTGAAATGAAATAAAAAAAATAAAAAAATGAAGAATGAAAAATGTAAAATGAAAAACTAAAAATGCAAAATGGAGCATGAAAAGTAAAAATTCTAAATAAATGAAAAATTTAAAAAGAACAACTGAAGAATGGAATATGTCAAATGTGAAATGGAAAATGCAGAATAGAAAATGGCAGATGGAAAATAGAAAATAGAAAAAGGAAAATGGAATACATAAAATACAAAATAGAAAATGGAAAATCAAAAATGGAAAATAAAAAAAGAAAAAGAACAAAAAATGGAAAAAAAATGAAAATAGAATAAAGAAATTGGAAAATGAAAAATGTTAAATGGAAAATAGAACATGCAAAAAAAGAAAATGCAAAACGGAAAATCGAGAATGGAAAATAGAAAATGGAGAATGAAAACTAGAAAATGGAATATGAAAAACAGAAAAAAATGTAAATGTAAAATAGCAAATGGAAAATGGTATATGAAAAACGGAAAATAGAAAACCGAAAATTGAAAATGAAAAATTTAAAATTAAAACTAAAAAACGATAAAACGAAAAATAAACAATGAAAAATGAAATATACAAAATAAAAAACAAGAAATGAAAATTTAAAAATTCAAGATTAAAAATCGATGAAACGGAAGTTGAAAAATAAATAAATTAAAATAACAAATAAAAAAAAAATAAAATCTAGAAATTAAAAATCAATGAAAAATTAAAAAAAAAATGAAGAATTAAAAATGAAAAATGCAAAATGGAGCCTGAAAATTGAAAAATCAAAATATATGAGAATATTTAAAATTTAAAAAGAACAACTGAAGAATGGAAAAGGCAGAATTTCTAGGAAATGGAAAAAGAAAAATTAAAAATTGAAAAAGAGGAAATGAAAAACAGAAAATAGACAATGGAGAACGTAAAACAGAAAAATAGAGCAAAGAAAATGGAAAATGACAAACAGAAAATTGAAAATGGATAACAGAAAATGAAACAAGGAAAATGCAAAACGGAAAATCGAGAATGTAAAATGGAAAGTGGAAAACATAAGATGGAAAAGGGGAGAAAGGAAAATAGAAAATGGAATATGGAAAACAGATAAAAAAGGAAAATGTTAAATGTAAAATAGAAAATGAAAAATGGCATATGAAAAACGGAAAATAGAAAACCAAAAATCGAGAATGAAAATTGAAAAATTTAAAATTAAAACTGAAATGAAAAATGAAGTAAACAAAACAAAAAATAAAAAACAAGAAATGAAGATTTTAAAATTCAAAATCAAAGAAAAAGATAATTAAAAATAAAATATTTTAAATAACAAATAAAAAATAAAGAAAAAATTAAAATAAAGAAAATGACGAATGAAAAATGTAAAATATGAAAAACTAAAAGTCAAAAATGCAGAATGAAAATTGAAAACTCAAAATAAATGAAAAATCTGAAATCAAAACAGAAAAAGAAAACTAAAAAACTAAAAATAAATACATGCAAAATACAAAATGAAAATCAACAAATGTAAAAACTTGTAAATTACGGAAGAAAAATGTTAAACGAAGAATGAAAAAAGCGGAAATGTACAATTGCAAATGTTATCGCTCGTTTTCTCAGATTTATGGGAATGCAAATAGGAAAATTTAGCTTCTTGATACTATAAAAGATGTGCCATGATATTTTTTCATGGCATACATTGGCGTAAGTAACTGTTTAGCATTTCCGAAAGCGGGCTTAGAGCTTCCCTCAAGAGAACGCTTTAGTTTCTACTCGCTCTATTTGCACGCGGGACATGTCGAGAGCGCATGTAAACTCTTCTCACAGAGTGAGACACTTTAGCCTTCCCCATAGTTCCTATCGCGTTTGCTATGTCGGGCCTCATGGCTATAATGGGTGTCTGCTCTGGCCAATTGATTGCATTTGGTGTAATTCAAGACCCTCGGTATAACAGACAGACGAACCTTGCCGAAGAGGACGTCATTTGGATCCGAGTTTGAATGAACGTTTTATCCCATCGTTTGACGGATCCTGAATCGCTTGCAGCAAGAAATGTTCACTGACTGGAGCACGGACTCTTTGAAACAGACAAACCCCGCAGATGTTAAATTCTAATCGGCTACTACGCCATATATCTCAACTTTGTTGGCGGGTAAGTAGGCACGTTACTCCTTCGCAATGATTTTCTACAGGAGTTCCAAAAGTACTACCTCATCGCAACAGCATGCCGGAGACTATTATTTTCCTTGTGTTTTGACAGCCTGATGACCGATGTATACAAGACAGTACTCAGATAAACTTTAATCCGACTTTACACATTGCCGTCTTGTACCGTACTCGACCGTTTGCGTATATGCACACAGCTTTAGTTAATTTGCGATAACAGCATCGGCTATTGTTACGTACCATTCTTATCGGTTTTCGTGGTCTAACCGACACGTTGGTGCGATCAGGAAGAACTTTTTTTAATGTATGTAAGGTTTTCGTTTTGTTAATTCATATCCTAGCCTTTGACCTCCAAGTCCCTGTCCTCGTTGCCGTCCATGAAACTAGTTTGCTTTATCGCTTTCAAAAATTACTTTCATCTGCTATTTTTGCGTCAAATCTGTATTATAGATTAGAACACATTTTCGTCCGTAACCACTAACTACACTACAAAACTGATCCATATCGAATTTCCGCTAGAATATAAACAAATGTGAATGAACACAAAACGGTCCTTGGTGAGCTATTTCCACATTCACATGTTCAAACAAACTCTGCCTCCACCACACCATCGGCGGTGAACACCTACGTTGTTCCTCACGTATTTTTATTTATTTTACCAGCCTTCTCGGCCTACTACGCTGTTACTTATTATTGCCCCGGTTGTTACAGAAACATACAACCGAACACCCAATCACCCGTATAAAGTTACCGTAGCTTTACTCGAATGTCATGACATGCTGTGCTGTGTCATTCCTTTCGATGGAAATTTCCGAGCGTCGCATAAAAGAAGACGGGATGCAACAGATTGTTCGGAATAGTTTTGTTTATTTAGTGGTTTGCTTCCCCCGCAGTGTCATGGAAGTTTAGTCGAGTTTTATGAAGGGGAAATAACAATGGTTGCGGTTCCATTGAGGAAAGAAAAAAAATCCGAATGTCCAACGAGAAGAGTGATTTTCGAGGATGTCGACGCATGAGAATTGTACAAACTTCGAAATGAGTTTCTGGAAGCGGATCCGAGACGTGGCCGGATGTGGAGTAAAGTTTGCCTCGTTCGTTATCGGTACGTGTATGTGTGTGACAGTTATAGAAACTTAATTGTCTATGAAATGTTCCGACATGAACTGACAGATTGAATCGAAAAGTTCTCAATCCTCATTCGGCAAATTGATCCCATTTTATAGCATAAATTGTCCGGAATATCCGCATCAGAAAACGAGCTTCAAGGGGTCGCCGCTTAAGCCGCTTCTCACTCTGCCTAGTCACAAACCGGACCTGACACTTTAGTCGTTTCACACAAGTCACTTCCACTGCCGCTTCGTCAACCAATTTATGCGATGGCGGAAGTTGAGCGGGGGTTGTTTATAGTTTTTTTTTGCTCCACTCACTCTACCAAGTCGAGAGATAGCAGGCGGCGATGTCGGGGGACACGGGTTTTGTAATTTTTTCTCATTTACCCCCGCACTTGAAGGGGTAAATAACGGCAATTTTCTCATGACTTGCTGTGCCAACTGTGCTGTTGCTGGTGCCATTTAAACGGGTTCTGTGGGTGGGTTTGTGTACGGGGAAACCAGTTGCTTACTTGGGTTTCACTCGAGTGGAAAAGGGGTTTATCTGTGTCATTGAATTTAATGTAGTAGAACTCGCCGTTGGTCCCCACTGATCGGTGGTTGTTAGATTAACAGATTAGCTTCCCCTGGAGAGCGGTGTCCGGTTACGATTCTACAAGTTTCAGTTTCCATAATTGTTTTTAAAAAAGTTCGGTTGTTATGTTCTATCATTTGTTGGACCTGAGTCAACAACGAAAAAAGTTAACACAGACCGATGAAAGCCACCGCAAATTATTCAGGCTTTTGACTGGAAACCGCACACGTGCACAATGACTCTATTAAAATGTAAAACAAGTTTCTACCTGCACTTCGACAATTCACCGCTCACTCTCACCGAAAGTGACAGCGTAAATTTTAATCACCAACTATTAATATAAATTGGATTCATGAATATATATTATTAACTGCAATCGCCACCAACAAGACCAGCCATGAAGCGAGCAGCAATCGTAGAGCCACCACCAGCAGGTTGGCGGTGCTGCCAGATACAGCCTTGCTAGAAGCACCTGGTAAACCGATTTCACAACGTAGCATTCTGTGCATCTGTCATAAATAACACCGGTTAGCATGGCCTACTACTAAATGTACCGAGCGTTCAGTTCCCATCGGGAGCCAATGCAACTGACGACGGTCGGTCGATGTGATGGGGTTTCTTCTGCTAGCGAGTTGCTCCTGGGATGGGTGCATAATTTCAGGTGCGCATGGCGCATCCTACATCATGTAAGTTTCATGGGTATTGGACACGAAGCCGGCACGATGCACGGAACGACGAAGTGTGGCGTTGTGTAGATTGAAATGCTTTTTCACACCTTTACAGTTCGAATGTACTTTCCGGGTGTTTACTGCAGTTGGGTTGGAAGAACAAGTAGGTAATTATGACGAAATATGTTTAAATGCAGTAGCAACTTTTGGATTACAAATATAATTAATTTGTTTTTCATTTTAGGGAAAAGTAGCAGGTGAGAGATAACTGAAAAATTGTTTGCTTGGCGTAAAAATTACTACCCGTGTTTTCCGGATTCGAGCAAGTGAGTTCTGCAAATCAAACATTTCAGGTAAACAACTGGTGTTTGATTTGGTTAGGCTCGACCGAAACTGTTTGCGTTGGGTGTTTGTATTGTGTTTTATCAGATCAACCAGAAATTGAACTCATGTTTGATGTAATGGAGACGCATGGTTGATCACGATTTAACAAACTACCACTCGCCTCCTTTATGCCACATATCACCAAACCGGATTTAACCAACTGACCATAAACAGTTTCGAGCTCATGAAATATGCAACTCAACGGTGGCAGTCTGCAGCTGTCTTTGCCGCTTCTTATCGCCTACTAAGATTGCAAACGGTTCAAAACAATATAAACCCATTCGTAAGATTCATCGCTGCCGATGCATATGCCGTATCCTACAACGGAACGCGTCGTAGTAGACAAGTGTGCAATAACGGCCGACACGACTGACTGTTCTTCTTGACCAGCAGATATGGTCTAGTTTTGCGTGTGCGAGAAACATGAAAGGGCAGATGAAAAGTTTGTGTGTGTGTTATTAGATTATTGTTCACAGCTATTGTGTGTGTTCCATCGAGCGTACGATGAAACGTGTCCTTGTCGACAACTCAGTAGAGCCTCAGACGAGTGATTTTATCGTCATAGTAGGCGACACATTGGAAGAGTGGTATTTATTTTCAAAAGAAAAAAAAGTTAGGGGTTGTATGTCGTTAATGAATACTAAACGAGAATTTGGAAATCGGTAAAAAAACAGTCATTGCCCTACCAAATTGCTACTTAGTCACTAGTAGAATTTTTCAGTGTGCGAGTGATGGATGCTTCACAATCGTAGTTCAAAGGTTCTTATTCTGGATCCCACACAATATTAAAAATGGTTTCTTACTCGTTGATGCTTAAACTTTTGCACAAAAATGTTTTCCGTAAGCAGGTACGTATCCACTGGTTGGAAAAGCACTGTCACATCTTCGACCCTGAATCTCGCCGGTTATCCCCTTCGTCGTAACTCTCTTCCTCGACATTGACTCTTTCTTTCGCTTCGGAACTACATCACTATTCCACGTCAATTTCGAAGAAATTCTATAGTTTATCTTAATTCGAGCCAAACTGTGAGATTATCACTACGGAGTATTATTTTTGCATGTTCTGGTAACTGGTTTCCCGGAATTTCGTCATCATTTGATGCCTCCGAAACTTCTTACACTTTCTTTATATTTCTACCGCTGTTATACTCGTCCTTCTGCTTTAGGGCTTCCACGTTCTGGTAACTGGTCGGCGAATCTCTGGCGGGTAATCTCAAGATTTTCGTCATTTTTGGTATCTACTGGAAGAAGAATTAATTGATTATTAAATGCAAACAAACTCCAAAATGAAAAAAATCAAATGAATCCTATTGGGGCTCCCACATTATTAAATCTTTGGATTGTTGAATTTCTGCAAATATCGCCGAACAGAAAATTCAAATTGAAAATCTTCTAATCAAGGAATCCGACAACAACATAACTCCTATTGACAGCTCTGTTTTATTCCTTATCCCCTTAATAACTCGATGTGCCACAATAATGGCTTCCGCTCAATATCGGCAGAGATGCAAATGCTCATCACATCATTTGGGGCAGCTCAGACATCAATCTGAGAGGCTCTGAACTGATGGAGTACATAAGTAGTACAAATTTTCATATTTTGAATGTGGGAAACCGACCAACTTTTGCGAGGTCTGAGAGAGAGGAGGTGTTAGACATAACGTTTTGCTCTGAAAGAATTTCGCATGAGCTGAGAAATTGGCAAGCTCGAAATGAAACTGAAGCGTCTCTACCCGATCATAAATATATATTTTTCGATCAATTTGATGTCAACTTCAATGTGGTAACATATCGTTATCCTAAATCTACAAACAGGGACGTCTTCTTGGAAAACTTGGCGACTAAAAATGGATAGATTCATGGATATTTTCCAACAATTAGTCGACTAGACGACTTAGGTGGCGTCGTGAATGCTACAAACTCATTCATAGTAGCATCCTACGAAGAAGCTTATCCACTTCGTACTGTTAAGTCGACTAGGGGAGCCCTTGGAGGGCTAAGCTTGAAAGAATGAAGGAGGATATGAGAAGAGCTTGGGACCGGCGTCAGCCTGATGACTCTTGCCATTCTCATCGTTAGATATCAAGATATTTGAATCTCAGAAAGCAAAAAATGGAACTCTGGTCTAGTTGGTCATTGACTTCAGATATCTTTTTGTATTTAACCAAGCATTCGCTAAGTGGAGTTTGAGCTTACGCAAATCATCTCTATCTGGTTCCATCATATCAGTTACTCAGCACTGATATCAGTCGACAGATTGGTCGTGGTAAACGGAATCATTTTTGGTAACAAATAATAGCAGGTCGTCGAGCGCGGCAGCATTAGAATCGATATTCTCGTGCACGCGGATAGTGGCAAAATGAAGATTCGATAAGACGATCCCGCACCGCGTACTTGCGATAACGTATCACCTCGAAATACAGTTACAAAGCATACATGGAAAAACTATTCCAAGATATTTCAATGGTGATCAGATGCTGTTGTAACGGCATTTAATTATCCAGGGACTGGAAGGTGAAGAATATTTTTCAATATTAAGTGCCATAGTACTCAACGAAGAGCAAGAAGTTGAAAGAAGAAAGAAAAGCGTGGAATAGGGTCAGAAGCTTAGAGTTTCCCGGTAACTTAACCTTTTGTCTTCTACCGCAGGAGTCAGGATCTGTTGGCATTTGAAATGCGGATCACCTGAGTCTGCGGCATGTCCGGACGAGCGTAAAGCAACTTTGTAGTTCAGGCTGTCGGAACCGACTAGCGGCTGGCAAATCCAACACATAGTCGTCAATACCATGTGTTAGGTGTTTCTAAGAATAATTTACGAGGTCTTAAGTGACGGCTCGGTACATACAATTTTATTTGCGAAATTAATTATGCAAATTGTACGCGTTGGGGAATAAAGTCTTTAATAAAATAAATCACCGCAAATTCGCGACGTTCTTTAAGTGTTTGTATGGTAATTAGCATGCAGCGTGCGTCATATGATGGAAGAATGAATGCGGTCTAATTGTGTTTACGAAAGGGGCATTGTTTTTGGACTGATTCAATGTATTCGTATGCATATGTTTTTCTTGTTGGGTACATATTCCACTGCGCCCAGTGTTTTGATTTATTGTACCCTTTTTTATTGTATGCCACAGTGTTGCAGCACTAACAATCTGAGTGTTTATTACTTGCTGACTATAGCCATGGTCCCAGTACGGTAATATAGAACGTATGAAGTTTATTGTCTTACAGATATCATCTTCTATACCTATTTTAACTGCTTAAGGTGATATTTACTCGGGTAGTGCTCTATCACTATCACTTTTGCTGAGTTATTATGTTGATCATCAAAATAAATATTCTAGATTGCCGGTCGGTAGTAGTATCATTCCCAATGGCATCCAAAATTGATTTTTCCCAGTTCTTTAATTTCATTTTTATTTTTATGAGGCTTCACAAAATAGTTCGGACCCTAGGAATAATTTTGATGATCCATTTCTTGCTAGCACCGCAGTGCCTAGGTACTCAGAAGATTCACCGCACCTGCGGCCACCTGCTGTAGCAATTGAATGCATTCGCAAACCAATTTAGAAGAAAATGTCACTGAATTCACTGCTTTATGCATATACAATAAGTTTTATGCGTTTAAACATTAAAGAAATGTCGTTTATGTACAAGATAAAATGAATAGGGCCAAAGTGGGAGCTCTGTGGGACGCCAGAGATGGCTTAGATTACTTCAGGAAGTACATTTTCCATTTCAGCTTTGTGAAATTTAGTTGCACCATATTTCTAATATGATGAAACTGGAGTCAGTCGATTCCCAACCAAATAGACTACGACAAATACGACTACTGTAACACAAAGAAAAATTTCTACCGTTTCTTTGTTGACACGCTTCCTGCGATCGGTCGCCGTATCTAGTTTTATATTGCGCGCTTTAAGAATGTAGGGCGACCCGTCACGAGCAAAGGTTGAAGCTAAACTGTGTTGTCATTTGTGTTATCATTATGACATGAGCGAGAAGCAAATTATAGACGGCATTATATAGCTCAATGTTTGAACTGAGACTGACTAGACCTTTCCTTATAAAAATAGGAGTATGATGTAAAGTTTTAGAAATCTGTGCTTGTCTGTTTACAAAAATTGAAATTTGCGAAGATAATAGTACACTTTTAGTAAACTCCAAAAAACAGATTAATTTGTGCATTTGGCATCCCTGAATTGCCAGGTATTGATACATATATTCAGCAACCTTTTTCTGCGTTGAAAATGAGCACCCAAATCGGTGTGTTGTATAGCCGCTTGAACACAGTAGGCTAGTTTGGATCTGAACTGTGAAGAATCCAACCACGTGCACAGCTGTCGCCCAGCTCATTGGGAGAGTCGGAGAAATAGAAAAATAAAATGGTGAATTGTCCGACTAGGAAACGGCAACGCCGTCCTTAGAAGAACCACCATGCAAACCAACGTGTGTGTGGATTTGATTTATGTGCTCCTGTCCCGTGCAAAATGTTTGCCATCGGGTGTTCCGAGTTAGTCTGGCGAATTTTACGACGGTGAGTGCTGGAATTATAATTTTATGAGATGGTTGCTCTTATTTTGATAACCATGTTTTTGGTGTGTAAAAATAACAAACCCGCTCCCGGGAGCAGAGCAAGCGTTACTTCATGAAAGCGATTTAGGTGCTGCACTTGACGGATGGAAAAGAGTTTATTTTTCGGTTGAACAGAACCGGTTGGGAAAATATGAAAATAAATGGAGACGTTTTTTTTAAACTGGAGCCGCAACCTTTCACTAAAACAGTTGTTCTCGTTCACGAAATGAAAAAAACACTGTGCTTTTGTGACCATCACCAAAACCAGATGGCAAATTCATAAATGAAAAAGTCACTTCCAACAATTCAACACAATTTTAATTGTAAACAGTCAGCCTGAAAAAGTACAGGCTGGCGCTAGCTAATCACACTCGCGTATTCCGACGTTCCGTGTACTAGAGTTGGCAGCCGAAAATCCAAACGACGAATGAAAATGTAGACACCTGCTGCAGGAAACGTTTCCCCGGTACGGAATAAACATCACGAATACCGTTGATGAACGTGCTAAGGCTGTGGTGTTAATAAATGGCACTGATGCGATCTGAGTTAAGCTCATCGAACCCAGCACGAGTGGAACGCAAATTGGACGCATTTTATTCGGATTATTACCCGATCCGAACTCTAACTCTAACGAAGTAATTTGTCATGGCAATACCCCAATTGGTGGAAAATTTAATTGGGTTTCAAGCTACACATAAACTACTATTACTATTTCGAAAATAGTCAGCAAATATTGTCAAAATAAAATTTTGGCAAGACTGCTTCAATACTAAATTGGAATTCTACCGAATCGATATTTCAAGATGCCTTTCCATCATCAATATATTGATCAACAATTGGTTCCCCTTGCACGGAATGCCCACCAACAAGTCAATTTATTTTTCCATTGCACCAATCAATATTATCGTCAATACAGTCAAATATTCATGCGTGTAACCGAGAATCCATTAATCATCCATGGCCATCTACGATCGATTATCACGAAAGTCTGAGAAAGAAGAAAAAACTGACCAGCCATCAAATCAAAGCCTGCTTAACCGTAACCGTAGCCGACCGGAGACCAATAACAGACCAGGATCCTAATTGACTATCCAACAAATCAGTATGTATAGCAGGCGAGGGAGATGAAGCACTAAATCCGCAACCCGAGAGGGTCAAATTCATTTGATTGGAACTCGTGTCCGAAAGTTACGGCGACCGTGGAGGAAAATGTGACCGATAATTGATGATGATTAGCTGGGCGACACCTTTCCACCATCGCCTTACCTTCCCGCTACCACTAGTCGTGACAGGTAGCCGCCGAGGAAAGAAAAATGGGGGAAGGGGCGAATGCCATCATCATCGGTCATCGGGCGGAAATGTAATCCTTCTTTTGGTTAGCCACAATCAAATTAACGGTCGGTGTTGAAACAGGGGAGATCACGCAAAAAAATGTGTTCCACTGTGTGAGGAAAGGAGGAAGGGTATGGGCGATAAACCGCCAGGTGTTATAATTAGTGCGTGTTTATTTCAAATCAAATTTGTATGCAAACATGTACGATATGTTTTTGACGGAATGGGGCAGTAGAAAATAAAAAGTAAACACGATGTAAGGAAAAAAACACAGCCTGCTTTGCTTGATTATGGTACGCTTTTCAACAAAATGGCAGATCATTATCTAGCTTGTTATGTTAATGGATGGGTGTTCGAATGTGTGTGAGTGTGAACACGCACGTAGAAATAAACGTGTGTAATTCATTTATATCGCTTGCTGAGCGGTTCATGAAGTTGGCTGAGATTTATTGCTCAATAGATGGTAGTAATTTTTCCACGCACGAGTGATACTTCAATTAAGCATTCTAACCGACGGTTGATGACGATATAAGTGATGGTTGACTTATTGGTGGGCGATAACAGTCAATTAAGTGCCAATCGAATGTACGCTGAAATTGCGAAATTGCATTTGGCAATGAATTAATTTAACTGAACTAGTTGGATTATCGAGTGCACCGCAGTTTCGTTTGGACTAAATATAGAAATGTAAGCGGGATTGCACAAGGAAGGCTCTGTGCAAAACTAGATTTGTAGTCTCACTTGGGAAAATATGGTTTATTCTCGTTTTAATCAAAATAAAAGCAGAGCTATACAAATATCTAAAAATCAAAGGAATCCAAAAATCGGACATCTTAGCAGCTAAAAATCAAAAATCGAATCTTGGAATCCCGGAACAACAGGGATCTAGAAGTCTAAAAATTCAGGAATCCGGAAACTCAGAATTCCTAAAAATTCGAACATCCTAGAATCCTGAAATCTAGGAGCACAGGAATCCAAAAAATCAGTATCCAAGAATCCACAAATTTTAGCGACTGATGATGTAGAATCCAGGGACCTAAGCGTTCAAAAACCAGGAATTCAGGAATCTACTACCCCAAAAATCCATGACCGCAGGATCCAAGAATTCAGGAATCCAAGAGTCTGAAATTCCAGAAGCCTAGAAATCCAGCACTTGGAAGCTACAAGGCTAGGAAGTTAGGAATCAAAAATCTCAGAAATCCAATAATTCAGGACTCCAAAAATCTAAGCGTCCTATAATGTAGAAGTTCTGGATTTGTGGGCGTCCAATAAACTAGAAATACGGAAATCTACGGACCCAGAAATCTAGGAATCCGGAAATCAGGACATCCAGGAACCTAAGAACTCAAAAATCCAAGCGGTCGATGGAAATCCATCGATCTGAGCGTATAATGAACCAGGAATTCTTGAATTTACGACCCCAGGATCCAGTAATGCAGGAATTCCGTCATCCAAAATACTTTGAATCCAGAAATTTAGAAATCCAGGGCTTGGAAGCTAGTAAGCTACGAAGTTGGAGAGTTAGGAAGCTATAAATCCAAAAATCTAAGTGTCCGATAATCTAGAAATCTAGGACTTCAATACGTCCTACAAACCGGGAATACGGGAATCTGCAAACCCAGGAATCTAGCAGTCCAGGAATCCAACAATCTAGAAATCCAGAAAAGAGGAATCCTGCAATCCAAAAATACAGGAATCCAGGAATTTAGCATCAAAGAATTCAAAAATCTAAGCGTCCAATAATCTAGAAATCCAGAGATCGAAACATCCAGTGAACCAAGATTTCAAGAATCCACGACCCTAGGAATCCATGAATTCATGATCCAAGGATTCAGGAATCCAGAAATTCAAAATTTCAGGAATCCAGAAGTCTAGTAATCCAGGACTTGGAAGCTAGGAAAATAGGAAGTTAGTAAGCTACGGAGTTGGGAAGCTAGGGCGTCCAATAAACCAGGAATGCGGGAATCTACGAACCCAGGAATTCATAAATCTAGGAATACAAAAATCCAGGAATCCAGAAATTCTAGTGTCGTAAGCTACGAAGTTGGGAAGTTAGGAAATCAGGATTCCAAAAATCTAAGTCCCCGATGATCTAGAAATCCAGGATTTCTATGCATCCAATAAACCAGGAATGCGGAAATCTATGAAAACAGGAATCTAGGAATCCCAAAATCCAAAACCAAGAAAGCCGGACATCCAGGAAATCATGAATTTAGTATACAAGAATTCAAAAATCTAAGCGTCCGAAAATCTAGAAATCCAGCGATCTAAGCGTCCAATGAGCCAGGAATTCAGGAATCTACGACCCAAGAACCCAGCAATCCACGAATTTGGGATCCAAGAAAGCAGGAATCTAGGAGACCAATATTCCAGTTGTCCAGAAATTCAGGGCTAGGAATCTAGCAAGCTACGAAGTTAGAATCTAGAGTTAGAAAGCTAGGAATCTAGGAATTCAGGAATCCAGGCACCCATGAGTCCAAGTCTAAGCGTTCAACAATCTAGAAGTCTAGGAATTTAATTCTCCAATAGGCTAGGAATGTAGGAATCTACGAGCCTAAGAATCCAAAAATCCAGGAATCCAGAAATCTGGCCATCCAGGAATCCTGCAATCCTGCAACACAGGTATCCATGAATTCAGTATCCAAAAACTTAAAAATCTAAGCGTCCGATGATCTATAAATTCACGGATCTAAGCGTCCAATAAACCAGGAATCTGATAATTCAGGAATCCGTGAGTCTAAAATTCCAGGCATTCAGGAACCTTGAAATCCAAAAATCCAGATATTATAACGCCCAAAAATCCAAGATTCAAGGAATGTACGAACCCAGGGTTCCAGAAATCCAGGATTCAAAGAATGCAAGAGCCCAATTATTCTAGAACCTACGAATTAAAATATTCAAAGGATTCAAAACTGGATGAGTGTTTTTAAAATCTCAGTCAGAAACCTAAAAATCAAAGAACACAGAAAATTCCATACTGAGTCACAACGTTACTATACCGATGGCTTCCATTTCGTAGCAAGGACGTTCGTTTCGTATCAAGTTAAAAGGTTACCACTGCCACCATTGTTTGCTATCATTTTTTAGCCTGTCCATCATGAAATCATCCATCCCCGGGACAGCAACGGCGAGTTAGAGATAAATAGAAAAAGGGAGACCAAAACATCATCCCGAAATGAAATGACTTTTACTTTTCCTTCAATATTGTTGGGGCGGGACCGGGGGGGTTGACCTGGACCCAAATTTGAGCGTGTGCGTGTGTGAGTTTTTGTGATGGGACAGCACGTGTACGGATATTTTCTTCAAAAGCCTACTACGATGACGGTGGGTTGGTGCGATGGGATGATGATGATGGTGCGGTGCGATGACGGTCACTTTGTCCAGTCAAGTCCAAACTGAAGCGAAGAAGCGAAGTAATGGTTACACTGCGATCAGTTACCGGTTGCGAGTGGGTTGCGGTTCAACAGGCAGCGATTGTGCGTGTGGGTTTTGAGGAGGACGGCGGGGGTGCAAATGGAAATCCGACATTAGAAAAACATGGTTAGGGATTAAGGTGAAACCAAACTGGAAGCGCAACAGGCCCGTCTCTCTCTCTCTGATAGGAGGGGATTGGGGATGATGATTGATTGTGGTATCATCGTTCTTCGCTTGGTCTTCGTCGAAGGCGGAGGGTATCCGATAAAAACCAGTATCTAAGTATCCTTTTATCTTTTACTTGTTGCTGGTCCCGGTATTATTTCGGGACGACGAGGGATGGCTCCGGTGGCTTTGGTAATCGATATCAGCTCCACCGTCAGGGGAAGGAAAAATTGCCGGATTGGATTTCCCCAGGGTTTCTGGTTTATGAGGCACTTCAGAGAGGTTTTTATGTGTGGTTGAGACACTTGAAGCCTGTAGTCCGTGTTCGGTTCGCAATCTTTAACCATTGTTTGATGTAATTTGTAGTAAAATCGGAACCCATCAAAGCAACCCGGTGCTAAACGTGTTCAGTTTTCACTTGGTTAACCTTCGTATTTTTCCACCTGATAAAAATCTCAACCGTTCAGTTCAGACCACGATTCTTGGTCCCGGTGATGCTGGGTTAATGATTTTTTGCCCGGCAGTCGAAGTGGAATGGCGCGGAACAGTAGCAGCGAGCATAGAATAGTGACGGTGAAAAATATGAGATGAGGGTTTCTATTTTTCAAGCACATATGCTATGTCAAATCAGAAAATGGGAACTTTTTAATTCCAACCAGCCATCCGTATTCAAGGTTCCATTTCCAGTTTGCCAGTTTACCAGCTCCGTGGTGGGAAGCGGTGAAGAGTCATTTTCAAAGCACTAAACTAATTAGCATTGGTTTGAATAAAATAAATCTGAATCCTCAAAACAACCCATCATGAGCTGCTAGCCCACAATTTATTCAATCAGCAACCTGGAAAATAATAAAGTCCAAAAGTTCGTCTGTTTCCGTCGAAAGGTTGCCGAAAAAGGTATTCAGTTCACGCTCAGTTCGAATGAAATTGTTTTTTGAGGTTTCTGAGGTTAATTTACCAGCCTCAACATAGTATCGGGTCAGGAGATTGAATAGCCAAATCAGAGCCGGGTTGCGTTCTGTTTCTATAACATTCTACCCGACAGTTAATCGTTCATCGGAAACGTGCTACGTGCCGAAACGTACGTTCAGAACAATTCCACGTTGGCATTCTACGACGCACATAGTCTGCTTTGATGTTATTTTTCCTCGGGTGAATGACTCGCTCGAGGCTGTCAATCTGTCATTGGAAAGGAACGAAGAAGCGGCAGTGAAATGGTAATTCATAATTTCACGTTTCGTGTTGATGCAATGCATCTGCATGGAAATGCAGGTGCCATTCCTGGCAAAAAAAAAAACACGCGCGTCAAACGGGACAATAATATGTGTGCACCCATTCATCGCGGCTGCTGGTGCATCCTCATTTGTGAACTCTCCGTTGGAAGAGATGCTCGCGTGTTCAAATGGCGAAATTACTATAGCAATTATGTAGAGTGCTTCGTAGAATGGTGACTTTGTACTTTCATTTATGAGGTGACAGGTTGGATTCATTGTTAAAATGGCTGGAACTGATGCTGCAACTGAGCGGGATTGTATGATCGAGTGATCTCTTTCTGTGCTTGTTCGTTGGGGAAATGATAGTTTTTTGTTTACCTTTTAAACGCGAAAAGCTACGACAGACAACCTATCGTTCTCTGCTACTGTCGTGCAATCGGTGCGTTACAGTAGGCGTTTATTCTATGGTTGTTGCATGTCTGCGGGGCAACAAAGTCACTGGCAGTGCAGCTCTTATTCATTCACTGAATTTAAGTTCTCATTTCAGATAGCTGCACTGTTGAAGCAATCATTTACGCTGTGGTTCTTGACGATTTTGTTAAATGTCTTCGGAAACTGCCTGACGGATTTTTTTCCCGAATGCAGCAACATCTATCACGTAGTCCTCTGGTATCGCTTCAAGGGAATTTCCAAATAGGTCTGCCAATTCGACCTCCACATGTTCTGCGATGCGTTCATGTGTAGTGCCTTGAGCTCAATTAAGGTCTGCAGAGCAGTTTTTTGCAATTCGGCAACTGGTTAACAGTGGAGATAATTCTTTTCTTGGATATGGTCAGCTACTAGCTGATAGCTGCGCTGATATCGGTTGCGCTGCTTTGCAGCTCTTTGTCAGGAGCATGTAGAGAAGTTGTGATCGGAAGTCCATACAATATTTGTAGAATCTCCGGAACTACTACTTATAACTGGATCCTCTTCTGTTAGCCTTTCTTGAAGCCTAAATGATTTCGTTCCAATTATTCCTTCCTTCAGCTTTCCACAGAAAACTCACTGGAAAATATTTGGCACGTCGTCGACTCCGAATCATTAAACTTCTACGACGAGAATCTCATCGGTTATTCTCTTCGTTAAAACTCTCTCGTCCTGGACGTTGACACTATTCCACCGCAATTTCGAAGAAATTCTATAGTTTATCCTAGTTTAAACTAAACTGTGTCATACTGTGATATTATCACTACGGACTATTATTTATGCATGTTCTGGAAATTGCTTTCCCGGAAAGTCGTCATCATACACTTACTTTACCAATCAGTCTAAGGTCATGATGTCCTTTGCTATATCCAGAATTCGTCTACAGTTCATTCAGTCCATGGCAGTTTGTTGCCAGACCCCCTCCAACTTTGTCGATACTCTTTGATTGCTCTGGTCCTCTTCACCTGTTGTATTTGTTCCAGCGTCTCCGAAACATTTTCCATTTTCTTCATATTTCTATCACTGTTATTCTTGTCCTTCTGCTTAGGGCTTATGAATGAGTAAATGTCGTTTAGCTTTTGTTAGAAATCATTCTGGCAGCATCGGTGAATATTTGGCTAATGCAAGAAGAAATAATAGATTATTAAAGGCAAACAAATCACGAAATGAAAAAAGCCGCAATTTTAAAATCTAAATACCTGTTTCTGCAAACAGCTACAGAAAAATATAATCAAAAATCCTCGAATCAAGGAGTCTGATAAATTGAAAATCTTCTACCACTGTAAACAATATAACAGCAAATGATAGCCTCTCCCTGTTTTCTCTCTTCTCCGATAGTTACTTGGTGTTCCGTAATATTCGAAAGAAAAAGTAAGCAGATAGTGGTTCTCATTTGCAGTTACGTTGTTTTCAGAAGTTATAGGAAATTCAAAGCTTTCCTTTGACCAATACAAACCGTCCCAATACCTACCAACCATCGCCAAAACAAGAAACAGCATGTTCGTAGTGCCAGTGAAAATATCACCATCAAAAACTTGCTCACATGGGATCCTGTACGGCATCTTAACAAACGAAATTATATAAACAAAACAGACTAGTTATTCAATATCCTAAGGGAGTACACCGCCTACTGGGATCCCAAGTGAAAAGTTAGAGTGCCAACCATTCCACAGGTTCGTGCGTGCGAGTCTAACTTTAGCCGAATTAGAAACCGTTCCCTTTTTCTGTCAGTTGGGCAAACCTTTCTGATTAGATGTGGGTGTGTATGTGTCCTGCTTTTCCGGTAGCAACTCAAAAGTGTAAGATTAATGGGATTGTGGGGAAGACCTTTAGCGGATTTAATTGAATGGACCCTTTTTTGCTTTCTCTCACTTCTCAATGTAGCTGGAGGCTTGGTGTCAAATGCGAAAAGCAAACCAGTCATGGCCATCTTAGATTTTCTAGTGTACTACGTCGAGACTAATTGTAATTTTTGATTTCGTTTCTCCTTCTCTGTCTTTCAGATTCACCAAGAGCACATATTGTACAGAGCCAAAAGACAACGTTTGACTTTTCTTTTGATTGCACGTTCAGCAGAGCAAAGGCTGATACCGAAGCCGACCGAGCGAACCGACGTTGTCATCGTTCCTGGCCAGGTAGCTAAAGACAATTTGCAGTTTTGTTTTAAAATTGTTTCTGAAAACAAAAGAAGAAAACAAACAATTCACAAACAATTCGATGACGGAATGAATCGAATCTATCGTACCGTGACTGTGAATGGTACCCGTATTAGTAGACCAAAAGACATGTGAAAACTCTAAACAAAACAAACAAATGTTATCGTTCTAACGTAGGCTAGCTGGTAAGTGAATTTTCAATGTGTACAGGAGCCTAAAACGAATTGATGGTTTGCATGAACGAACGAAAAAAAAAACCTAAGAGATGAGAAGACTTTCATTCGATAGAGGGAGAGAAAAAAAAAACCAAAATTTTAGAAAGTTCAAGTTGAAACAAAAACGACCTACACGAGTTAATTTTAGAACAAGCAGCTTATTGTGAAATATCGCAGATACGTGAAGAGAGAAACCAAAAAACTAACACATGCAAGTGAACGTAAATTGTGACAATTCATTTTTCCTAGCGCATAATAACCCCCCTTAAAATAGAGAAAACGATTAATCAGACGTGTGAAAAGTTCAAAACAGTGCTCGCGAGAACGGAAAACTGCCTGACCGCCGATCTAAGCAGGCGACAGGGGCAGAAACCAAGACAAACGTCAACCGAAAACTTTAAATTCGATTCGCAACTCTGCGAAAATGCGGAAATAAAAAACAAGACAGAGCTGGTACAATTTTACTGGCTTTTGATGTGTTATCTGTCCCCATGCAGCAAAGCTGCTAGCTTAGCGTTCGGACGGAAGGGAAAGCAAGATCAAGTCGTGATTTGTTGTATTTTATCGTTCGGTTTACTGGTTTGCCAGTGTAGATAAGAAAATATTTGTTTTGCTAAGCGGAAAGGCCGATAAGCAGTCGGGTCGTGACAGGATTGTGTTAACCTAAACAAACTACTTTACCAAGGAAAAGCTTCGGTCCCTTCCGGGTTGGCCCGATGAGATTGCAGCAGAATATTTAAACAGCACCGGGCGTCTCCATCGTCCCATATCGTCGTACAGTCGTATCTTTAATTAAAGCCACGTACGCTGATGGTTGCTCGTTCTCAGCTCGTGAAAGAATAAAAGGTCGTCCCACTCTACCTTGTTCATTGTTTCGTTTGTGAAAGGAGAGCGCAAATATGAACCCAGAGAAAAAAAAATCATCCACAGATGAAATGGCACCACCGACCGCCCGTCCGCCGATGTTTGCTGTTTTACCCTAGCGCCAGGAAAATTATAAGAGGCATATAAAAAAATGTTACCGTTTTATGTTTGCTCGTTACGTCGCGTGTTGGCGAAAAAGAGATGACAGAAAGGAATTTAATTTAGGCGAAATCGTTATGAACCAAATAGCTTTCATCTATACTTTTGTTTTTGTTGGTTGGACAAAGTAGGCGATGTTTGTGTGTGGAGGGGAAAGTTTTTGTTTTGAAAGATATATATTGTATAGGTCAACATGAAATAGAATGGTGCAAGGGGTCTGCCGACGGCTTGATTGGGGTTCGAAAAGTTTTGAACAAACACACGGTCGGGATAATTTTTGTAAACATTAGCATCTCCGCCGAAGGAAAACTATCTAAACTAGTCAATTATGAGCAAATCTATACTTGAGAGAGGAACAAGTGTAAGTTATTTTTAGGAGCATTTTCACGGCGAAAAAGATAACCCATGGAAATACAAACAAAAGGAAATTGTTTCAGTGTTACAGCGCGTACAATAATGGCGCACGTGATGTGAGAAAAAATGTAAGTCTTATGACGCTGGATGACAAAACCCATTCACAAATAGTAATCGAATACTGGACTACAGACAACCAAAAATCAGAAGCTAGAGAACTTTATATGATAAAATAAACAGCTTTAAATGTCGTTTGAAAACCACTTCCGCAGAGAAGAAAACCATTTTACCGGGATATGTCTGCTGCTGCCATAACCAGAAATTTGAACCTACAAGTAAAAGCAAACCAAAACAAATAAACTAAACTAAACAGAAGAGAAGGTTAAATGTTTTGTTGTCAGCGCAGATAAAAAAAACTAAAATTCACAATGGCTACGCAAAAAAACATGTTTGAAGAAATTTTCTGTAAATATAAAGCTGTTTTCTCTCAATAGTAATAGAAACAACCAAACAAAAACAAAGCATACAGCAGCGTCAACTCTTTTTCTCAAGAAAACAAAAACTCCTAGACACACAAAAAACAAACCAATCAGATAAAGAATCTCAATGTTTCATATCTATACGTGAATGATATATTAAACAACACTGAAGAAAAAAAAACGGTAAAATAACAAAAAAAAAACAAAACAACTTCTAGATAATAGATAAAATATTGAACGAAACTAGGTTATTGAAAACCACCAGTTTCTTACCGGTGGTGGCAGTTTCCAGTGACGTTTTGGAACTGGGGTCGAGTCGATGCGTGCGTGCGCGAATGAACTTTTTTTTGCTTTTTTTCCAAATCACAATGAATCTTCCAAAATGAACGTAAAAAATGGCACAAACGACAACAAAGAAAACAAAACACGGGCGATCAAAAGCACGTTACACACATATCAGTTTAGTAAGCAATACGTGGCTCTACATGTTAGGTGATAAAAAAATAAAGTATAACTATAGCTGTTGGTTGGGTTGGGTTACACAAATGAACGAAAAAGAACAAAAATTGTAATAAAAAAAAATAGACAGATACTGTTTCATTAGCTTCTACCAGTAGCAAAACGAAACGCAGCAGGAAAATAACAATTGGTTGTAATCGAAGTGATCCGTGTTGTCGTTGCCTAGCAACCGGATGTACTGGTGTTGCTTGGATGGTTTACGTTGCGCTAGTGCTTTGAATGTTTTAAAATTTTTGATTTTTTCACGAACGGACTAGTTTTTTGTAGGCTTCACGACTGTGATTATTATTGAATTTTATATCTTTAATAGTGATATTTGCAACTGGAAGGGTACTTTCCTTTTTGACACGCATTTAGAAAAAAGAAACTATTCCTATTTGTATTCCTAAATACATAGCAGAGTTGACGTCTTCTACAAAGTTGTTTGCAACATTTTCAACAGTTTGTTCACGATACCACGATACCACAGACCAAACTCATCGCATCAAAATATGCAGCTTCAGCCTATTTTCTCTCCTCGATCAGACCAGAAGCTACACTACGCTTCTAAATAGCATGGAAAACTAAAAAATCCTACCAACCCCACTTTGTTCCTTATACACCGTACATACAGCATATTCTCATTGCGCCCCTACTATGGGAAAATACCATTCCAATTGTCTTTCGCCAAACTCATCTTCAATCTAAAGTGGGCGAGGAGGAACAATAAATAAAGGTTTACATGGAGCTTAAGCTTACGTAGGTGTTCCATATACAACTCCATCATACGCGCAATATTGCGCTGATAACGATCAATAGTTTACCCGAGGCAATATGCAATGCGACGTCGAGTATGATAACGGTAAAAACAAGATAGTCGTATAGATGGACGATGATAAAATTAAGGAACGTCTACACGATTTGGCATGACGAAATAATTCGAAATGCAACAAAAAAAAAATCTAGTGAAATACGGAAATCCGTTACGTTACGTTGCTACTAGCATTCTCAATGACGTTCGTGCGGTGAGAAAGCGACTGATGTATCCTATCGCTCCCTAGGTGGCTTTCAGATGACATATCGCCTAGGCATAGCGTCTCATATAAGCCATTTCATAAGAGTAATCGAAAATTTTACGTATTATTCTGTTGCAGTCAGCGGCATTGATAAAGTGACATATTCGGCAACACAGTCATCCGAAAATAGAATGTTTTCAAGATTCAGTAAACGATTTTTTAAAGCTGTATGTCGTGGATCCGATTTCCTAAACCTGCTAGAGTCGAAGATTTAAGTAAAAAAAAATTGTTCTGACAATTCGGCGAGAGGTGGCCGTGGCTTTAGACTCTAATCCACGTAATCCACGTCGATTACGGCTAAAATGACCTATTATTGTCAATTTTAACTACTCTTTGAACTATAAAGTTGTGTCAAAATTAAGATAAAAATGATAAAATGTTGCAAGGATATGGACACTTTTTCTTTACCGGCAAAGTACACATTTTGTACTTTTGTACTAGAATTATCGTTGCCATTTGATGTTAGAATTGAAAATTTAGAAAAAGTGACGGCTATAGACATTAGAATTACTGTGGTGTTTACGATTTCCCATAGTCTACTGACAAAAAAGACACGCAAGAATCCTACCGTCATAGGTGAATACAGTGGTTTGAGCGCAAGATGGCTCCCTGCGCTGACAACGAGACTGGACAGTTAAATTTCATTTATTCATCTACAATTGATTCGTATTTTGAGAAATCAGTTTCTTTCCGTATTTTTTGGCAAATATTAGTGCATTTGAAAAAAAAATCAATGGCAATCCTGGCGCATAGTTATTTTTTGTTTATGTACTTTATGGCCTGGAAGGGCCGTGTTAGAGGTTAACGGGTTCCATACATTTTAACCAAAGGGGCTAGACCATGCAGGTTTATGTGAGCAATGACAGCGCAGAACCAAGGTGATCATAGAAATCGCTAGTTTTACGGTGGAAACGTACTTCGTCCGGTTGCCAGTCCAGTGTTTTTAGTATACGCTCGTTTGCGTATTCGCTATGATGTTATCACATAATTTCGATTGAATGTTGCGTGTATCTTTCTTAATTGCGTGAGAGTGGTTTTTTGTACGTTTGAGTGCGAGTGTGTCTATCTGATCACGTATGCGACCATAATTGCATGTTCACGTTTGCGATCAGGTTTGTATTATCGCGAAGTGCTTAAGCGTTTGTATATAAACGTTTTTGATCACATGTTAATGCGTGTAAGTAACTTCGCCTGCACAAGTTGCTGTCGAATACTTTAGAGTGTGCGGTTCAGATGCTAGAAGAGTGTAAGTTCCCCATATCACCAGTATTTTCGGCTATGGCACCCTGAAACTTGTCTACTGTATGAGCTTTTTTTGGAGATTGGTCCAATTAACAGCAATGGGCAAGGTTGATATGGCAATGGCTTGGGGCCTCTTTGTGCGATCGATTCATGATTGTGGGCGCTTGTATGTCCGTATAATCGTGTTAATAAATTTGTAAGTGCTGACATGTTGAACTATCCACGGGGACGTTTTTATACTTGCGAGGTCTCGGGTACAGGAAAGCGTGGACACTGCATATTAGGGTACCAGTAAAAATAGTCATCCTAAGAGTTCAAAACGGACACACCGCGAAAAGCGCACCGAAAAACGCCACTCAAAATCAGAGCCCATCTGTCAACTTGTGTAAATCAATTTGTACCAAAAAAACAAAGTTGTCAAAAATGTTTTCAAATAAACTGGAATTAAAATCTATGCAGTCCATTCGGACACGAACAGCACTCACAGTGGTCAATATCTGAAAGTCCCCACCGAATGAATATCTCCAAAGGAGGAACCCTCCAAAAACCTCGAAATCTAACCCACACCCCGACGCCAAATTCCCTTGAAATGTATGAGACGCCAAGACCCAGTACCATCTCGAATCTAACAACTTCCTTTGAAGATCCTACCTTTCAGGACACAGAAAATGTCCGAGACGGGATCGGAATGGAGAATGTAGCCTTCAATTCGTCCTTTGCCGAGATACGATGTCATTTCGATTTTCTGGTTTTGTCTCCCCCTTTCAAATTGACAAACACGCAGATTCAAGATATTCGGCACAAAAAAAATCAATCCCATCCCATCCCAAAACCCAAAATACAAATTCCACCCTCAAAAGCCTGAAGGGCGAATCAAGACCGCGTCAGCTTGTTTCATCAAAAAAGAATTCGTATTTTTGTATGTTAAGAATTCAGATTCTCACTAATAATGTTTTTGTCATCACTACGACGTTCTATTCAATATAGATTTACAAAACATCGGATAAAACGGAAATGAATTTAACTGAACAGAACAACACTGTAACTACACTAATGAGTTGGAAAAATATTCACCAATATTGTACTAAATTTCAAAGTTCCTATGACTTCTATAAACAATGTAAAAACTAACTCTCCGAAAATCTCTCGGAAAAAACGAAATTGCCTAGTCTATTTCAAGTAGAGCCGTCAATATACGGCGCATAAAGGACCTAATCGAATATTGGGATGTGCCGCTTGTATTTTTGATTATTATTCGCGGATCGGTAGTCGAACGAGAAGCATGCGGATGCGCATTCATAGGGTGCAGTAGTAAGAAGGCATCTTGGGATTTCGTCCCCCATGTGTAGTGTTCATGAAATTTTTGGTTATATTTGCGGAATGCGCTTAATTATGATGTTCGACTCCCAATATTTAGTGTATCGCAGAGTGTTCAGTAACAAAATCCCAGGTACCTAAAACTTAGGTTTTTTATTTATTCATTTCCGTCGGTTTTCGTTCGTACTGAGAGTCTAGCAAAAGAAGTGATTCCACCATCTGTTGCCTAGATATCGGCCCAAGGACACGTGGACCAGGACTAACGGCTTTACTTCCGAAGGAAGACGTGACCACAGACGTGGGATTGTACCTAAACCAACTGGAGTGCGAAGCGGCCAAACTTACTACTTAACCGTCGGATAATATACATCCGTACAGAGTTCCATAAAATCCTGGTTGTAACAGCGAATGCTGCTTTGGCACGAAAATCAAGTAAGAAAAAAAGGTGAGAGAAGTCGATATCGTCGTTTAGCAATTTACGAAGAAGGTTGCTTGTTGAGCCTTACGAATTCGTCAAAGGTTTCGAGGCCCGTCAGATCACATCTATTTCGATGCAATGGATCAAATTGACCTTTTTTGAAACGGTTCTTAGGTCACACGGAACGTCATTTGACGGCCAGACAAAAGATGAATTTTTCAAAATTGGAGAGACACAACTTCTTAAGACAATGTAGACTCATGAAATCTTTGGCTATTTTTAAGACGAAGCCCTACCGATTAGCCTTAGACTAGAAAGAGTGGAAAAAGTTTTTTGATTTAGGAGAACCCAAGGTCCGTTATTTGGTACACTCTACTCAGAACAACTGATATGGTACTCGAATTTTATCGGGTCCTTGGGACGAACCAACGGTAGATTCGGGTGCCTATAACTAGTCTAGATCTAACGTCACGTCGTTCAAAAATATAACAAACACTAGTGGGCTTATGTTGCTTTCCTGTGGAGCGTCAGACGTGCCTGTAAACGGGAGAAAAAGACTCGAACCAAGCCTAAGTTGCTTGAACGACACGACAGTCTACTCGAAGCTCCTAGTCGCAATTGTTTGTAGAGTAGAACGTTATAATCAATTTTATCAAAAGCAGCATCCATGTCTGTGTAGATAACCCGAACCTGCGGAAGTCCATTCCTTCGATTAGCACTGCACTTGCTGTAGTCAACATGGGAGGGGATGTAGATAAATGTGATTGTCATCGGCAGACCAAGAAACGGAGGGGGGGGGGGTTTGTTATAATCACAGCAGGACCACATCATTCAGCGAAGCACTGTAGAGAAGTGAGATATTCTCTTCCATCAAACCGACGTGAGAGTTGTCATTTGGTCCCTTCGAGATAGGACAACCTTAACCTCTCCAAATGTTTGGGAAGACCTAGAGCTTGAATGTTTGTTGTCAATTTATTTGACATATTCCAAACATTCATTTTTCTAATATTTTTCAATACATTTCGAATACATTAAGCTCTGAAAACATTTTTCGTTTATGATTGAATTTTCTTCCAAAAATGCTATCTATCTATATGAACGCGTAAAAATGGAGATTTTTTGTAAATGTGTCTTTTTCGACACGCTTCAGAATGACAAAACTTGTTCATCACATTTTCAATATAATTCAAACACAAGCTATCATTTGTGTCCACCAAATGCTAACTCAATTTTTACTTTTACCTTTCTCAAAACAAAGAAAGGCTATGCAACAGCACTGAATCTTTCTCATCAAGGTTCGGGCAAAGTTTTATATTAATTTTCTCACATCTTTTGATCATATTTCCGTCAAAATGTTCACTTAACACTTGAATAAATAGTCAAAGATAGAAAAAAACACGCACAATAAATTAAAAATACTACAAAAATTAAAGAAGAAATACTAACAACTCGCCACAGCTTTGGAAAACCGCGCAAACTTTTCAATTGATGCGATAACTCATTTTCACTGCTACTATGGGGCATGAAACAACTTTTCTGTAATGAACTGCACACACATTTTTTTCGTTCCTATTACTGAGAAGTGTTGCCATTTTGACTGGTTCTGACTGACCACGAAAAGGAAGGTCCTCTGAGAAGAACTATTATACCACTACCGCTATCAAATATGAATACTTACTCCATTGGAAATTTAAGTAAAAATTGAGTGTCCACTCACCTGGAAAGAGAAAATAAAAAAAATACATTAGGCTCAAAAACAGAAAAATAAATTTACAATCCAGTTCGATTGTAAAATTTAATGTTTCCGTTTTTAGATGTTTCAAAAAAACAGTTTCAACTCAAGAAATGACCACTTCCTTTTGTCTGTTATTAAAGACAGATAACAGGAAAATAATCGGTCCCTAAGTACTTCCCTACGGGATGAGAACAGAAATAATCAAACGTCCTAAGTAGGACTTTTGTCACGCCCGCTTTCTGTGAACATTAACAAAGTTCCAGCATAAATCTCGGCCTAGGGACATTAGACATGTTGCAATTTCCGCGCAATCACTCTTAATTTCTAAACAAAGCAACAATATTAGCTAACAATTTAAATCAACCGGTCCGTAATTACTGGAGTGAAAATAATTACTCCTATCAAATGCTACCGATTAAAACGGTGCTGAACTAACACAATCTGCCTGTCCATTCTGTTCTGGGGCCCCGGACACGGTTCACAAGTTCATGGGTAGTCCACTCGACAATTACATTTCAAATACGGCACATATCCCCCGGAGTACATCACCGATTACCGTGTGTCCAATTAAAATCCATTACTCCTAAACACGTGTTTTGACGACGACTGCGACGAGGACGACGGGGGGAAAATTTCACCACACCAAAGCTCGATTGTGTATTTCCTCCGGAAGTGAACAGGGAAGTGGGCGACGGGTATGTATCAAGAGGGAATGTAAATAAACTTGACAATATTCGTTGGAACATTTGCCCATTAATTATTCCAGCTCCCCACCCAAACCCGAATCGGCTTTCCGATCCCGGGCTCTTAGCTCTTAGTGGGTGCCGAAGGGTGGTGTTGGCTATTTTGTAAAATCAACTCGCTCGCAGTAGTGGAATACCGTGCGCCACACGCATAAAATAGTTACACAGAAACTAGTGAATAAATTTCCCCATCTGTTAACCCCTTGGTGCGGCATTGAACCACTGACGGAACGAGAAGTAGGCGGATAGTGCTTTGAAATGAATTTCGGCAATGAATTAGACATTAGCAACGGTCACTGCGATCATTTCTCCAACCTGGAGCGTGATTGGAATTTAAATGTTGCGGGTTTCGCGGATCCTAATGACTAATTCGTTCGAGGAATTGAGTGTAAAGGAAAGGTGTAGCTGGCAACACTTTTTCAATTCATTTATGTTTTCCGTTTGATAGTCCAGATCGTGAGCCTAGGGTAATAGACAATGTACAGAGCACTGCTTTTATGATACAAACGGAACAATGTCTGACTGAGTTTGAGTAATAAAGAATCACAAACGTGCTGGAAACTGCCACACTCATGAAACGATATACTATGATGAGAAAAAAAACATGAAAACGACATGAATATAAATTTATATTTTTCTACAAACGCTAGAGTATTCAACTGTGCACAAAAAAAACAAGATTTACGGAAATTGCGAACCATCAAGCGTAGGGACACGCACCGAAACTCGAAAGCAACAAAGCACTCACATAAATTGTCAAAAAAGCATAGATAACCAAAACGAACAGCAGGTGACATAATTACGCAGCAAGTGTGTGTGTGTGAGCTTCACACATTCCGAGATTCCACCCACAAGCTCCGTCGCCGGAACCTAACCCTCAGCAAATATTATATCGCCATTAAATTTCCCTCTTCGGTAGGTAGTTTCTTACATTTCATTACCCACAGTATTTATTTGGCTATTAATTTGAAAAATTATACCGGAATAAAACACATCACAGTAGGCGGAGCTCGACCGGTTGGGCGTAGAAGGATTGGCCTCTAGCTTGCATCCTAGCATCATCACAGCAGCCCATGGACTGGCAAGATTTAACGGCACGTGCCTGTGCACAATTTCCTAATGGACTGCTCCTCCACAGAGTGCGTGGATACACACTAAACCGAACTTGTTCCAGTGTAAAATTTAATCCACCCTGAATTGAGGTCGATGCCACACAGGCTAGCCTAAAAATGCTGGCTGTAGGTTGGAAGAACGATACGCTGTAAAATTCTCAAATTAACTTTGCGGCTCTGGGGGATGGGTTCTAACTCCCACTCACTCACTCACACACGCACTCACACATAGACAACGGACACGTGCAACAAGCTTCCATCCTCCACGCCATACCGCCTCGCCTGCCTTGATAGGAACGTGCTTTTCGTTCCTACCAAGGATGCCTGCTTGCTGCTGCACCCGGATTTTTGTAAGGTCAAAGCAATCCACAGCGGCTCACTCCGTTCAGTTTAGTAGTGCAGTGGAAAGTGGAGGAGAAAACAGCAGCAGATCCGAAGCTCTCGAAGTGATTGTGGGAGTGCAAGCTACCGGCGACGACGGCAGGCACCACAGAGTGCAAATTTCGCTCGGTCTGAGCGGCTATTTCTAGAAGTGCGAAGGCAGATAAACTTGCCAGTTGCGCAAATTTCCTCCGAGGGTGGTATTTTCTCCCAGCAGAATTAGAATATTTTACCGGCGGTAGAAGTTTACACAGGCACGTTTTGTGAAATATTTCCTAGAGATATGCTTAGAATGGTAAGTTTCTCTGTGATGTAATGGTAATCTAGAATCGTTAAATATTGTCATGTACAGTTCAGAGTTATGTTGGTTATAATCTGACACCTATTTTTTATTAACAACAAATAGGTTGAAAATCGGAAAGAATTCGTCTAGCTCGTAGAACCTTCCCGCCTACTAAGTTATCAATGTATTTGGAGTGCGTTGCTTAGCTATGAGTGTCAGTTGTCAGCGAAAATCGACTTTGGGTTTGAGCTTGCCTATTTTTGCAAGATTTTTTTACAAAGCGAGAAAACGTGTTTTAGAAACGATGATAACTTACTGTGTATCTACCAGAAGCAGTAAGTCCACCGAACAACCTTCGTCTTAGAAGCATCCAATGCCGTACGGACTAGAAAACTCCTCATTATTATTCCACCCAGGAATGTGCAATCTGATGTACTGAATTTTATAGACTTTGAAATTACGCTCACATTCCACATAAGCCCCCCGCCCCACTTCCATTTCATCGTCCCTGACAAGGCGAACCGAACGAACAACGGCGGTTGATTCTTCTCTTATCATAATCATCATATTTTCTCCGAGGTGGCAGCGGTGGTTGCCTGTTCATCCTTTCTCATGTTACTGATGGGGTTTTCACCCGAGACACACGACACGACACTACACTACAGGACGTTGTCGAACGCGGCGGTGGGAAGGCAACAACGTGGTCGGATCAGTTCGTTGGTTGGTTGTGCAATCAGGCCACAAATGGGTTCTCTTCTTCTGGTTTTCTATCATTCCTTGCATCAGCTTTGACGAGCGTCATCAACCTCACCGGAATGAATAATCATAAATCAGCTAGCTCTAGCTAGGATGTGGCCACGGTGAAGGTCCTTTCCCGTGTTTTGCGCGAGGAAACATTTCGTCGGGACGGAATATTGTTGGAATTGTATTAGTTGGAACCTGTACGAGGCCGCTTGCAGATGATTGTGTCCGATTGTCTGTTTTCTATCTGTCGAACGGCAACGGGAAAAGATGTGAGCTTTCTGCAGGAAAGCGACGCTCGCCTACTTGGATCTGGTATAGGCAACTCAACAGCTTGCAATTTGGCTGGCTGGCTACTCATACCAGTCGATAGAGGATGTCCAGATCACTTGAAAAAGTATTCGGCGGTACATCGTAAAGCGGGTGATCAGTCTGAGTGGTCCGAAAACTTAACATTTAATTAGTCTTTTCTTCACGGATTATAACTCGGCAACGGAAGCAAGCTTGTACAGAAAACAGTCCATAGTAGAGTTCCACCATTTCCTAAGAACTTTCTTGGACATGAACCATGATTTCATGTTGAAACATGAATCATGTGTTGAATCGATCGATTAACACAATAAACAACGATAAAAACTTCACAGATCTCGTCAAAAAGTAAAAATAGTTGGAGCGATTTATGTAAACAACTAATCGGTAGGAATACACTGAACCAAAAAAGCATCATGTTTTCATGTTCAAACATGAAAACATGATTCATGTTTAAACATAAAAACATGATTCATGTTTGAACATGACAACATCATTCATGTTTGAACATGAAAACATGACTCATGTTTAAACATGAAAACATGATTCATGTTCAAACATATTTGAACATGAATCACGTTTTCATGTTTAAACATGAATCATGTTTTCATGTTTAAACATGAATCATGTTTTCATGTTCAAACATGAATCATGTTTTCATGTTCAAACATGAATGATGTTGTCATGTTCAAACATGAATCATGTTTTTATGTTTAAACATGAATCATGTTTTCATGTTTGAACATGATTCATGTTTCGACATGAAAACATGATTCATGTTTGAACATGATTCATGTTTCGACATGAAAACATGATTCATGTTTGAACATGATTCATGTTTCGACATGAAAACATGATTCATGTTTGAACATGAAAACATGATTCATGTTCGAACATGAAAACATGATTCATGTTTGAACATGAAAACATGATTCATGTTTGAACATGAAAACATGATTCATGTTTGAACATGATTCATGTTTGAACATGAAAACATGATTCATGTTTGAACATGAAAACATGATTCATGTTTGAACATGAAAACATGATTAATGTTTGAACATGATTCATGTTTGAACATGATTCATGTTTGAACATGAAAACATGATTCATGTTTGAACATGAAAACATGATTCATGTTTGAACATGAAAACATGATTCATGTTTGAACATGAAAACATGATTCATGTTTGAACATGAAAACATGATTCATGTTTGAACATGAAAACATGATTCATGTTTGAACATGAAAACATGATTCATGTTTGAACATGAAAACATGATTCATGTTTGAACATGAAAACATGATTCATGTTTGAACATGAAAACATGATTCATGTTTGAACATGATTCATGTTTGAACATGAAAACATGATTCATGTTTGAACATGATTCATGTTTGAACATGAAAACATGATTCATGTTGGAACATGATTCATGTTTGAACATGAAAACATGATTCATGTTTCGACATGAAAACATGATTCATGTTTCGACATGAAAACATGATTCATGCTTGAACATGATTCATGTTTCGACATGAAAACATGATTCATGTTTGAACATGATTCATGTTTGAACATGAAAACATGATTCATGTTTGAACATGAAAACATGATTCATGTTTGAACATGAAAACATGATTCATGTTTGAACATGAAAACATGATTCATGTTTGAACATGAAAACATGATTCATGTTTGAACATGAAAACATGATTCATGTTTGAACATGAAAACATGATTCATGTTTGAACATGAAAACATGATTCATGTTTGAACATGAAAACATGATTCATGTTTGAACATGAAAACATGATTCATGTTTGAACATGAAAACATGATTCATGTTTGAACATGAAAACATGATTCATGTTTGAACATGAAAACATGATTCATGTTTGAACATGATTCATGTTTGAACATGAAAACATGATTCATGTTTGAACATGAAAACATGATTCATGTTTGAACATGAAAACATGATTAATGTTTGAACATGATTCATGTTTGAACATGATTCATGTTTGAACATGAAAACATGATTCATGTTTGAACATGAAAACATGATTCATGTTTGAACATGAAAACATGATTCATGTTTGAACATGAAAACATGATTCATGTTTGAACATGAAAACATGATTCATGTTTCAACATGAAAACATGATTCATGTTTCAACATGAAAACATGATTCATGTTTGAACATGAAAACATGATTCATGTTTGAACATGAAAACATGATTCATGTTTGAACATGGAAACATGATTCATGTTTGAACATGAAAACATGATTCATGTTTGAACATGATTCATGTTTGAACATGAAAACATGATTCATGTTTGAACATGATTCATGTTTGAACATGAAAACATGATTTATGTTGGAACATGATTCATGTTTGAACATGAAAACATGATTCATGTTTCGACATGAAAACATGATTCATGTTTGAACATGATTCATGTTTCGACATGAAAACATGATTCATGTTTGAACATGAAAACATGATTCATGTTCGAACATGAAAACATGATTCATGTTTGAACATGAAAACATGATTCATGTTTGAACATGAAAACATGATTCATGTTTGAACATGATTCATGTTTGAACATGAAAACATGATTCATGTTTGAACATGAAAACATGATTAATGTTTGAACATGATTCATGTTTGAACATGATTCATGTTTGAACATGAAAACATGATTCATGTTTGAACATGAAAACATGATTCATGTTTGAACATGAAAACATGATTCATGTTTGAACATGATTCATGTTTGAACATGAAAACATGATTCATGTTTGAACATGATTCATGTTTGAACATGAAAACATGATTCATGTTGGAACATGATTCATGTTTGAACATGAAAACATGATTCATGTTTCGACATGAAAACATGATTCATGTTTCGACATGAAAACATGATTCATGCTTGAACATGATTCATGTTTCGACATGAAAACATGATTCATGTTTGAACATGATTCATGTTTGAACATGAAAACATGATTCATGTTTGAACATGAAAACATGATTCATGTTTGAACATGAAAACATGATTCATGTTTGAACATGAAAACATGATTCATGTTTGAACATGAAAACATGATTCATGTTTGAACATGAAAACATGATTCATGTTTCGACATGAAAACATGATTCATGTTTGAACATGATTCATGTTTCGACATGAAAACATGATTCATGTTTGAACATGAAAACATGATTCATGTTCGAACATGAAAACATGATTCATGTTTGAACATGATTCATGTTTGAACATGAAAACATGATTCATGTTTGAACATGATTCATGTTTGAACATGAAAACATGATTCATGTTGGAACATGATTCATGTTTGAACATGAAAACATGATTCATGTTTCGACATGAAAACATGATTCTTGTTTCGACATGAAAACATGATTCATGCTTGAACATGATTCATGTTTCGACATGAAAACATGATTCATGTTTGAACATGATTCATGTTTGAACATGAAAACATGATTCATGTTTGAACATGAAAACATGATTCATGTTTGAACATGAAAACATGATTCATGTTTGAACATGAAAACATGATTCATGTTTGAACATGAAAACATGATTCATGTTTGAACATGAAAACATGATTCATGTTTGAACATGAAAACATGATTCATGTTTGAACATGAAAACATGATTCATGTTTGAACATGAAAACATGATTCATGTTTGAACATGAAAACATGATTCATGTTTGAACATGAAAACATGATTCATGTTTGAACATGAAAACATGATTCATGTTTGAACATGAAAACATGATTCATGTTTGAACATGAAAACATGATTCATGTTTGAACATGAAAACATGATTCATGTTTGAACATGAAAACATGATTCATGTTTGAACATGATTCATGTTTGAACATGAAAACATGATTCATGTTTGAACATGAAAACATGATTCATGTTTGAACATGAAAACATGATTAATGTTTGAACATGATTCATGTTTGAACATGATTCATGTTTGAACATGAAAACATGATTCATGTTTGAACATGAAAACATGATTCATGTTTGAACATGAAAACATGATTCATGTTTGAACATGAAAACATGATTCATGTTTGAACATGAAAACATGATTCATGTTTGAACATGAAAACATGATTCATGTTTGAACATGAAAACATGATTCATGTTTCAACATGAAAACATGATTCATGTTTGAACATGAAAACATGATTCATGTTTGAACATGAAAACATGATTCATGTTTGAACATGGAAACATGATTCATGTTTGAACATGAAAACATGATTCATGTTTGAACATGATTCATGTTTGAACATGAAAACATGATTCATGTTTGAACATGATTCATGTTTGAACATGAAAACATGATTTATGTTGGAACATGATTCATGTTTGAACATGAAAACATGATTCATGTTTCGACATGAAAACATGATTCATGTTTGAACATGATTCATGTTTCGACATGAAAACATGATTCATGTTTGAACATGAAAACATGATTCATGTTCGAACATGAAAACATGATTCATGTTTGAACATGAAAACATGATTCATGTTTGAACATGAAAACATGATTCATGTTTGAACATGATTCATGTTTGAACATGAAAACATGATTCATGTTTGAACATGAAAACATGATTCATGTTTGAACATGAAAACATGATTAATGTTTGAACATGATTCATGTTTGAACATGATTCATGTTTGAACATGAAAACATGATTCATGTTTGAACATGAAAACATGATTCATGTTTGAACATGAAAACATGATTCATGTTTGAACATGAAAACATGATTCATGTTTGAACATGAAAACATGATTCATGTTTGAACATGAAAACATGATTCATGTTTGAACATGAAAACATGATTCATGTTTGAACATGAAAACATGATTCATGTTTGAACATGAAAACATGATTCATGTTTGAACATGAAAACATGATTCATGTTTGAACATGATTCATGTTTGAACATGATTCATGTTTCGACATGAAAACATGAAAACATGATTCATGTTTGAACATGAAAACATGATTCATGTTTGAACATGAAAACATGATTCATGTTTGAACATGAAAACATGATTCATGTTTCAACATTCATAGTTCGTGATCCTTGACCATTCGTCGATCGATACATTCCTTAGTTCAATCTGCCTGCTATCCGGATGCCTAACGTTGTCGCCACCATAGGCCGGATTCGTATCATCCGCTCGTGTTCATTGGCCAAAGACAGCAGAAGCTCATTCGCCCTCGGTCGTCTTTGGATAGCAACAGTTTGTTCGGCTTACTGATTCCGAGGTTTTACAATGAAAAGTACTGCGTCATAGCCTCGTCTGGATCTATATCTATGATTCGTTGACGCATTTTCGGCGCTTGACACTGCGATGATTTATCTCTTTGAAACAACATGCATAAACCATCCATCCTAGCCGAGTCAAGACTGCTATTGGCTTGCTCGGCTTACCCTCTTGACATTGCGCTACATTGCTCAGAGTAGCATAATCCAGCCCGATCATAGATCGCAGACTTTCTTCGTAATATGACTCCAGCGGTAGGTCTTACAGATAACGATATTTTTCCTGCATCTCATGCATCTCCGACAGTATGAGCTTCGGAACGCACGAATTTCTTGGAGGGAATACAAGGCTTCAAATTTGAAAGCTGTTTTTTGAGAAAGATCTTTCGTTCCTATCCATCGCAGACATAGGATAGTTCAAGCATTCTTACACTTACACGCAGAACAATTCAGTCATGGCAGATACCTCGAAAATTCAGTTGGATAAGCTCAGAATTGTTTCATATCGTCTTAATCAAGTCAATGACGCCAGTGGCGACAAGCATTGAATGAAGGACTATCGCGTCTACATGCCCGCTCACAAATTGTAGATCGACGGCGTCGTGATCGATACAAGTTTGTCGTGCGAGGATCTACTGAAGCACAGTATTGGCTGTTTCAAAGACCCTTTACTCTACTGAGCGAAGATTTTAAGCGGTAATCGCACTGAATGGAATGAGATTAATTACGTATTAATGGGCGATGATCGTTTGTACCGCACGTCTTGTCTTAGAAATTTCGCATCAAACAGGGAGTTTTCAGCGCTTTCAGGAACGCCCAAAAGTCTTACGTGATATTTTAACCATGGATTTTTCATTTGTTTCTTGGAGATTTCATGTTTTGTTAAGAAGGTTTGTTGGACTCTATCATTCCCCCGGAATTGTTTTATTCGTTACGCAAATACTTCACAGATACAATCAAGATGTGAGCCGTTCTACCATCGTTCTAACCGAGTCACCCGCCTCCTGTGATTAATTTCCATTTCAAACAAAAAAAAAACTCGCTACCCAATACAAACATCGAGAAGGTGGTTGATAATTCTGAGAACAGTTAGGAGGCTGTTGAATGTAGTAAAGAGAAGCTCGAATTTTTGATCCGATATTTAGTTGTACCAAATCATTTACAGTCACGTGTCACTTTGCCGGAAATTTCAATCCATTTCCAAACTGCGCGAATCAAAATAACAATCGACTAGAAGCGGAGTTTGTTCGAGGAAACTGACAAACAAGAACAGAGACCACATTCACGTGAATCATTGAAAATCGTAATAATAATAATAATAGTCATAACAACATCAGCAACATACTTTTTGCAGAATACAATCGGAATCTCTTTGTGAGAAAATATAATTTTGTACATCATGTCTAATGCAGGTATTAACGTCTTCCTATGCTATGCTGTCTATTATAATTATTGATAAAACAAAGAAGTAACAATGTATTATGGATTATTATTAATAAAAAAGAAGAAAGAAAAAACGAAAGAAAAACTATTATATAAAAATATACATTGACGACAGATAAAAATGAGAAAAAAGTACGGAAAAAATCTACAAAAAAAATCAGAACTATATACAGTTTAGAAGGGGGAACCAGATGAGAGCATAATTTTAATATTACAAGTATATATGACTAAAAGAAAATCAAGTGAAAGCGGAAAAAAATGGTACAGAAAGACGGCATCGCGACAAGCTACCAGAAATATTTATATTAAATTCTATATATTTATAACATGTGTACGACGGCATGAAAATAAAATGCCTAATCTTAAGTTGAAAGGTACTGCAACAGACAGGGGGTCGTCGGATGTGGGAGAATGCTACCACATAAAGGGAAAGTTTAGAAATTAAGTAAAAAATCGGATGTGTTGTACTGTAAAAAAAAATCAAGCGAAACAAGGTGAAAAAGTAAAGAATAAATTTCAGCTTACTTAATGTACTATATTGGATATAAAAAGAAATAAAATGATGGTGAAATGATTGGCTAATCGAAGAAGGAGGAACATACCGAAAGCCACACAACTGCGCTCCCAAAAAAATAAAAATAAAATAAAATAAAAAAGGTCCAGTGTAGAACAAAAAAAACCATTTACATTTCACAAAACAGTTTAGTCTCAAAAGTGCTGACAAATGGGAATGAAACCAACTGCCTTTTGTTTCCAGAAGCATCGTTTCCTTCCCACAGTCCAACCGAACACTCCATCGTTTACGGCAAACTGTACCCCATTCCCAAGTTGCCCCATCAAAGCAATCGCTAGACCTGACACAGCACCGCCGCTTCCTTGGATCTTACTTTCAAATCTAGCCGTAAACAGAAAAAGATCGTCCTATCTCTTGGCTACCCGACATTCATGGCTTGCTGTTGCTGTTGCTTCTGCCCGCTTGGATTCAACTTTGGCAAAAGAATATAGTTTGAATATTTACCCTGCACAGCTGACAAACAATTTATGTGCACACGAGAAAAAGTATTTCCTCTTGAGCGTGGGTGGAATGCGCGAGGAGGTGGAGTGGTACACCTACCACCCACCAACCGCCCGTCAACCCGACGAAACTTTCTCTACACAACAAAGGAAACAGCGTCGGCACAAATTGTGGTAAAAACCACGTGGGAACTTGCCCGGCGAGATTTGAGTTAGCATTGCACTTTAAGTTAATTTAAAACATCTGACATCTCGCCGGTGTAGGTCGGTCTGTTTCTCAGGAGCACTTTTCCACATACAGGTCTTTCATGTTCAAAACCACCCCGAACGAGTGTGTTTGCGTCATTTCGCCTACTGAGTGCGGCCGGTAGCATCGAGTAACAGATAAAACACTTCTAACAAAGGGGAAAAATCGATTGGTCAGGATAGGAGTGTTTCAGTTGGTGGGGACATGGAATGGAGGAGTCCTTACTGTCCGGTCAGTTTGTCTGTGGTGATAGCATCCGTGCACTGAATATATCATCCAATGATGTCGATGCATGCATTATCACACCAAGCTGAAGTAGGTTTTGCGATGCGGTTTAGCATATGCAAGATTTCTTCTAATGTAGGGAAAATCCGATTTAATACACTTAATAGTGACGTGGGACCTTTCTGAAGTCATATTGCAAACAGTTTGTGGAAAGATAATTATTTCAGTATCATTTTTTAACGTCAAGAAGTGATTTACAGTTAAAGCTTATCACTTGTGCTTCATTTTGAAGAATTCAGAATTTGTGTTGGGTGGATTATATTCCAGCCCTGTTGAAAATTAGCTTTATATCCAACTAAACGTCCAACGAAGTAGACCGACAAAACTTCTTCGAGGAAATGTAAAGTTGACACAAAGTTGTTTCATTTAATTAGATTCATAGTCTTATATATACATCTTTTTCAAATCTTCAGTGATAATTGAAAATAAAATAATATGACTTCAAAAATTACGAACGAATCTGTAATTTTTCAATGTTAAAAAAAATATATTCCTTTCTTATAAAAGAAAAATTAAAAGAAAACGAACTGAACGATTCAAGGCCATTATTTCACGACCAAACTAACCATCTGTCTAAATGGAGACCCCGCGTCTCGATTGAAGCCGTTTCGAGAAACCGACCCATTCTGGCGTACTATTCATTCTCCCTCAAAAGCGCACCTGAAAATTGGCCACCACACTAACCGAAACTTTTCCTTCCCGATCGTCAGTTATGGAGGAAAAGGTACGTGGCAAGATTCATTAATTATGCAGATACCAATCAGCAACAGGTCAGCACCGACATGCAGTTTGGCTCCGACACCTTCCCCCCTCCCCCGTAATTCCTGATTCTTACTGTTCCACTAAGCTGTGCACGTGGATGGAAACGAAACGAACAAGTAAGATAAAAGTCCCGACAGCAACTGTCCAGTTTCGAAGCGAAAAAAAAAGATGAGCAGAAGAGAAAATCAGATAAAACGATTTACCCCATCAGGTGATTGCGCTGAGTCTGAGCACTGCGAAAATATTTGTGACGCATATTTTACTATTTTTTTTTTTGTCAAAGGTCCAAAAATAGTTTTTGAACTTGTCAAAAATCATAATTATCATTCCGACCTTAAAAAAATACCTCACATTTTTTTCAGTGCAGTCTCAAATTGCCCCGTGTGCACTCAACCGAAGAGGAAAAACCGGATCTATTAGCAAAGCGCCAGCTTACTCGCAAAGCACCGACTTGTGAGCGGGACGATAGCTACAGGGAAGCAAGAGTTTTTACCATCACCATCGATAATGGTTCGGGAACGGAGCACGTCGGGAAAACTGCCAAGAGAAGGAATTAATTCAGTAGAATGATAATGTCCCAGCTCTCAATAGTTTCAATTGATAACTGTTTTTTTTTGCTTTTTTTGGACTATACCCTGACCCTGCCCAGCCACTAGCCAATCAGACACGTAGTCGAAAACGAAAATGATCGTAGCAACCGTCGACGAAAATTTCTTGCTTCTGTCAATTGTGCCCTGAAGTTTGTTTTTGTACGGTGGAGGAAAATTTATTGGCTAAATGATTGGCTAACTCATTAGATGAGGCAGAAAAGTTTTTGACTGACGTGTAGTGTGTTGCGAACGCCTCGTTCGAGTATTTTTGTCGTGTATTGTTGAATCAAGTTATAATTGAAAGTAGTCGTTGGAATGGTTCTATTCTGAGCATAGGCGCTTTTGAAAATTGAAGAAAATCTGTTGATTTGGAAAAGTAATTACTGCTCCTCAAAACACGAGAAAAGAATTTTTTTCCGATTCCCGTTTTTGTACCTGGCTCTGTGAATAACAACTTAAACTAGGTGTAATGTTGGCGACTTCCAGGAAGGATAAAAGCGAAAAAATAAACGTGAAAAGTGTAAACTTTGAAGATGATCAATCTATAGCGAGTGGCTTGCTGCACAGAGTCAAGTTCTACTTCCGCTTCTATCAGCTCCAGCAACTAACTACCGGGTCCGGTGGTTTTTCTATGGAAGAAGCTTCAATCACAGCTTCTCAGAAAAAGAAACCTCAGTAAGCAATTATCTAACTCGATGGAGACAAATGTGGTTTGAAACATACACCGGAACTGTGTTGTCAATCAAATCGAAGAAAGTTGTGGATTTATGCAGCGCATTGATATTAGATAATATTGGATTCCGCATTGCCGCAACGGTGAGTTCGTTCCAATTATAATTTTATTTATTACGACTTCCTTTCAAACATTATTTATGTATACCATTGGTGTCTTCATTGGCGTGATTTAGTTTAACTATTTCGCGCTTTTTAGATATTAACCAAGACTTAAAGAAACAAAAAAGTACATAGCTATAAACCCGCATTACTCATACTCTGTTTTGGTTAGCTCACTGCTGTTTCGTAAGTTTTTGTGGTATATTCACATTCGCATGAATTTAGAAAATGGAAAATTGAAACTCGTGGTGTGATTTAATTATTGCTTAAGGAAACAAGAGATGCACTAGAAATTGTTGAAATCATAAAATACTTGTTAACGCGAATCACCTCAACCCGGCATATCAGATTGCTTGTTGCAAGCATTCCACCAATCAATTTCGGGTATACGTGCCTGCAAAATCAGTAGAGATTGATGGGGTTGTCTCTGAACCGGTTCTACAGTGCGAGAACATTGGATGAACCGCTTTAGGGACCCCTCACTCCATTATGTGAAGATTCTTTAATGAAAGTAATTCTATGCATTAGAATTTGCGAAGAATGAATCTACAACTCTTGCTTCAGGTGACTTTTGCTGGGTCTTTTCTTACTATGTCCTTCCGGATAAGACTCGTCTACCTGCTGTAATTGTAAACAGTTGAGTTACGTAGCCACCGGTCGTGAAAATAAGAAACGGTACGTAAAAGATACCCAAAAGAGCATATACTACGGGAGCCCTCCGCATGTTCTTCAATCATGCCTGGAGCAAAAGCAGCGTGGGGATAAAATTAGACGCTGTCTTAAGGAACACTCAAAGCCTTGTTATGCAAAAATACTAAAGAATACTTCGCCATCTGTGCTTTCCGAAAATTCCTATACTATTTTGGCTCATGTTGACTACGAATCTGATGATCCACAAGAAGGAACATCTTTTGTTAACCTTGGGAAGTCCAGGAAGAGGAATAATCTTTCCATAGTTGTTCTCGGACTTGAAATTTGAGTTCCGACAAGGAGTACCCACCATATCTAGGGACATCAAATACTCCAAGTGTCCCCCTTTTTAATACAGATTCATAGTACAGTTCCAAATTAATGAAACGTTCTGATATCGTGGACTTTAATTTCACAACTTTTAATATTTCTAATCCTCCCAAAAACCTTCCGATAATTTGTCCCCCTATAGCAACTACATTTTTGAGGCAGTTTAGCGCAAAATGACGATCCTATCCTTCGATGGCTAAGTCATCGAACGCGGTCCGATTCAATCACTGTTCTACAGTAGGCTTTTGGCATTATCGGAAACATTCCTAACTTCCGATATAGATATCAATTTCCCCGATTTTAATATTATTTGTCTGTATCGAGCAAACCATTACGGATAAGTGTTCTCAGATTAAAAAGTGATATTATATCTACCGAATCAACCTGCCTTTGACACCAGGGATTGAAGTCGTCATTTATCAAATTCAAATCAAAAACAAAACATTTGCATTGCTTCTGTCTACATTTCTCCTGGAGCCTCGGTAGAGAAACGAACCCTTTTCAGTATCACGGAATTCATTCCCGGACCACGACTAGTTCTAAGAGACTTCAACTCCCACGGTACGGGTGGTTTTCATGATAATAACAGATCAAATTTTATCCAAGATCTGTGCGACAATTTCAACATGACTATTTTAAACACAAGGATTTCCGACACCACTAATCAAGCTAAACCAGCACCCGGTGCAAAGACTCGTGAACAGTTTCTCATCCCATTGTAGGACAGAGTGGTCAAACGCGCACGCGGAAATGTTACCAGCGTATTGAACCTGCCGGGACGATGGATTACCCGCCGACGTCGACAGTCCGCGGCGTTAAAAAAGCGAATAAAGGCCAAGAAACGTGGTGATTACTGGCGCCGGTTCGGCAACGGATTAACAAAAGAAATATCGATGACCACTCTTTGGAAACCGGAACAGTATTAACGAGAAAGTGGAATATTCAAACCTTTTTTCGATGGCATTTTCACTAGCTCACTTAGCATGTATCAATAACGCCCCCGGTGCAAAACAGCATCGAATTCCACTTGTTGAAGAAAGTACTCTGCTAAAAGACGCTTGCTGAATTTATTTAAAATGTTTCTTAATGGTAGCATTGTTCCACACGATTAGAGACAAGTGATTATTATAGCTATCTAAAACTGCAGAAAAATCAGCCTCCGATCACAACTCGCATCGGTCGATAAGTGGTTCGATGAAGTATACCGCCTCAACAATTCGGTCGAAGCAAAATGCTTACTGTCAGATACACAATTATGCTTCCGCAAAGCAACGACGAACGATTTCCTCGCGTTGCTCTCAACAAAAATTCAAATGGTCTATGCTCGCAAAGATCAAAGGGAACCAGTTTTTATGGACATTAAGGGTACTTATCATTTAGCTTTCATCAAAAAAAATGTCTTAATCTGAACAAGCATGGTCTTTCACCAGCTTGAAAATTTTTTTAGCTGGAAAACAGATGAGTCTTCTGTCCGTACTTTCTGCTCGCTCACAAGGATGCATTCTGAGGGGTGTACTCGATTAGGCATGAATACGTTAGGCATACGAACGGTTGACATAATATACGTTGGGTATAATGGACGAATAACATAATGGACGTTAGGCATAAATTAACATGTATCACTTAAAAGACCCGTTTTTTGGCGGTGATAGCCGCGGGTGGTAAGAGCGGAAGCTGTTCACACTCGATCGAAATTTTATTCTACTTTATATACTTGCAGAAATCTCAATTTCCGTTAATTTCTCGACCTACAACCGATAAATTGCACATGACTAAAATAGGCTCAACACTCTTGTTTAAAATCAACCCCATTTTTATTAAGGTTATTAAGGAAAAACGCACATTAACTAAAATTAGTTCTTACATAAATTCATGGTGCAATCGTTCATATGCCTTGAAGAACAACTCATGAAAGAAAGAATGATGTATTTTGTTATTCATTCAAAGAATATACGAATATTGCCGCTTCTATATTGATGATCACACGGAAAAAATCTACACTTGTAAGGGATAAATATCTAGCATGGTATTATGCAGTCTGTCGTTAGTTATACGAAGGCAATTATGCCTATAGCCCATTATGCCTAACGTGCATTATAGAGTGGGGTCAGGTAGGTCAGTTTTTTGGCGAGCTCGTATGATAGTACTTTTTTTTAGAGCGAGTAAAGGCGCTTTAACCTAGGCTTATTAGCCAGGGCAAGGAGAAAATACCTCTGCCCCATACCCAAGGACCAAAGGAGTGACATTAACCTTCTTAGCTAAGTCACTCACAACGATATATCCAAATCCCCTATAAACTGAAACGGTCGGTACGGTTGTCCTCGTTTCTTCCTCATTCAAGATTCAAAACGATTCGTTAGTTAAATTATTCATTAAATGAATAAATTGATTGCCGTATAGTTTTGAAACACCTTTTAATTCAACTATGCACAGTAGGCCTGGTCGTTTTAATATTTGCGACATATTACAAATAATATGCTTCAAATATTAATGTTGACAAGAAAAACACTAAAGAATATCTGCGGTGTTTTCCAGGATGCTTTTCAATACTGGCTGTGTAAGGGTTAGAATAGAATAGAATAGAGCTCGTATGATAGTACTCTTGAACCAATTTTGACAAACATGCACTCGTTGGGAAGGTTGACGTAACATTTTGACAAAAATAGTTTTATGCCTTTTATTTTTTTTTTTTTTTTTCAAGCTTCATCCAATAAGGCGAAGGTGCTTTCTTTGATGTTGTTAAAATTTGGGGGTACGATAGGTCACTGTATGCGATATTAAATAAATGAATTAAAACGCCTAGAAAATCAGCGTTTCAACTTTTAGTTTAAGAGTGTGATTACTGCAGATTATTTAAAAATAATAGCAAATAATAAATGCAATCCATTGATGTCATTGAGGTAAGAATATGAGGAAGTAGCGAATGATGTGAAAAATCGTGAAACCACGGAAGGAAATGTTGAAAAAACATGTTTTTTTCAGCGGCTGCGTCTAGTTTTGTATTTGCGAATGACTTCTTCGGTGTCCTCGTCGTCGCCAGAGTGTGGAATGGAAGTTGTGCGTTCCGGCTCACATGATTGCTTAGCTCTGGGGCATCCACATTTGCGCTTCGGAGCATCTTTCTTGGATTCCTTATCCTTCTCTTTTTCGATTATCTGCTCCAACAACACCGGAAATTATTATATTGTTACCTCACGCGAAATATCTGATGCGCTTTCGTTGATGACGAGCACTTTCCTTTCACACGAGCACGTAATGTGTCGAACGGAACCTTGAATTGTTTAGAGGCTGATCGAATACTGGAGCCATCTTGGACAGATGCAATTGCGTTCTTTATGTCCTCTTCACTTCGCTTTGGCGTTTTTCGCCAATCAACGGTAACATCCGAAATGACAGTCGTCAACGATGTTCTCTACCGTGTATATTATTCACGCAACATGAGCATTAGACTGCCTAGAAAAATAATGAATTTTTGAAAACATAATCGGCCCACCCCTGAATCGATTCCTAGTCCCACCAGTACTTGCACCAAATTTGAAGCAAAACGGACAAGTCTAGCTATCGGACCAACGTGCCTGAAGTTTGTATAGGATTTTTCGACGGTTTACATGGAGAAAACCCACTAGCTTGTATTTTCGCCGCTAGGTGGCACTGTATGTATCGTATTATCACTGTAAGTGAAATTAAGTATGATAATTTAGTTGTCTATAACTTTGTCGAAGACTGCTAGTCAATCTGGCTTGGTTGAAAGAAGTTATTAAATTTTTAGCGAAGTGATGTCTGAGTCAGTTTTGCATGGGGCCTAGCAGTGCATGGTTGTGTATCAGTACAAACCTAACCGCTATCTAAACTAAATGAAGGGTATTTTTAAATACATAATATTTTCCAATGACATTATTAGGTTTATGTATGTTGATTGACTGCAAAATAAAATTTCTTCATAGACGAAAATTCACAGCAGATAAAACATTATTTTCCTTTAAGATTGGAACAAAAATTTTAAAATAGGGCCAACTTCTCGCCTGGAAGAGTGGAAATGTCAAAACCAAGGTTTCGCATCAGTTCCCTACCTTCGCATCATCGCATAGGGATCGTTTTCTAGAAAACCCCCAACCACAAGAGCGGCACGGAAGAAAGCTATCGAATGAAGAGAACCCCTTTCGCCGGTGGTCAATTTGAATATTAATCAGCGCGGTGAGGAGGGGAAGGAAGGGTTGTTTGCAGAAGGTCGGTCCGAATTGGTTCAGATTCCGAGAAAAAGGTACGGGAAGGAAAAGGTGCCAATAGAAAGCGACTGAATTAGAAGGGAGTTTCGGTTTGATTGCAAATATCTCTTTCAGTTTGCTGAAAAAGAAATTTTTATTTTTATTTGAATAGGTCAGGTAAGTCCTCAACTTTCCAGCTTTGGTCCGAAACACCTAATTAAACTGCGGTCGGTTGCAATGAAGAGCAGAACCGTTTTGATCTAGAAAGATGGAAAAATATTTACGAATCATAATATTTATTTAAATTAATAACAGATGAGTTACCAAAATTTGTTTCGATCCAGTTTCAGTTGCCATTAAAATTAGAATCTAAATCTTACAAAGAGGTGAAAAATTTTAATTCTTTGAGATGAAACGAAAAATTAAAACAAAATTGCACCATCGACGCTTGTATCGAAATATAACCATTGTTTGTCACTCTTTTTACCTCCTGAAAATCACCCCTTTTTGCTTATGTCAGTAATAATCTGTCTACCATGATATAAAAGTACTACAAATTACCGTCTGTGAAACTCTTTCTTCGGAGTCCTTAGCCCATCTTCATCGCACCCGCCTCCATCATAGCAATGGCTACCGATTAGGGGAGGTGGCGTTCCTCCTCCTCCTCCTCCCGGTGGTGGATGGTTCTGTCCGTGACCAGTCGACGTTGTCGGCGTCGACGTTCCCACCGACGTTACACAGACGGATCCCGGTCCGGTTGCGTGCTGCTGCTGCTGTTCGTCCGCATCGAGCGGCATCGTGATGTCGTATTTGCGGGGCCTCCCCCGCGAAAGATGGCGCCGCTTCAGGAACTCGTGATCGTCCACCATCCAGAACGAACCGAAGTCATCCTCGTACCGGACGAAGCACTTGTGCAGCGACAGGTTCGTCCGGATTGCGTTCTACGAAAAGGGGGGAACATACGAGGAAATACAAGGGTGACGGGATTGGAGAATGTTTTGTTTGCGAGGTACCTTGTATGACTATCGTGCCGGTTGAAACAGATGGAAAATTGATAGTGTCAACTTGTTTTAACTCACATTCGGAATTTGAAGGAAAAAACAAAGTTTTCGGGTGAATCGGTGACCCTTCTCGGTAGAATTATGATAAATAAAGGGTGGGGCACCGTTGTATGGGCCACATCAGGCGAAATGGAATCTTCTTTGGTATCATATACTGCCCATGATCGCAAATCAGTCCCATAAAGATAGCAAATCCCATAGAAAACGGGACAAATATACGATCATGGGCAGTATAGGGACAAAAAACTGAGCAAAATTTTAAGGTAAATTGATAACACCCGCATTGAATTTGCAATTTGTAGAAAAATTAGCAACTTTTTTGCACTTTTATTTCTAGAGGTCACCGTTTTCCCCAACCTCTGTAATCATTTTTGTGGGTGTATAGTTCAGAAAATGTCCTACCCCGTTGCTGAAGGAAATATTGTGCTAAAACGAATATTAAAGCTACTCAAACTTCGAATTTTCGTATCAAATACCAAATATCGTTCTTTTTACCCCCTGTGCCGGTGTACAAATAGAAGTCTGATCTAAAACTAAAATAACTTCGGATTACTTAATTTTTATAGAATATGAGACAATATCCACAAAATTTAAAAAAATGATTTGCGCATTTAAGGGTTAGGGATGAACTATTCAAAACATTTTTTTTATTTCATAGGAGGAATTTTGAAACTGAGATAACTTTAATGCTTCTCATCTTGTAGAGTGTTGATAGAAAAATGATTGTTGTACTCCAGTTCGAACCATCGAATTTTTAGCAGCTTTTTCAGAGATGTTCTAGCACTGTTCTTCCCCTGGCAAAGTAGGTAGGTATCTCTTGAGTAATACTTTTGTGTGAAAAGATGCATAATTCAGGATAAATTGTGGTCTCTAGAAATGCGATACAAATTTCAAATGCATTGCGGGATGCCACGCCATAGCCAATCGACTCCAAATTTCGCATAGGTTTGTAGAGATCCAGGATTAAATTAGCAGTAAATAGTTGGTTACGTTTTCATCTTTGGATTTATGGATTTGATGTCATGAATATTTGTTTACTTGACAAAAAACCTTTAAATGACAGAAGAGGATTTTTTTGTGCGGGAGGTCTCAAACCTAACTTAAAATTAGATTTTTAGCGTTTCGGATTCTTTTTATCAGTAACTAGCACCACCTTGGTGCCAGTAAGATGATAAATCTAAACTAGTACCAAAATTGGCACTAGTTAGACACTCAATCCTAAATCGAAACAGTCATACGTCTTGAATAAACTAAACATCTGGTTTGTAACAAGTGACGCCTCGGAAACAGAAACACAGAAGTTCTGGTTTGCTAATGAGTTAGCGGAATCCGAAACTCTGGTGCTGCTAGTTACTGAAGAGAAGAATCCGAAACTCTTAAACCAATTTTTTTCAGATTGCCAGGCGTTTTGATTCGCAAACCAAAAAAAGTCATTCGCCTTCCGAGACATCACTCGGTACAAGCCAGATGATTAGTTTATACAAGACGTATGACTGTTTGGATTTAGGATTGAGTGTCTAACTGATGCCAATTTTGGTGCTAGTTTAGATGTATCATCTTACTGGTACCAAGGTGGGGCTAGTTACTGATGGGGACTCGAAACGCTTAAAAACTAAATCTAATTGAGATAGAACGATCCTTTTTTCGTCATTGTTGTTGAGTAATGAATTCTGAACAACTGTATTGAGACCGGTGAACGTGTATTTCAAATCGTTTATATATTAAGGGGGGCCTCTGGTGTAGTGGGTAAAAATCGGCTTTTTTATACGCTTAATTGTTATTATTGAATCTCTAGATTAGTGACCCTACAGCGTTATTTCCGTGATGCAATTTGATGTGGGGCACCTTTAATAGCGTTTTTTCTCGAAACCGCGTTTTTTTTTAAATTGGCGATCACGGTAACTCAAAAATTAACCAATGAATTGAGTTGATTTTGTTATGAGAATGCACAATATGCGTAGCCTGTCGAAGAAAACTGAACAAAAAAAAGCTCCCTATTATTTTGAAGAAAATGAGCGAATTTTACTGTAAAATATAAGATTTTTCGGTTTTCATGAAGCCATTTTGCAAAACTCGAACCTTTATCTATTTTTTTGGTCAAATCTAAGCTTTACGAATCTTATTGAATTTCGTGTGCTAGAAAATTCATTGCGGCGTTCCTCGACGTGGAAATGGTTGGACGTCTACTCTTGGAACGCTCGTATGTGTGGCTCTGCAGGACTGAAAATATTTTTTTTTCGTTGACAATGAATGTATAAATAAATCTTAGCATTACACAAAAGATCTATTGTTACATTGCCTTCGTAAAACAAAATAACTTTCGGTTTGAGGACTTTACACCAGATGCCCCTTTTAATTTGAACTTATGGCACCCCTCAACTCAATAACTTTTTAGAATACATGATATGCGTTACATCAAACGGAAATGAACGCCATAAATTTATTGATGGCATTTTTCATACGGAAATTAATTGTTCGATAGCTAACATTAAAGTTCGAGGGCACCAACCTACTTTCAATTACTAGGTATTTGGATTCTCAAAACTTATGCTTTTCCGTCGTCTCTTTAGAATCTGACACTAAGCCGCACTTAGCTAAAGCCGGATGGATGCTAGCTCCGAAAACGGAGACACAAATCACTAGTCTAGCGTTATTCCGCAAGAAAAGAAATTCGTCTTAGATTGACTAGACCAGGTAAATTGAAACATGATGCAGATTAGCAAACCATTGTGCTATGCACTATGCTACGTTTCTTGTGAGACACAAGTTGTGCCGCTTTGAGTTAGTTTAGTCCCGCTTTGAGTTAGTGTCAGATTCTAATGAGACAAAGTCGATACGAAATGGTCAAAAGAAAAAACAAACATCGTTTCTTCTTTTCCAACACCTCCGCTGATTTTGTGATGAAAAAAAAAACCGTTCATAAATTCATGAACAAAAAGCACGATTTCGTGAACTGAACGATTCACGATAATTGTGACCTGAAATTATGTATATTTAACCTCTTATTCATGAAACTGTTTGTGTTTTTTTTTTCAACAAACTAGTTCGCGCCAAAAAATTACATGCCGGTTAATTCTAATGTTCGGTTGGGTTACTGTGGCTGTTCCTTGGACATGTTACAGTTTTTCGTACGATTCTTGGTCATGCCGATAGTTGAACAATGTTCATGATTTCAGAGCAACATTGTCGCAGTTTTCGAAATATCTTCTCCGTAATATTTTATTCGTGATCGGATCGGATTTTTCTCGCAGAGTAGCGCGATTTATGTTTCAGAACCGCAATCACTATTTTCGGAAATTATATTCACGTTATCGTGATACTTTAGTCACAAGTAGAGTGATTTGTGTTCATGATTTTCAGGATCTTGGTCCGTTTTTTGATATTTCAGTCACTAGTTGTGTGATTTATGTTACTGATCTCTGGATCCAAATCACGATTTTCATAATTTCTACTCCTTTTATTGTTATATTTTAGTCAGAATTAGAGTAATTTGTGCTCATGATTTCAAAATTGCATTCACGATTTTTTAAGTTTTAGGCACAAGTAGTGTGCAGAGTAGAGCGCTAGTTTCAGCCGCTTGTTGTTAAAAATAAACCTATATAGCGTTGATACCCTTTTGCTCCCAATTGTAGGTTGTAGCTTCAATGTTGTTACACATAATACACCACTCAAACGATTTATACATTTTTTTTAAAGTTTGATTCTATCTTTTTCACTACACGTATTGGCAGGGCTATTTTTATGATTTTATAACGAGTTTAAGTACACTGATGTTTTCTGCACTTTCTAACCAAAGCAATACCATTGTGTAATCCTTCAATTTTGTGTCTCAATATGACAAATTTACTTGGTTGACTAGAATTGGTTGCCATATTTACTATTTTAAATGAAACGGTTGCCTTCTCAAATAAAATTCAATTGAAATGCATTACTTTATTTGATTTGCTATTTTGCACCTTTGGGCAGAATTTGAGAAGTGTCATTCGACGAATACTCAAAGGCACGGCAGCTCCACCAGTTATTTATGATGTACATGCATGATTTGCCCTCTGAGCGGATAAAAAGGAAACATCTAACATCAACATTCTTAAGAACTGCTCATGATCACAAGAAGGAAAAATGTCATAGAAAAGGCTATTTAGGAAAGATACTAGTAAAATGACATTTGAAATAATATTCATTGAATCCGGTAATTAAGAATCAATGTAATTATACCCATTTTTTCAACGTCGGATTTTTTTTTTATCAACACTTCATTGCCTCCCACAAAAAATTAATGCGACATGCTGCAGTGTTTTGCTCTAATAGCACCTTTTATAAACTTAAGTGTGATGACTCTTTGGGTAGGGAAGCTACGCACTGATACTGCAATACTTTAGCGGAATTTCGACGTCGCAGATGCACGATAATTGCAGATCTAGTGCCACGATCCTACTGTCACTATGAATCCTATTTAGTCAATATTCGAACATATCTTGTAAATAGAATTGTATCCCTAGTTTTAAAACACCTGTGAAATTTTTCATATTTGTTCCCTCTTTTGTGTACCAAACTATATTGTTAGTTTTAAGATAACTGTAAATATTTCCTAAAAAACTATTACTATTGAATTCCTTGTTTTAAAATTTTTCATAAAAAAATCTTTTGCCCCCTCTCTTGTATATAGAATCTTTTTTTCTAGTCTTAAGATAGGTGTAAAAATTTTCTCTTTTATAAAAAAAATATTTCAACATTGTAACCTCCTAGTTTTAAGATATCCAAAATGTAAAAACTAAAGAATTTGGCACCGCCAAGCTAACGCATTTGTGCCTATCAAATAAACGAAATGAATAAAAAAAAGTTCGAACAGAGGATAGGTGGAGCTGAGGATTTGGTACTAGTATCAATTTTTATGACCCATGTCTTAAACCACACATTTAATTTTTTTTCTGCCGAATTTCATAATTTTTTGCAACTTTATACATTTTAACGACATTCAATTAGCTTGAAATTACTGTGTAGGGAAAGTTATGAAAATTAGAGCCATAGTAATCAAATGAGAGCAAATATTTGAAGTATACAGATCGGAAAACTAGAAGTGGCAGGGTCATTAGAACAGGTTTAATATCTTACGAGCTTAACTTTTGTCTTCTGCTGATGAGGGTCGAGCTTAAGCAGCATAACTACGAATCACTCGAGTTCACCAGCATGTCCTTTGGCATAGACAGACTTGTCCATTCCTTGTCGGTTCCCACGGTGAAGATGGACAAGTCGGTCTATGCCAAGGATCCGTAGTTATGCTGCCTAAGCTCGACCTTCATTAGCAGAAGACAAAAGTTATGCCCGTAAGATATTAAACCTGTTCTGATGAACCTGCCACTTCTAGTTTTTCGATCTGTATACTTCACATCCTTGTTCTCACTTGAGTACTATGGCTCTAATTTTCATAACTTTCCCTGCCCAGTAATCTCTAGCCAATCGAATGTCGTTAAATTTGAATTTGAAAATTTTGAAAATCGGGCTCCAAACGGCTAAGATATACTGCCTATAATCGCAAGCCAGTCCCATGTTCTATTGGATTCCTTATCTGAATGGGACCGACTTGTTATTATGTATAGGCAGTATTCTACCCATGTTCGCATAGTTGTCCCGGCAGTATAAGTTTCAAAAATATGTGTGAGACATTCCACATAATTTTTTACAATATAATTTTCCAAGTCAGTTTTTTTTTACCTTTTGTTGTTTAAAAATTAAATATTTTTCGATCAATCGCAAACTTTTCGATGCATGTAACATTTTTTTGTAATAATAAAATATGCGTTTTCGTGTGAGCTAACCGGAAAATTCCTTGCAATATTTTTTTAGTTATTTAGCCAATGCGCTCTGTAATTATTATGGCCAAATTAATTATTTTAAACTTTGACCAAAAAGTTCTTTTTTTGTTTTTTTTTTATATATTTAGAATTGTGTTTGGAAGAGTGTGTAAGGTTTCAGAGTTGATTTGTCTTTATGAAATATTTCAATTCTAACCATTGAGCAAGCCAAATGGATTATAGTGGACACCCTATGATAGGCCTGTTATAATTCAAATATCTCGTTAAGTACTCCGAGGTCCACTGTGCAATTTTTTCACAATTTTCCCAATCTGATTCCAAATGTTCACAAAAAAATTATTCTGGTCCAAGTCAAAAAGAAAATAATTCGTTTGTAGCAATTACAGAATACATAATTAAAATATTGGCAAGAATTAGGAAATTTTCCGCGAAGCTCGCACGAAAATGCAAACTAAAAAAAAAATTCATTCATCGAATAGTTTGTGAGTTATCAGTAATTGAAAAATGTTGAACTTACAAATATACAATTTCGCTAAAACATGTCAAATATTTTTTATTAACTCTCCGGCACCAGTGGCTGAGCCATTCGCGCGAGTGCCGTAGTGTTAACCCTTAAATGTATGAAACTCATTTTTCTTTGGTACTAATTTTTTGGTATGGATGCTATAATTACCTCTTGTTGAGGCTTTATATCACAGAATTCGGTATGTTGCCAAATGGCAACAGTATGCATTTAAGGGTTAAAGAGCAATATTCATCTAAAAAAACTAAAATTGTGGTATAAATCTGATGTGGAATGACCCATGTACATTGCACGCAACACAACCATTTGTCTTAAAAAAGATAGCGTGTGGGACTCTCTCACTAAAATATTTATTTTTACGCATAATCACTGAATCAATCAAGTATTTAAGAAAAAAAAACAAAACTCGAACCAAGTACGGAGGCATGACACCAGCGTAACTAATCCGTTAGAACGTTATTCCATTAGCATCCCCACCCAGCCAGTGAGCGCGCAACACACATACTCAGCACACTGCCTAGTGTCCTGGCTTGTGTTGCGTCGCGTGGTCTAACGGGCAGGGATCGCAGCAAGCTTTGCACTCGTCGTATTCAGCATAGCAACAGCAGCAGCACCCGCGTGTCAAGAGTGTGTGCATGATGATGGAGAAACGCGATGCAAAGCTATGCTACGTTGGTACGTGGATAGCGTTAATAAAAGAACAAGAGAGGAAAAATGTTAGTGAAGACACAAACCATCGACAGCCGAAATCGGAGGGCGGATGGTTTGTGTGCTTTTGAGGTGTTTTTGAGAACAATATGGTATAATATGATGGCATTTTACAATTCGCTTTCCCCTTTTTTGGTTGATTTACCAAAAAGCAGAAATACCTTCGGTAAAATGCCTCATGGATTGCTTAGATTGGTAGTTTTTGAACATGTCAAAAATTATTCACATCGTACAAAGAAGTTAATAGTCAGTTTCTGCGATTATGGAAATTTTCCGAATGTTGTATTTTATCTATTGGATGTAATGGATGAAATTTTTAAAAGTTTGTAGAAGTGTTTGATAATTTTTTGATAAAATCAAATCAGCTTTTCAAAAATTCCATCCATTTTAGATAGTCGCTTTAAATAAGATTGAGAAAAATTGTGTCGTAATAGGTTCTAGAATACGATCTTTCGACTACTTTTTCAAAAAATAAAACATCTGAGATGAACATTTCAAATAGATTCAATTAAATTGGTATGTTGTCGATGTCGACCATATTACTATGCTACAAAATTCAAAAAGGAAATAATTAAGGGTTTATGAAGTTTGAATAACAATTAAAAACGATTGTTTTCAAATAACATTCACAAATTTTTAAACAAATGTTGTGGAAATTTATTAAAAACTATCTTACGACACAATCTATGAAGTCGAATGGTTGGCTACTTTGATCAAGTTTGTTTGTAATTTTGATTCAAGACACAAATGCAAAATGATCAAAGCAACCAACACTCGAATGGCCTCGTCAATGCTGTGAACGATTTCTATTATTTCTCAACATTGCTTTTCTTGATTTCAAACTTCAAAAAACAAATTACGTTTGTAATTTGTTCATTTGAGAAAAATCAAGAATGTAAAGCGACTATCCTCTGAAATATTATATCAAAAAGAGTTAAAAGGAAAATTTGTATTCAAAAAAGAACCCCGCACCCTTGCTAGAACTGGGAAACCGGGTTCTCAATAGTAATTCACAAATCGAGAGCCAAAATACAAAATAGAAAACTAGAGAAACGAGTGAAGAAGAGACACAGCATTCCTACAGTCTCGTTCCGTGCCGCACCAGCCGGAATCTGTACGAACCGTTGTTTGTAGTAGAAGGTGGCCGGCGGTGGCAGCTTCAGCCCCAACGTCGTCGGCGGTGGCAGCGTCGGTTGACCGGGGACCGATTTCTTCTTGCTGCTGCCGCCTCCGCCACCGCCCGTCGTCAAAAGACCTGGCCCGGGGGCATTCTGAAATTTAAACTGCATTATTCCCAGCTTTTGGGGCCGACGCTTGCAAAACTCTGCCTCGTTCACGGTCCAGACGGCGCCCTTGATGTTCTCGACCCGCATGAAGCACTTGTGCAGCGACAGGTTGTGCCGGACGGCGTTCTTGAAAATTGAGTTTTTTTTTGTTTGGTTGTTTTTTTGGGGGGGTACATTTTTTTAGTGAACATTTCGCTCAGCACGAAATTAAATCATAAGAAAAATGGAGCCTTTCAGCAATTTGGAATTATTTCAAAGTTTTGTACAGCATTCAAGATTTAAACTTCTAACATTTCTAGTATAATTACCTTCCAGGTCGCTGCATTCCTTCGAAAATAGCAGAATGTATTTTGGAACCAATTGTAAATTTCATTCAGCGTCAGTTGCTTCTCCGGCGACTCGATTATTGACTACGAGAGAAAACAAAACATCAATTTTCGTTCAGGGCGGCCCAACAACAGCTCACTTGTCTAATCAGTGATGCATACGTGAATGGCGGTCGCACATCATGGCTGCGATAAAACTCACGATTCTTATGCACATCTGTCGATGAGAAAAACGAAGCGACCGCTGAGTGAAGATCGTTTAATGTCTGCTCGGCTCAGCGCCCAAAACTCACCATCCTGTACATCGGGATAGTTCATCTCCTTAAAACCACCGGCATCAGCCTCCTGCGATCCGAAATACTTTGCTCGAACTCCCGATCCCTTCGAGCGTCCCGCCTGCTGTTGGTGATGTTGTTGATGCTGGTGCTGCTGCTGATGGTGATGCAACGCCTGCTGTTGCTTGCTAGTTAGTTGCAGTGCTGCCACCTCAGCCATTCCACCATCGCCGCCTGCTGCTCCAATGGACGCTCCTGGTGGGAAGCGCAACCCGCCAATCAGCTCGTATGGTGGTGGCGGTGGTGGAATCTGCGGAACGAACGGACTAGCACCGGCCATCGGAATGCGAGCCATTTCGTTCTTTTTGTTCAGATGCAAAATCATTGCCTGCAATCGGTCACGTTCCTTCTGTAGCTGCAGGTGCAACTGACAGACTACCTCCATCTGAATGCGGGCCTGGGCCGCCGAGTAGTCCCCGTTGATGTGGTCCGACTGGAGGTGCTGGTAAAAGTCGTTAAATTCATCGAAAACCCGCTCGCAACCGGGCCACCGGCAAGCACCGCCCCCGAACAGGGGGTGAATCGATAATTTGAGGGAGGACTCCTCTGTTGGTGTGAGAGAAAAATCCTATCAGTGTTTGAAAAATTCACTTCTAATTAGCTGAAAATTATTATTTTTAAATTGCTTGCATCTGGATATTCTAGTAAATCGAAAAACAATATCTTCAAAACCGCGCTTATCCAAGTTACTGAAAAGAGATGGATAAGCAAAGTTAATTAGGAAAAAATGTGCATCCATGTTGGAATTGGGAAAAGTGCATCCTGGCGTGTCTGGGACGGTCCCGCCTGAAAGAGCAAAAAGTGTTTCTCCTTTATTGAAACGTATTTCCAGTAACTATTTCCAACAGATTCCATAACAACACTGTTTAGAACGAAAATTTCACGCCAATTGCCATAAAAACCGAACACTTTTTTTTTCTAACAATTTTCACTAAAATACTTAATCCAACAACATTTCACATCCTTCCGACACGACATCCTTGCAGCTTCTGTCGACGGCAGCAAGAGCTGAATTGCAAGTGCAATAGATACTGCTTCCTTTTGCGAACTGCGCATGTCACGGTTATGGTTCCGCTAGCATCATGGTGGCAGTCCAAAAGCTTTACTCGAGCTCGAGTCGTATCGTAGTAAGCGGGCGGGAAAACTTTTGCTGAGTTTGAATTGAGCTTTTCGTGCAAGCTGGAGCTGAGAGGGAGACACCGGTATCGGACTGTGAATTGTAGTAGGCTATGGGTTTTGTAATTTTGTTCCATTGTTTGATGATCTCTTACGTCTCGTGTTAATGAGTTTTCAAAACATAGTTGCAGTTAGCCGGCATGATGAGGATTGTTTTTGTGATTTTGGAATATGAACTTATGTTCAGCCCTTCTTTTGTTTTGTATTTCCAAGGAAAAATAATCCGAGATTGCAATTGAAGCGTTGGTTTTAAAAGGTATTACAAATGCGGGTTTAAATAGGAATGAAAATCTGGAAGCGTATAATTTGTTTAAAGATATAAAAATCCATTTTACAAAATAGTGCACGTAAGGAGTCAAATTTCATCAGTTTGAAATTGTTTTAGCTTTTCGTCCTGACTTTCAATATAGGGGCCGCTTTTCAAAATTTCGGAACATAACAGTACAGAAATGTTGGATGCTAGTAACTTTTGTTTTACTGGACGGAATTACATAATATTTGCACTAATCAGTCTCAAAATGTGTACCAATTTTGTATTAAATTTGAAAGTATGTATGATTTCTATAAACAACGAAAAATTAATTTGCAGAATACCTTTCGGGAGCGACGTAGAAGATCTAAATCCCCAGTCAATTTCAGACAGCCCCTCAGAGATGTAAAACAATATTGAGAACTTATATAAGTCCCGCATGTATTTTTGTGCTACATTCATCGTTCGTTAGTCAAATGAGAAGCATGTTGATGCACGACCAGACTGTGTGGCAATCAGAATTTTCGTTGCACATGTAAGATGCGTTACGAGAAAAATAATTAAATCTTTTTACCACAAATAAGTAAAACAGTTTCAAGTCCTGAATTCAGGGATTAGCAGTTCATAATGTATGCAGAGTATTTTTGACCAGCAAAGTTCGAACATAAGCCCAGTTTATTCCTTTCTCATATAGAAAAAAAATCCTCCTTAGTCAGATTTTTGATATATAACAAAAAATCATGTAACATATCTTTAGTGAATGAGAAAGTAGAAAGAAAAGTTTTCTATGCTATCTGTAGACAAAAATAAATTATATACCACATTATAAATTCCTTATAAAAATAATCAACGGAGGTTGTATGCCGATTACTAAGCACTAATGAGGTAATTATCAGAAACAGGTCCGACAATTTGACCCTCTGCGGCACCGTTTTGGACTTGCCAAACTGCAGCGTGGGTGGCGTCGTGAAAACTGCCGGATAGCCGTTGGCATTCGCTTAAACCAGCAATAGATGTTGCTTCAAATATATGATCCAAGACTAATATCCATTCATATCCACTCGTTCAGCGACTCACTGTTGTCCATTTACTAACCACAGTGATCCGTCATTTAGGTAACCTTCCGTCACTCCGGCTAGTGCACTGAGTACACGCCACTCTGAGAATCTAGCGAAATCGTCTTAGAGGACCAACGGCCGCTCATTTAGTGGGACATTTGCTCGACCTCCGGAGGGTTAAGATTGTAGTAAGCGTGATTTGTTAGTTGAATTTTGGGTTCTATATCTGTTTCTCACCTGCCCTGCAGCAGAGGCTTTGCGACAGGGCGGCCAACGTCTAACGAAATAACGGAGCCATCGAATAAAAACAAGTAAAACAAATAAATTCCTCGTCCCATCAGTATTGGACACTGTCCTATCGGTGAAGTCTACTGGTCACTAATGGCATCTTGCCGCTACAGAGGATCTACTTGATGTGGGAAAAAGAGAAATCCAAACGTGATTTCAGACTTACTAAAGTTAAAATCGCCCATCGAGCACAAAATGAAATAATTTAGTTCTCTCCGTAGGAAGATAAATAATCATTTGCTGCTACTCCGTTGTGTACGCTGATCTGTAACTCTTGGCGATGAAATGGCGGACCTGGCGGGACTAAAATGGCTCACTGTTCTCGGGATAATCATTAGCTACACTGTCAGTGATTGTTTGATTGGTTATTCAGCTTGCCGCCTTGCCATGGTTAGTTGCTGTAGCATTGTAATGGGGGTGCCATGTTGGTTATAGCTGACGAGGCATCGCATTTCTCTTTCAACCACCCGCTCCGCGACAGACGCTATTTAGAGCCGCTCCTAGCATGTAGCACATACGTTCCGGTTTGCCCCCTTCCCTGTCAGCATATGACCAACGATCCCACCGTTATTCGCACCCCAACTAACTCAGCGGAGGAACCTGGAAGAGCTTGAACATGCCAACTTCGGGACAGACCCAGCCTTCGCTCGCTCTTTTTCGATGCGACGCGATGAGGAAGATGCGTCTGCAGCCGGCATTCAAGAATCGCGGCTCAAAACCGATGAGTCTGGTAATCTGAAATACTACATTAGGACATGATTCGAAGTGCCCAGATTGTTTGGCTCTAATATTAATGTTGACAATGACAGTGCTCCTTATCGATTAGCTAGAGTCGTGAACAAAGCTCATTTTTAAGGATCTCATTGGCGACTAGCCCTGGCTGAAGTTCATCAGGAGTACAGAAAAGTAACAACAAATTTGCTCAAATGCAAAAAAAAACAATTTTGGCAGAAACGGTAAAACTATGTTAGGCTTTTAGTTAGAGTTTGGTAGAATTTTGTGAGACTTTTTGCTGGATTACTGTTTTAATTTTGCCAGGAAGGTTTTGCCAATGTTCCTCACGTTCATACAGGGAATAAAGAAGCACGTTTCTATGCATTCTGCCATGGATTAGCTCGGTTGTAATAGTAAAGACCATGCATTTGCGTATTTTCGAATTAAGATTTGTGAGTAGATGACGGAAGTCGATGCCTGACGCCATTTTAGAATTCAAAACAGCCGTAGAACATTCAAGTGACATCTTGGGTTTGAGTCCCTATAATTTACCGATAGATCATCTGTGGTAGATTTCGAAAAATCTAGGGCTAAAGCAGTTGTCATTAACTATACATTTTGGAGTTTTATGAATTATAATAAAATTTATCCTTAATGGATATGTCGGTTTCTAATGAAAGGGTAAGATTACTACGATTGAAAATCAATCGCTTTTGATATTTAAATCAAAACTCTAAAGCCAAGTATTAATTTTTAATGAGTTGTTTGATAATATCAATAACTCTTTATTTTTTTATAGTGCTACACTGGTGTGGTTTGAAAAAAGGAATTGAATTATTGCATCCAAGCTTGAATTAGTGTAGCAGAGAGTACTCCAGCCAACGTAATGTAACGTAAAAACCAAAAAAGTCGCTAAACAAATCAATATTCACGAAAAAACAACTCGAAACACTTCCACACCTATGTAACGCATGGCATGTCTGTTCCTATGTATTCACGAAAGAAAGACCCTACAAAATCGTCCGTCAACCTATTTCGTAAGTAGGTTACAAATTATATCTGAAAGGCGCAGCATGCTGTAGACCAATTTTCGCATAACAATCAACATGTCAAAAAATAACCATGACCCTCCACTGCATCAATCGAAGCAAAACGAGAGTACCCTTATTTGCTAATCACATTCTAAGCAACAAAATATTTATTTTCGCGTGTCATTATTGTGTCACTCAATAATACCCTGTATAAAATTAAACAATGGGACCAAGCATTGAATAGTAGTGAAGGTGTCTCGAGGACGCATTTGAGATACATAACATCACCACCACTCACCGCCGATTAAAGTGTGGGAATGAGAACGCGTAAAATGCGTCATGACAGAACCGGCGGTTGTGTGACAATTGACGTTTTAGTAGCGGTAACTGACTACAGGGGGAAAAATCTCTCACCAGTATAAATGGTGAATTAATGGGAAACCGTTTTTTTGTTCGGCAGCAATTGTAACAAAGAAAATTGTTAGAGAGTGGTGTGAAGGAGCGAGAGAGAGAGAAAGAGATTTTTCATTCCGTTGCTTAAAGTAAAACCTCATCATTCGAAAGGACGACGGTAGAAAAACCCTTATTTGAGTTTCGCTTGAATGGGCTGATTTTTATCAGTTTTTAGGTGTAGAATTAGGGTCACAAAGAATAGGAAAAGATGAACCACGCAGACTTTGACGGGAAACCAATTTTGTTTTTGTTGAAATTTGATTAGTCTTCCAGTGGCGGATCAAAGCAAGCGAGGTCTAATTGTGTGGCGATTGAATTTGAAACTGTTTGCTTTGTGCAGCTATTATTAGATTTAAACGATGAAATTAAACACCGTTGGAAGAAGTGAAGAATTCTACTGAGTTGTGTCTTAAGTTTCATTATGAAAGCCCAAACAGTAGATAAAATTTCATACCACACAATAGAGAAGCAAGTAATATTTTGCTTCCCTATCGCGTGAATTTCTAAAAATTCTATTGAAATAATATAAGAATAAACGATAGCCATTGTAATCTTTTTCGACCAACTGACCAAAAAAGAACCGAAAATCAAACCACAAAAGTGGCATCGAATGGAGAAACATGATGTTTTATTTGCCACAATCGGTCTGGAGAACAAACCTTGAGTTGTGCCCGAGTAAAGGACACCCTTCGCACAAACATAAAAAAACTCAGAAGCACACATAACATTCCCATCGCAGTAGTCTCTTTTATATTTCAAATTGTATACTTTGCTTGGTTGGTGCCACTCCGGTTGCTACCGCTAAGCAAATATTTATACTGTACAAACGATTCTTTTTTCTCTTTCTCGTCCTTGTTGTATCCACTGGAAAATCGAGCCCGAATGTCAGCTGCCATCGAAAACGGACGGTTTTGCACGTTCAGCACCATCTGAGCCGAAGGCCACAAAAATAACACCCAAGCCCATCCATCAACGACGATCATGGACGAAGGTGAGAGAGTGTAGCAAGAGTCACACGCACATATACACTCTCGCAGTCGAAATAAAGGGGCGTGTTTTCTCGCTTGGTCGAAGTAGATCTGCTGCCATGCCAGCGCCATACAAAGCCCGGTGAAGGTTTTCCACGTCCGGCGCATTCATGGCGAACGTTGGAGCAGGAACGATGATGGATAAGCCGGAGCCGATTGGCGATTGGTGAGAGGGAGAGACTAGCTCGTATTGTATTGTGTACCAGCGGTGGTGCGGTGCGAACTGAATGTTGAATGGAGGGCTTTCTACAAAGTGGAGGTAAAACACTTTGGTGGGTTGAAATTCGATACAAAAACGAGATATAAATGACGTGTAAATTGCTGGCAGTTTTCCTCCTCGTCGGCAGTGGAAAACAAAAATAAAAGCATATCAACGACGGTTCTAGTTGGTAGGTTCCTAGAAAATAAAAGGCTTTTTATTGTTGTTGGCCTGCAGAAGGGAGGGAAAACATATTTCATTCGAAAAAAATATGTTTATGTACGTATATAAATGAGTGCTTTTATGCAAGGATTTTTAGTTCGTTTTTTTTTTAATTTTGATGTTGTAGCATTCCCCCTAAAACTTTCGGTTATTGTTTCGTATCAGAACAAATATGCGATATCGTTTGAATGATATTTATATATACTCCAAACAAGCTTTTTTGGCGAAATTGTTTTGAAGTCACTCAGGGGAACTTTTTGAGCAGTTTAAGGCGGCAATCTATTCCGAAAAAATAGAAATAAAAGTTTTTTAATTGCTGTAATCACTACTGATTAATATTTATCCCAACTTTGCTGTCAGATTACAACCTTCTTTCAGAGTGCAAATCAATTTACTTTAAAAATCTATATCCTTGAGTTTGTTTCAATAACCATTAACATTGATGAAACATTCCTTATCAGTCAGAATCCAGATGGACAGTACGAAACTCTGGCTACTAGATTGACAATATGCATTAGCTGGTGCTCTTAATTCACTCACTATTGAACTGAAAACCTACTGCCATTTTTGACAATGCTAGCAGAGCCTAGATAATTTTCTAATGCAATCAAAATGTTGTACTCAAACTACTTTATTGAGTGGTAAGAGCATTTCACACTCCTACAAGAAAACATTATAAAGGATATGAGACACATGCATTTCTAATCTCGCTTCGATCCGAAGACCTATCTGAATAAGCTGGACATTCGACGCGAACAAACCACACCGGCGACTCGCCTTGCCCATAAGCCGGGGTGTATCAATTTTTTTCAACAATCAGCAGGTGCCAGTCGTGCACTTCTTTCCTGAACTAGCTTTACACCTAAGATCAGTTGACAACTAGACAACCAGTTATGAAAACTTCGGAATCACTGAGAATGAACCATAGGCCAGTCGAAAGCCACAGCACCATCACATGTTGGGCATATACTACAATTTGAACAAGTGCTTGTCTGTTTCTAACCCTGTTAAGGTTCCATTAATTCGCATACCATCTTTAAGCTGTCACATAACATTCCACTCAGATAAAACAATGCGTATTTCCTTCGCATATTCAATATTCCATGGATTACTTGACCACAAAATTCAAATCAAACAAAGCAAATATAGGCAGGGCAGGAAATATTCGAACCGAACCTATGTTCGAATACTTTCAAAGCGCGAAGCTTTGCGTTACTGGTTCGTATTCACAAGCTTCGCATCACAATCGCTTACCATCGTAATTGCGGACATTTGGGCGATACTTTTACATGCTCTTCGGCGAGGACAAATGAAGCTTCTTGTTCATTTCATTGATGTTCGGAAAGATATGTAAAAGCTTTTGCGTAGTTTTCGACGAACACGAGCTAAGCTCTTGGTTCGTGTGATCGATATTTTTGAAACAGTTACACGGAGCTTCGAAGCGATGTTCGCGAACACAGAAAAAAGATTACCTCGAAGTATTTCAGAATCGCGAACACCGAAGGATTATATCAATTTAGCATCGCGAGGGCCATCGCTAACATGTTCGCCGGACGATATTAGTTTTCTTTATTCAAATACCTACCTACTAGTTATGCAAAAAAAGTATATTCTAGACAGAGGCCTTGTATTAAGGGTGGAATAGGTGAAAAATAATTGTGACAATGTGTAGCTTATGGATGCTGGGGTTAACTGAAAAGTGACGTAACAAGATGTGCATAAAGTTAGCACTACCACTTTCGAAAAAGTGAAGTATGACACATGGATTAATTGTCGCTTAATTGTCGTAAATTAGTTGTGAAATCCAAAAATTTGTCGCATTTGTTTTTCAAAAAATTTGGTATAGTAGTGCTAACTTTACAGTAAAGTTAGAACAACCACCCTAGAAAACTGCATTTTTCTAAAGTTCAAGTACTTTAATCTGACGTAAACAATTGTCGTAAATTAGTTGTGAAGAGAAAATAAATGCGCACATGTTTTTTAAAAAATTTGGTATAGTAGTGCTAACTTTACTGTAAAGTTAGCACTACTATACTAAATTTAAAAAAAAAACAAGTGCGACATTTATTTTCTCTTCGCAACTAATTTACGACAAATGTTTACGTCAGATTAAAGTACTTGAACTTTAGAAAAATGCAGTTTTTTAGGGTGGTAGTGCTATCTTTATTGTAAAGTTAGCACTACTATACCACTTTTTTTTAAAAACTTGTGCGACATTAATTTTCTCTTCACAACTAATTTACGACAAATGTTTACGTGTGATTAAAGTACTTGAACGTCGGAAAAATGCAGTTTTTTAGGGTGGTAGTGCTAACTTTACTGTAAAGTTAGCACTACTATATCAAATTTTTGAAAAAACAAGTGCGACATTTATTTTCTCTTCACAACTAATTTACGACAAATTTTTAGGTGTGATTAAAGTACTTGAACTTTAGAAATATGCAGTTTACTAGGGTGGTAGTGCTAACTTTACTGTAAAGTTAGCACTACTATACCAAATTTTTTGAAAAACAAATGCGACAAATTTTTGGATTTCACAACTAATTTACGACAATTAAGCGACAATTAATCCATGTGTCATACTTCACTTTTTCGAAAGTGGTAGTGCTAACTTTATGCACATCGTAACAAGTTTATTTAAGATACCCTACTGATATATTACCAGTAGGGATAAAATCAAGATTTCGTGACAGGGCGGGGATAAATTTTCAAATGAAATAAATTAGGGCTAGAAAATGAAGTTAAACACAATGTACACAACGTATTGAGTGGCTCGCTTATCTTAGTCATGTTCCTATGTCAGTTTCTTGAGGATCCAGTTATGTCAGTTTCTTGAGGATAAAGATATCGATATCCATTCAAAGGAAAAAATCGATTATCAGTTAAATAAATAACGTCATGATGTGTATGATGAATCCTAGAAATAAATAGGGAATGTCAATAAACTCGACCATTCCCGATTCATATTTGGCAGTTCTGGTCGTTTTCTTGTTTTCGACTAACAGTAAAACCATTTTGATTCAGAAGTATGTTTTAGAAGGGCGCATGTTTTTTCGTGCACTTATTTAAAAAAACGCTTTGAATCCATCTACCAGTGTGATGAGACATTTTTATAACTGTTTTCGAATATTATATCAGTTGAGAACTTTTAGAACATGATATTTCGAGAAATTTTGAAAGTGAAATTAAATCAGTTGTAAAGTTATAGAAAATAGCCTTTTAAAATGAACGGACAATCGAATTATTACTAATAATTTATGAATACATTATCTAAGTTCTTCATTCAATGCAATATGTATGCAAAAAGTTAAAAACTGGATTTCCCTTGAGAACTGGGCCAAAAAATCGAAAAAAAAATGTGTTGGCGATCCGAGAACTAGAACAGAAATTGTAACCCTTGGACCTCTGAAGTACATGCGTACAAAATGCTATAGTCTAATGTTTGTTTTCATTCATTTCATTTAATAATTTTCAGTTGAGCAATTCTGTCGCAAACTGCATTGTGGAGCGAGGGTCATAACTTACTAAATTTAAGTGTTCCTATTAATTTAGTACACTCTCTTTAACATAAACTACTCTAACGAATGAACGAATGGGAGTAGGTTCGATAAATTTTGAAAGAAGCCGTTAAATCAACCACTAAGGGATTACACCACCGCAAAATTAAAAAAAAAATCGAAATTGATCTTGATTGATTTTATTATTCCATATCAACATTTGAATAGGGCTAATAAGATTTGTGAACAAACTTTTGTTTTGCTGATTCCTCTTAATTTGTTATCATTTAACACAGAAAACATTTGAAATCGATTCTACCAAGGGCAAAGATGTTGATTCATGTGCATTTTTCATAAAATTCAACTCTGTAGCGGAAAAATGAGCGAAATAAGTTTGTTTACAAAAGTCTCATTAGCCCTTTTGAAGAATTACTATTGTATTGATCTTAAATATGGGTCTTCAAAATAATATATCAAAATATGGAATGCGACAAAAAGCGAATAATAATGGAAAGACAGTATTCGAAAAAGTTCGAGTTTAGAACGACTTTCATTCTACTTGGAGTTACTTATTTCGCTTCTCATTTTCCGATATTTCCCTTACATAAAGCATTTCGGCTATAACTGATTCAAAAAAAAAAAAAAATACAGGGGGCCCTAAAGATTTCGTTCTTTTATTTTTTATTAGTAAAAGTCAAATAAGGGAAGATTACATCATGGAGAAGATAAACCAAATTTTGTCCTTTTCAGAATTGGTTTTGGATTTCCAACAAAAAAAAATCACTAGAACATTGTTTGTAAGTTCTTTGCGTTTCTCCATCAGTAATTAGTTAACAAATACAATACAAACAAGTTGGAATATCCTTCTCATTATTTATCACAAAACACATGTACAGGGGTCAGGAAATAAATTCTTCTTCTAAGGTTAATGTGAACTTTTTCGAACATTGTAAAGAGCGAACTAGATGCGAAGCTCGCTTCGTCCGAGCAGAGATAAGTTTTACCCCTAAATGTTCGCAGCGATTGTGTCAAACTCATCGATTGCATGTGGTATGCTTGAGAAGGTGCTTCGTGAAGCTTCGAACAGCAATCAATTCATTTTTCGAAATTTTCCTGCCCTGAATATAGGTTGTTCAGTCCGGACATACTTATCCGCTCGATTGGCATCACCCACTGAATATGTGTTCCCTTACTATGCCTTTAACTCAATAATTACAGACAATATAAAATATGCAATGGTAAGATAAAGATGAGTCACATTTCGATACCGGTTAATTTTCAAAGAATGCAATGCTGACGATGCTGAATTTAGGTTTCTTCTGGTGGTTGTACAATAGCCGTAAAGGATGAAGTCTAATTCTACACTAAGTAACAGCATGTATTAATATACCGGCTCTTCCACACCAAAGTATAACTTTCAAAGCTTTGGTTTAAAAACCGTATTTAAAATTACCAAATTTTTAAATAGGAAATTTTTTGAATTGGCCTCAGATGAAGCTGTCGAATTACACAAAAAGTTTTTTGTATGGCAAGCGATCTGTGGATGTGTCAAGTCAGTTTTTTTATTACATCTGAAACCGTCTATCGACAAATCTACATTGACCTCTAAAAGTGACTTCTTGAGGTCTCATGAAGGTCTGAGCTTTGTACTACTTTTGCTTTCCTAAACAGTGGTAATCATTTCAACACTCTAGAACTGCACTCTGTTAGAAAATGTAGGGCCGTCGGAAGCTAAAACTTTGTAAAATCGCACTCCTGGTCCTTTCTTCAAAATCATCCAGTGCAGTACTCACTGCGTCACTCTTTCGAGTTTGAACCGCTCATATGGTAGTCGGTCTTTGCAAGTATTGCTCTTCTCCCATCCATTCTTCTTCTGGGCCGCCGTATGTCGTTGTTTATTAAATTTATTACGCATGTCGTTTGCAACTTGGCATTTAACCCAATTATGGAAACAAGTCTGATAGGGAGAGTAGAGATGTCAACTTGTCATTAACATTTCGCAGTGAATTTTCACATTCTTTTGGCATATATTTTGTACTTTTTGTACGCATGCTTTGTACTGTAAACTTTGGAAATAATCATTGAAATGTTAATAAGAAACAATATTACCGATGGCCGGAGTTCAAATTACTCGTTTCGAATTATCTGAAATTGAACGCGAGCGACTTTCGTACAATTGCTAAGATCCTATTATCTATAGATGAATAGATATCTCTATTATGCGCCACCCAGCTTTATCCTGTTATGTAACGTCCCGTGGTAGAATAATTGCCTAAATTGCCTATTCGGCCTTCATATTTCTGTTGGAGGTCACACGTCGCACTCCTGAAAACTTTGATCCAAAGACAAAGTGCACAATAAATCACAATATCTACCAAGATATATATTGATTGATTTCCCTACCTACTAAAACCAATCCTATCCTGCGACACTCGTGGAGGATGAACTAACATTCCTTCCCACCCCAAAATTGACCTGCATGGGCGTTACGTCTACGTTATTGATCATACTGTAATCTTAGTCTCTTTAGGTTGCACGTTGAGTATGACTACTCCCAAGTATCATACAATTGATTCAATATGCAATTTCAACAGCCTTTGATCAATCATGGGAAACTTACGGGCGGTTAACTAAGCTAAGCTAAGCTAACCTCGTTGGAACCAACACCATTCGGTTTGCTTTGTTCGCTACCATATACTTTGCCTCGTTAAAGTTATTATCGGTCCAATCAGATTAGAGAGTGCTTCTCCTTGCTCCAGTCCAATCCTAAGCAAATCGCCTGTATCTCCGGCATGATTTTAATCCATTAAGCGCCACACGAGTCAACTTAGTAAGTTTTATTGGAGAGCCTTGTCCAAGCATTATCTGACACAGTTTCGCTTCACTCGATCACACGCCGCCTTGAAATCCGCAAATATATTTATGATGAATCCGTGATATGAATTTGTGCCATTTATCTAGAATTTGTCGAAGGATAAACATCTGGTTCGTCTTTAATTGTTCTTCTCGAAACCCGCTTTGGCCATCGCAGATCAGAGGCGGATCCGGGTGGTCCGGACCCCCTCCCAAGAATTTTGAGAAATTTTAGGATGCCGCACTCGCATACGATCCCCGGTTTTGTACTCGGTTTAGTTTACGTTCGAATCTAAAGGGGTCGGCCATCGAATGAAAAAAGTTTACTTTCATCGTCAAGGAGGTGGAGCTTCGAACGAAAACTAGCCTGGCTCACGTTGTCTGTCGATCGTACGGGCCAATTATGGCGCAGATAATAACTGTTTTCACAAAATCAATTATTTCCGTTATTTTCAGTAATTGTTTTCAAATCACGTATGCTCTTATCCACCCATCTTAAATAAACCGACTGAAATCACAATTCTTTCTGTTCAAGATTTGTGGCTCGATGTATGAAATCAGCGGAAACCAATCACTAACGAGCTTCGTTCAGATTACTTAGAAACGGTTTTCCCGTGTATATTCTACCTTCCACCCAAATACAGTTGAATCAGAAAGGATTTCACTGTAATAGTTATTTTACTTGAGATTATGGCACTTTTTGAGAAAATTAGAATGATGGCAAGCCAGGGAATCGGTTTTCTCACATGCCGTTTCGATCAAGTGCTTAATTGCTTCGCATAACCAGTCCTCCCTAACTTTTAGAAATTCTGCCACGGTCCAGTCCTCTTCTCGACATTTTAAGCATTTTAAAGGCGATTCAATCTTCATATATAGTTAAATCATCCAATCAATTTATTTGTTAGATCCTTAGTTTATCTAATGAACACCGCACAAAGCAAAAAATGATTGTTAGGAATATTTACCCAATACCATGAACCGAACCTGCACCAATGATTTCCGCTAAAAGATTCTTATTTCGTTCATGCCATCGCCCAGAAATGAGCTCAACTCCCCGCTGCCGTTATTCAAATACATACTTCTGAATAATAGTTTCAAAAACTATCCTACCAATTAAACCGAAACCCGAAAAAAACTAACAACAAAAAATAGCAGCTCCACTTTGCCGAAAAGAAATCGATCGATCAATTAGCCCGAATCGCTTTTAGCGCCTCTTCTGGTTTTGCCTGGTTGTGGTGTTGTTGTTGTGATTGTGCGAATTGCCGCCGAACAAAAAGCCGCCTTTTCAGTTTCTCTGTCGAGTGCCGCCGCAAACTCCTCGTTCGCCTGCTCTGTTTCCCGAGGTTGATCACTGATGATGATGATGATGTCGAGGTTATAGGACCAACGTCCGATCGCAACCATGCCTGATGCCGCCGATTTTGTTGCGAGTTTGTTAAAGCGCGGCTTCGTAATAATGATTGTGCTCGCGCTTGCTGCCATCATCGGTGCCCGTTGTGTAGCAAGAACGCTACACACAAGTAGTAAAGTAGGCTGCGCGGTTCCAAGCGGAAAAAGGCACTAACATAAAGTATACACATTCATCCTCACGTGTATGTGGAAGCGCTCTGTCTGTTGAGATTAATAACGAAGTGAGGGCGAGAGGAAGCGAGAGGACAGAAACAACGAAAAAATGTTTCTCAGCTCCCGTTCTGGTTTGGAAGTTTGAAAGATGGTGGCTCTGGGGCGGTGAAGCGTGAGCGGGGACGAACGGCTTCAATTCAATGAATATTTAAAACAATTATTTCTCTATTTGGTGTTTTCCGATGCTTTGCGGCATGCCGCCGCCGTCGGTCGGTCGGTTTGTAGGCTCTAATTAATAGTTTGGAGCATTTTAATACTTCTTATTGATTGTTTCTGATGCTGCGGCCGAAAAGCAACGAAAAGTAGTGGAATTACGATCGAAAATAAACCGAGATAAAATGCGTGAAGCTGTTTTGATTGGTGGCGTAATCGTGACGTCAATGAAGCCTTGTAAGTTGCCAATGGTTAAGGACATTTTACTAATAAATAGAAGCGCAAGTAAAAAATGTAATCATAGGTGGATTACTCGTTTTTTGAAACTGTATCCATCTGCTAGTTATTTTGCCTTTACTTCGTACGGGTCGATTGTTTTTTACCCTGGCTAAACCCAAACAAATAAAAAGAGCGAACAATGCGGAATCGGTTATAAAATAGATGAGTACATCCGCCTACTCAGCTTCCTCCACTAGCCTTGTTCAGCCGCGAAAAGAAAAAAAAAAACAAAAAAAGCGGAATTACAGTTAATTCTTTTAATTTAACTGTTTTGTTGTATTCCACAAACGAATTGATTTGCGCGGTGATGTTTCAATGGAAAACTAGCAGTCATCACCGGGGCACACGCATAGTAGGCCGTTTTGTGTTTTTGCTTTGGGGTGTTGCGTTGCGTTTGGGAAGCTCTTCCACCAGTGATGCCGCCTTATTAGAGAGCGGCTCGCGTAGGCCTACTGTGTGTAGTAGCACCGCCGCCGACCAAATGGTGCCGATGGTGGTGAAGGATGAAAATGGCCGATCGATATAATAGCGAGCGAAATGAATAAAAAAACAACGGTGGCTGCTTAATATGTACCCACGGTATTAGGTAATTTAAATGGTATTCGATAATTGTCGCTATTAGTTCATGTTCAACGAACCATTATCTTTTTTTGTTGAAGGCACTTTCGATTGATTTCAATCGGTATTGCCTAATAATACGAGTTTTTAATAAGTAGAACAAGAAGTGCATCCCCATATATTGAACTGTTGAAATATTCTACATCAACAAATTTAGTCTTACACAAAATTTTTCACCTAATCGCACTTTACCGTGTAAAATCCATTGCCAGTACCAGCAGCGGTACCGAAAGTGGCCGTGCATTGAAACAAACTTACCGCGTGTAGGAGTAATTGAAAGGAAGCAAAAACAATCAAACAAATAACCACAGGCAGACCCTGAAGAGAGTTTGAATGAAGAAGGCCTCGGTGGAGAAAAATAAACATTATGCTAATATGTACCACTTTTTTCCTTCTCTCTCACTCTCGATCGGTACGTAGATCGCCTTCATCATCATCATCGAAGAAGGCTTGAAAATCGAAACGAAACAGAACAGGTAGATATGTGGGGGGTAGTTGGAGAAAGGGAACTAGGGGGTTAAAATCAATTTCATTTTTTTTTTCGTTCCTACCAGTTTTCGTAATGCAAAATCGTCTCGAGATTTGAAACCACAACAACCATACACACTACACTGCTCTGGCACGGGAGCATGGGTGAGGCAGCCGGTCTCGGGTTGGGCGCAATCGGAAAAATATTTACATTAATCTGTAAAACAATAAATAAGCTATAAAGTGTTATGAATGGATATTTACAAACAGTTTCGACGCCGGGCTTTGCTTTTAGCAAGAGAGGGCCACAGAACAACGACGATGAATGCTCGATGTTCGGCAAGCGAAAAGCTTTTTCGGGCGATGGATTTGAAAAGTGTTGAACCGGGCACAGCAATATAATTATCTAGATCTTTTATTCATGATGTTAGGATTGGTACCCGGGTAAACTAAGCAGGCCACGGTTTTTTTTGTTTCTGCATGTTTGCTTTTTTTTTGTTCGTCTTGTAAGAAATGTGAACCATGTAGCGAAATGATGGTTTTGATTTAATTTTCTGCCATTCTGTGCTGTTCCCAGACGCGTCGGCCAAGAAGTGTCATGGAATCACTCAAAATTGATGGGTGTGAGGCAAAGTGAGCTAGATGGAGTGATTCGGAAGCAGTATGAAATAATACGTCGAAGCCAAGTGATAGAAGCAGGAGGATGATGATGGAGCAAAAACCACGAGCCGATCCGACGCCGTTGATAAAAAAGAGAGTCAGCTTCGGGTAGTAGATTACATTGATAGCGGTAGGCGTCTAATGCATATCGGGATTTTGTTTCGCAATCCCAGCCGGTAATCTAATTTGGCAGGTGTAAAAAACAGTGTAACTATGTCGTATAAATTGGAAGTTTGTTTTTGATGTTTTATGCAACATTTTGTTTAGTTGAGGATTTAGAAACATTGTTTTTGCCGTTATGTTGTTGATGAAAGAAAATAGCATGAATGGAGTAGGATTGTTCTTGATAAGACTCAACTTGAATTTAAACAAGTATGGCCTAAATAGGCACGTTTAGTCTATACCTTCTATACCTCATACAACCCTATTCGAATCTACAATCCGCATCTTACGGTTCCGGACCACAGTAAAAATACTGTCAACAATTATGAGTAAATATTTCACTGAATTACATGAAAAGTGTATAGCATCACAGTAGGCATTTATTGTCAGGATAAGTTAATTCGGTTTCGCGACGCGCTTGTTGCTATAAAGCCATGATTCATTGTAACCAGCGCGTCGCGAAACAAGCCTGCGCGCTTGTGAGGATTTTCCATTTTTGAGCTAAGTCCTGGATATGTACTGTACATCTCTACCGAACGGCCTATTTCCGTTTTGTTATTTAATAGTCAATATAAAAGAAAGTAATTTACGTTACTCACCTTAATGCAAACAACGCATTGCTAGCTGAAATCCTGCGAACATCACCTTTTTCGTCGTAAAACTTTTCTTCAAAGCTGGATTCGTTATAATAAACGCCAAACTCGGTAGCTGCATTCTTTTCCAACTCATAATGAACTTTTCTTTCCCCTTCACACGCGACACGCATTATTCCCCATTTTTTCTTCACCAACGACCAACACGCATTGATACGGTGATCAGCGCAGTAGGCGAACGAAACATTTTCTTCGCTGTGAAGCTGCTGCAGCGGGTGGCACCATTTTGATTTTTTTTTCACACTAAACACGGCACAATTTTTCTTCCCCTGGCGATAGCTATTTACACTTGATATTTTCTTCTTCTGGTAGCTTAAAACACATTTTCTTTTCATCAATAAATTTAACGCCTAGAACAATGGCTTTCGGCCATGATCGACGGATCGCGAAAACCGGAACGGAACCAAACAACGCCAACATACTGACGCGATATTCGAATCGAGCCATTCTCGCACATTCAGCGATTTTCACATGCAATTTGATTGCCAAAAAAAACGAGACTTTCGTCTCCAAAACAGCTCTACTAATCGAAATCGACACACGCTTTTGTTTCACCATCTTTTTTTTCGACCGAGACGCACGCACGCACTCCACGAATGCTTGAGCAACTTTCACCGGCAAGCGATCGAATCGAATTGAACAGAACACAGCAAACGCGCGGTGCTCGCCGCGCATCGCGTTCTCTGCTGCACACAAGAAGACGAACCGGATCTGTTTTCGGCTCGAATAACGGTTGCTTGCGCTTGTGTTGGTGAAAGCGAACAGCTTGCATCTAGCGTGCGTGGCGTGGTACCTATCCAGCCGCGATCGATTCGCGACGCAAGTATGACCTTGAATAAAACGAATTTCGAAAGTCGAAGTGTGCGTTGAAGTAAAAGGGTGCTGCTGCTGTTGCGGGGCAATTTGCGTTGAAGTTAATTTTATGTAACTGAAATGATAATCTCTAGGGCGGTTGACCCAATACTTGTGCTAGTGCACAGTGTTTTAGAATGTCGTTTTCGTGCTCAAAATTAATAGCGTCTAAACCGTTAAGTTTAGAAGAATATTTTGTTCAGAGATGTTTTTGACTTTATGATTGCGATTGTGCAGGAATATATCTTTCAGTGATTAATTTACCTATAAGGGATAAACAAAATTTATTTTCTGAGCTAATTAAGATGTAGACTTTGTGTATTCGGAAAAGTTGTAGCAAATGTTACTGCAAATGAAATTGCTGAAGACATGATACACTGAAGTCTTTTTTATGTGGTTTTTTATGCAACTTTTTCATGCGGATTTTCAAAGTTATGCGGTTTTTTTGTGCGGATTTTCAAAGTTATGTGATTCTTTTTATGCTGCTTCCTTTCAATTTTTAGGGCATCACCTGAAGCGACTTTTATCGAAAGATAGATTCTCGTGAATGCACATGCTTAAACAAAAGACATAAAATGTTCATATTTTTATTTTAGATTATAAATTACTACTCTTTGGGTTAAGGATATGGGTTAAGCATTCTTGATGCAGTGAAAATAAAAACAGAAAATGACTGAATACCTTTTTACCTTTCTCATAATAAAACTTATGCAATCGGTCGGAATTTTGGCTTCTTAACCGAGGCCCGCAGAACCGAATCTCTTATACCTTTCGACTCAGTTCGGCGAGATCGGAAAAAGCGCGTAGATTTTTTTTTACATGCTGGTAAAGCTTTTACGCACACGTTCAGTAGATAGACCATACTATTCCTCTAAATTCCAACAAGAAGTCCGACATTTGCCTGATCCCCCGGATTCCATTTGAAATGACTACTTCGGGGGGAGGCGTGCTAATGCACTTCACTTGATTCCAGGTCTAGCTGGTCGTGCTAGATTTCGCTTGTCTCGTAACCGCCATATCAGTCCTGCACGGCATGATATTCTACATGCCTTCCTCTCTACGTTGACCAGTTGAATGGCGTGGTCGATCCGGCGATTTCAGTTGGAGGGTGGCTTCCGGTTCACTGGTGCCCCAACGACCCTGGTGATTTATTGCTTTCGGTGCTACTCGGCGTAGTCCCCGACGGTGGAGCTAGCCTACCTCAGCGAAGAGTTCCCCGACGAAAGAATGTCTCCGGCAACCGTTGACGGACACGTTATACTTCCTTAGATGCAGTCCGACAGAAAGCCGAGGTCAGTCCAGCGATTCCCGGTGGAGGATTGCGTCCGGTTCACTGGTGCCCCGATGATTCAAGCCGGCGATTCGCTACGCACTACTCGGAATAGTCCCCGGCGGTGGATCTTTCCTACTCCGACGAAGAGTTCCCCGGCAGTGGAAGATCTTCCGAAACCGATGCTACCCAGGCAGATGCCGAGGTCGGTCCTGCGATTCTGGGTTGAGGGTGACTTCCAGTTGACAGGCGCCCCGATGAGCATTTGCCGGAGCTACTTTCCAATCTACTCGAACTAGTCCCCGGCGGTGGGCCTAGTCTACTCCGACGGAGAAATTTCCCGACGGTGAAATTTCTCTCGAAATCGTTATCTCGATGCTGGTCGGTTAGGTGCCGAGGTCAGTCTTGCGAATCCGGGGAGTCACGGTTCCGACAGCATAAGTCATTAAGTGACTTTACGCTTGTCTGGACATGCCGCAGACTCAGGTGATTTAATGCCAAAAGATCCTGACTCCTGCGTTGCAGAAGAAAAAGGCTTAAGTAGCCGGGAAATTCTAAGCTTGCTCATAATACCCTACTCCACGCTTTTCTAAACTTTCTTACTTCAAATCCTTGCTCTTCCTTGAGTACTATCGCTCTTAATATTGAAAAATATTTCACACCTTATGTGTTTTTATGCGGATTTTCAAAATTATGCAGTTTTTTATGCGGATTTTCAAAGTTATGCGGTTTTTTTATGCGGATTTTCAAAGTTATGCGGTTTTTCTTATGCGGATTTTTTTTATGCGGTACGTATCCCCCGCATACAAAAAACTTCAGTGTATATCAAACTTTAACGGATTTCAAGTTATGGAACATTTTATATAGAGGATCCCCCAAAATTAGAATTTAGTGATAACCTTTTTAGTCATCCCTAGTAATGAAGAAAAAAAAGGTATTTCCGAACATTTAACTAATTTTAAGGCAAGCATATTCATTAATAAATTCATGTTTCTAGTATTACTTGTATGAATTTATGCATTTATAATATTAAATGTCTGCATGAAATGCTTCTTCTGTGCGGACTTCAAAACGGTTCAACTATTTTGCTAGCACTAGCACTTTTTTTCTAAGTGCAAACATTGTATCATTTGGATGTTTGTAATCTGTTGGTACAAAAGATGAGGAGGTTTTATGCCTGCTGGAGAGCGAGATTGAAAGGATTTCAGCTCCAGCGGGCTTTTCCCTGCTCCCAAATAAAACAATAAAACAACAATAAGTGAAAACGAAACCCATCACGTAAATTTTGCATAAGAATTTCAATAATAAAATAAACCGTATTTTCCATTAGTAAATAGTATAGCTTTGGTTATTTTCTTTTTTTGACATAAAAACGTGTAGCACAGTTCTTAGATTAAGAGGTTCTATACAAAGTTGGGGCTCAAAGATCAATTTTTTATTGCATATTCTGACAGAACATATGCATTTTCTAGAAGATTTATGCGTGATTTCGTCCAGAGCGAAGCACTAGATTTTAAATTACAAAGCGCAGGTTCAAATCTCAACGCGCAAGTTCTACTCATTAGTACTTGGCGGCACACAATCCGAAGTTCTTTTTCTTTTGGTCGAATATAAGGCAAATTTTGTTAATTTTTTGTGGAATGATTAAGGGGTTATATACAAAGTTGGAACTCACAAAATAGAATTTTCTTTATTGAATATTCTGAAAGTACATACTTTTGAAAATATCTGTGCGAAATTTCATTCAGATCGGAGCACTAAATTTTAAATTACACCCGTTTGCAGCGCGCTGGTTCTTCTACGAATGAAGCGGACACAAAACTTTAAACGCAATTATCTCGGAATGAAGATTTTTGAAAAGTATCGTTGCGGTGAACGTGATATCTCAAAAACTAGTCATCCGATTTTCAAAAAAAAATTGAATTGTTTGTATTTACATTCTTGTGTACTTGAACGCTCCTATTTTCATAAAAAAATTCGATTCTTTGCAGTGAATTTTTGTTTGAACACCACAAAAATCAATTTTTTGGTCAACATGTTATCTTCGCGAGAAAAAAAAAATTTGATTGTGAAACCGATCCGTTCAAGTACACCACAATACATTTTTCTTCAATCTTTTTAGTTTTTGGATTTCGGTTTAGCGGTTTCGGCTGGGAGAGCGTTCCACAGTGGGACCAATCTAAAAAAGGTGGGACAAAACCTATTTGAGGCCTTAGATGTCATTTTAGAGCCAACATTTCTTCGTAGGATATGTTCACAATATTATTCTGCAACTTTTTAAATAGAATATTTTGTTTTTGGACTAAAGTAGAGTACCCGAGCAAAAAAATTTTTTTCAAAAGTTGTAGAATATTATGTTTTGAATAACTTCTTCTAAGATACCACAGACATCAGACCTCAAATTTGAGGCAAAATTGTTGTTTTTTGAAAATATGATCCAAAAATCAGTTTTTCGATATTTCCATGCTATAAACCTTAATTGATTAATTTATTATGTCCTACAAACTTGCAGGTAACACTAAAATACAACTTTTTGTTGAAGGAACTAATAACCTAAAATCAATATTTTGGCCTCTAAAACTATTTTTCATATAAATTTACTTTATTTTCATCAAAGATTTCTGTTTTTAGGTGCACTTTTGTGCAGCCAAACTTTGGCTATTCCGATACTCTATTATTCGTAGAATAAAATTAACACTACATAGAGACAGGATATAGTTGGACGCGTTGCTTGGGTGACCATTCATGTACGACGGTTTATAACAAAAAATGTGTTTATATTATTTTTAATTTATATACATTATTAACTATTAACAAAATCTTATATTTTGCACGCACTTACAAGCATGTAGAACATATTGAGTTGATCAATTACGGTTACAATATGGAAAAGTGAAAAAATAATATAAATTTTGAATTTAAACTGCCAAAGAACAACGATTTCAGATTAAAAAATAAATCTACTGTATGTATAAGGTATTTTTAACAAAACTGTTCGAAATTGAATATTATACAACTTTGCTGAAGTCCTCAACCATCTAAAAAAATAGAAATGATTCAATTATGTTGTGAATATTTTTCCACACACTTAGGTTCTATAATATCTAAGGTCTCAAATAGGTATTGTTCTACTTTTATGAATTTGTAGAACTAATCTTATTGGTTAAACTAAAGTAGAAATCCCGAACTAAAAAAAAAACAAATTTTCTTTAAATGGTGGAGGTCTTCAGCAAAGTGGTCAAATATTGTATTTGGAACAATTTTGTTGAAAATACCATTTATTTATTTTTTGAGCCGAAATCGTTGTTCTTTGGCAGTTTAAATTCAAAATTTATATTATTTTTTCACTTTTTCATATTGTAACCGTAATTGATCAACTCAATATATTCTATATGCTTGTAAGTGCGTACAAAATATGAAATTTTGTTAATAGCTAATAATGTATATAAATTAAAAATAATATAAACACATTTTTTGTTATAAATCGTCGTACATGAATAACCACCCAAACAACGCGTCCAACTATATCCTGTTTCTATGTAGTAATAATTTTATTCTACGAATAATAGGGTATCGCAATAGCCGAAGTTTGGCTGCACAAAAGTGCACCTAAAAACAGAAATCTTTGATGAAAATAGAGTAAATTTATATGAAAAATAGTTTTAGAAGCCAAAATATTGATTTTAGGTTATTAGTTCCTTCAACAAAAAGTTGTACTTTAATATTGCCTGCAAGTTTGTAGAACATATTGAATTAATCAATTAAGGTTTATAGCATGGAAAAAGCGAAAAACTGATTTTTTGGTCATATTTCCAAAAAACAACAATTTTGCCTCAAATATGAGGTCTGATGTCTGTGGTGTCTTAGAAGAAGTTATTCAAAACATAATATTCTACAACTTTATCGAAGACATCGACCCTCTAAAACAATTTTTTGAAAAAAAATTTTTTGCTCGGGTACTCTACTTTAGTCCAACAACAAAATATTCTATTTAAAAAGTTGCAGAATAATATTGTGAACATATCCTACGAAGAAATGTTGGCTCTAAAATGACATCTAAGGCCTCAAATAGGTTTTGTCCCGCCTTTTTTGGATTGGTCCCACTGTGCGTTCACCGCAAACCTCTGCCAAAAAACATGCTTCGGGGGATGGGCCATAACTCTGACAACCTTGAATATTTATTTTAAATTAACTTGTTTTTTCTATCTTCGATAGTGCTACCAACGCACGGTCTTTCGCCTTTTCAAATAAAATTTGCATAAAGCACATTGAAAAAATCACGAACTATCAATGTAATAAAATTTCTGAATTTGAATTATCGTGAATTCTAGAGAAAATTTTCAATAGGACGTAAGTAACAATGAGAGATTCTCTTTGGAGTCTTTCTCTTCTGTTCATTACTCGGCCATTTGAACGTTTACTACTCTACTCTTTGCATAATATTCTAGTAAAAACCGTCGGCTTTCGATATGTACTGGAAAATTAGTGCAAAGTGTTGTAATGACGTCGTAATAAACGAATGAGAAAGTAAACAAAGAGAGGCTCTCAATGTTACTTACGTCCAATTGAAAATTTTCTCTAGAATTATCTGAACATGACCGACTTCCAATGGTTGTATTAATAAGTACATGAAAAATAATAGACTTGCTTTAAATTTATTATTTTCTTTTTCATTCATAGTCAATTTAAAAGATAGATTCACGTTACTCACCTACATCGTAACAGCGCATTGCAAGCTGAAACACTATCAACAGCAACAGAAACCTTCACATTACATAACACTTCAAAACACAAAATCGACTTTGTTTCATCAAACACGAAACTCGGCTATCTGCACGCTCTCATAACCTATTCTGTATAAACTTTACGTTCCAGCAAGAGATTGACGGAACGGGCGAAACACATTCTTCACCTTCCTCGCCAGCAACTAGCACACTCGGGAACGATGATCAGCGCAGTAGGCGACACACCATTTTTCTTCGCTGTAAATCTGCTTCAGCAGGTGACACCATGCAAACGCCACTTAATTTTCTCACTCACTAATAAACCCAGCACAATTTTGCTTCTCCAGCAATGGCTACCAAAACATATTGCTTTTAATCACTACATTCCACAGTCAGAACAATGGCTTTCAAACACGAAAGACAGATCGCGAAAGCCGCAACGGAACAATGCGATACCATCATATTAACGCGATATTCAATACGAAACTCTTATGCTTATATGGGCAGTGTATACCTCTATCAAACGGTATATTTCCGTTTCATTATTTAATAGTCAATATAAAAGATGGTAATTTACGTTGCTCACCTTCATGCAAGCAACGCATTGCTAGCGAACATCACCTTTTTCGTCATAGACCTCTTCCTCAAAACTAGATTCGTTGTAATAAACGCCAAACTCGGTAGCTCATAATGAACTTTTCTTTCCCCTTCACACGCGACACGCATTCTTCCCCATCTTTTCTTCACCAGCAGCCAGCACGCTCGCGGACGGTGATCAGCGCAGTAGGCGAACGAAACAATTTCTTCGCTGTGAAGCTGCTGCAGCGGGGGACACCATTTTGATTTTTTCACACAATACATGGCACAATTTTTCTTCCCCTGGCGATAGCTATTTACACTTGATATTTTCTTATTCTGGTAGCCAGAAACACATATTTTCTTTTCATCAATAAATTTCACACTAAGAACAATGACTTTCGGCCATGATCGACGGATCGCGAAAACCGGAACGGAACCAAATAACGCCAACATACTGACGCGATATTCGAATCGAGCCATTCTCGTGCATTCAGCGATTCTCGCATGCAATTTTATTGCCAAACAACGAGACTTTCGTCTCGAAAGTAGCTCTGCTAACCGAAATCGACACACGCTTTTGTTTCACCATCTTTTTTTCAACCGCAACACACGCACTCCACGAATGCTTGAGCAACTTTCACCGGCAAGCGATCGAATCGAATTGAACAGAACACAGCAAACGCGCGGTGCTCGCCGCGCATCGCGTTCTCTGCTGCACACAAGTCGAACCGGATCTGTTTTCGGCTCGAATAAAGGGCGATTCAGACGATACATCAGCTTCCGTCAACGTCAACGGAACGTCACCGTTCCGTCAGGATAAGTTAAATACTTTTCTCTTGCGTCCGTTCACACATGCCGTACGTCAAAACGTTCCGTACCGTTGATGTTGTGTGTGAATGCCGCCATTTAACTGCATGTAACTTATCCTGACGGAACGGTGACGTTCCGTTGACGTTGACGGAAGCTGATGTATCGTCTGAATCGTCCTTAACGGTTGCTTGTGCTTGTGTTGGTGAAAGCGAACAGCTTGTATCTAGCTTGAGTGGTGGATATACTGGCGCGAGCGCTTCGCGACGAAAGTATGACCTTGAATAAAACGTATTTGAAAGTCGTAGTGTGCCGTGAAATGAAAGGGTGCTCTGGTATCGTTAATTTGATTTTACTGAAATGATAATCGCAAGGGCAGCTGACCCAATAGTTGGGCTAGTGATGAAAATGAGTAGTTTTAGAATTAGAACATTTAAGTAATTTTAAGGCAAGTATATCCATCTATGAATTTTATATTACCAGTGTTACTTATATGAATGTATGCATTAGTAGCATCAAATTGCATAGTTTGAAAATGTTCCATAAATGGAACTTTTTTTTGAAAAGGTTGACTATAATTTACCAAATAATATGCTTTTATGTAAATTGGTCTGAAAAAGTGCTATTGCTGGTATTTAGAATGACCACACGGTACGTTATCAGGCACATTTTGTCACATTTTCCTTTTTCTTTGAGTTCATATTCAAATTTGAATATATAACCCGGAAGAAAGTTGAACTAGCTGACCAAAGTTAAAAATTCTTAAATAAAAAAGTACAGAGAATCGATTGAAGATAGTTAGAATAATATTACGCAAAATGTATACCCATTCCACCATAATTTTTCGCGCAACTGAAATTTAATGTATTTCTTGCTCCACATTTAGATAAAAAAAAATCAATTGGACTACTCTATTTTTTTCTCGATTTTTGAATTTTTCATAGTATTTTGAAGCCGAAATACCGATTTCCGCTAATAAAAAAAGCGATTGACATGTTATTGTTAAAATAATTATAATAATAAGTTTGTAGTTTGTAGGTTTGGTAGTTTTATACGAACAATGATCCAAGAAGAACTGCGCAAAATTTCAAAATGAATGGTGCAGGAAATTTTGAGTTATGACAACAAAATTGTCTTTGGGCCGATAGTTTTTTTTACCAAAAATAACTAACGCTCTTACACCCTCCCCCCCCCCCCCCCCCCCTTCCCCTCCCTAATAAAGCCTGCTTGACAAATTTTAGCAGTAAATAACGTGATTTAGAAAAATCACAAACTTTTAGGAAATGGATTTACTGTAAGCCTGGACTTAGGTTCCTAGGACCCAGCGTGGGAGTGACCGGGCTTGGACGATTAATAAACGCGTGGGACCAGCCGTTTATAGGATTATGCTGAAAAACCGAGTGCATAAGTTCGTAAACTAGTAACTGGGGCGTTCTTAAGTTTGCGAGATCGTGTGATCAGATTTGTACTATCGTGAAGGCGTCGAGCGTTTGTATGTTAACCTGCTCGATCGCGTGGATGTTTGTATGTCGCGTATACTAGTTTGTCGATAATTTCGCATGGACTAATGCATATAACCATATGGTCAAAAACGCATATTCCCGTATGCATTTGAGTGTTTGTGGGAGTGTGTATATATGTAAAGCAAATAAATATTGTCGATTAGGGAGAAACAAAGCACAGGTGAAACATCACATTAATTAGACATTCATTCAGTAAAGGATTGATGGACGTACGACTTAGGGTAACAATAACAATAATCATACTGAATTTTCGAAACGGGCAATGTCGTCGACATCAACCGGTCCTCCGGTGAGATCTCTTAATCTTGAAAAGGTGTTCGAGTGCTTTATGTGCTCCTTTAAAACTAATCTACAATCAATCGTTATCGCAAGCTACGTTTCCTCTGTGTTGCAAAAAACGGCAATGTATCGGTCTTCAAAAAAGGAGATAAGTAAGATATAGTAACTTCCCTTTGTGCTGACTCAAAGCTATTCGATATTCATGTAAGCAATGTACTATTCCGGGAAACCAATACATTTGCCTAGCATTCAAAGTATAGAACATGAAGCCCAAGTGGATACCGTCTATACTGATCTTAAAGTAGCTTTCGGTCGCGTCGATCACTCCTTTCTACTGGCAAACATAGAGAGACTAGGTGCCTCGCACAGTTTTTTGAGTCTCAAATCATAGAAGGCATGACCGTTCCCTATCTGTCAAACTGGGAAGTAGCGAATCGCATAATTTCATCCGGTATCTCATAGTAGCAATCTCAGACCCTAGCTGTTCTCTTTGTTCCTCAATGACGTTTATTATGTCTTTCCACCAGGATGCACACTAATCTAAGCTGATGACCTCAAACTAGTTCTCATTATACAATCTGAATTCTATTTCATAGAACTACAACTTTTGGAACGTTCTAGCAGAAACCAAATTGAATTGTTGCTGATCCGGTTTTTTTTTTTATTATATGTAATTATTCAACAGCGAAGAGCATTTATAACGTGCTGGGTGTCTACATCTGTCGTTCCGGGCTTGTGATATGTTACCTACAAATTACAATCTTTTCTTAACAGTATTTTGGCTGAATTCAAACCGTTCACAGTTTTTCATTACATATCATTTTTGTTAAATTTACAAAACGTTGATTTCAAAAACAGATATAGTCCTACGTCAAAACTACATGTCATTTGAGCTTCGGATATTGAGAATAAATGTAATGAAGAGTGGAACACTATCAGTCAGTCAGTGCTTGCTGAGCGTAACTTAGCTGATTTTTTTTCGGCATTCGCGCTGCATACCCAGCTATTTGTAATAAGGCGTACTTTCTGCATATTTATATTCTTACTTGGTGCAATACGTGATTCATGCGTTCGTGTAATTCTACGTTATCATAGTCTGCCTCCTTCAACGTCCATATCTCGTAGCCGTATAGAGTAGCAGACCGTATGAGTGATTTGTATTGAGAAAGTTTAGTGTGCGTTCATAGAGTGAGAGAATTTAGCTGACTACGCATACCGTCAAAAGTCCCTTTTACCTCACCGTTAACCTCGCCAGTTCGGTTCTCGCAGCCTCCATTTAAAAATTCACTAACACCTCTTTCACTGCTCTGACGTTCGAAGCAGATCAGATCTTTTGATGGTAGTTTCGTGTCTCATCACACATGATCTTCATATCCCACCTTCTGTGTTGGACAAAAAATTGAAGAGAGTGTATCGTCCTGTTTGAATCCAGCTAACGTCACAATCCAGTCGTATAACTTTTCGACTATTTTGAAGCTTGATTTTAACCAATTCAGCGTCTTGCGAATCAGCTTGATCAATTTTGTGGGAAAGCCATGTTCCTTCATTATCTATTACAGTATGTTTTATTTTACTAAATCGTTCGCAGCATTGAAATCACCAACAGATGATGAGGCGTTAAGTTGATTTTTTGAAATTGGACCAGAATTTGTCGTAGGGTAAAAATTTGGTTTGTCCTTGATCGAGTACAAAGAAATCAGCCTACAGGCGTAGTCTTCTAAACAAAAAACGAGAGAGTACCCCATGGGCGGTATTGAGGGTCGTTATGCCTAGTCGGCCACTCGAAGACAATTTTTCTTCGACCAAGATTATCCTGATTACGCAATGGAATGATTCGTGTAGCAAGCCACTTCCGATTTGTAGAAGATCAGTATATTCCAACTTAATAAATATTTTTGTGCATCCAGTTGAGTAGTTAAAAATCATCTTGTTTTTCTGATCTGTGCAAAGTGTGTCAATAGACGCATTGTTTGGGTCTCACTATGTGCTTATTTCACGTTGTATAGGTCGCACAGTGTGGGGATTAAATAATAGCCAATTATATTGGCATAATTGGTGTGTCGTTGGAAACTGGAATACAGATAAATGAGCGCAGAATCGACTCTTAAGACTCCATCATACAACCGACAGTCAGAACTTCCAACCGGTCCCTTTGTGGAATTTTTCCAAATCGAAAACAAAACTAGATCTTTAAATTTGTTGAAGATTTTAAAGGATCTAATGGATTGCTTCTTGGTGTGATCAACATAGCAAATATTCGCTCAGAAAAACTCAGGCTCGCGATAACAAGTTGAAAGTAGGCAAACGATATTACTTGTTGCGAGCTTCTCACCGACTACCAAGTATACATCCACGCCAGCGAAGTCGAGATCGATGGTGTACTTACCGATGAGAGACTGGCGTGGATAAATCTGCTGAAACAGGGGTTGTTTGCTTTAGAGATTCCTTACTTTAGCCAGATTGCGTTTACATTCGATACTAAATAATGAAACACCCCAAATTTAATTCTTTCGAGTGACCTAGGCTTGATCAAGCTACATTCTCTTGCATAAGTTTCGTCGCTTTGTCCGTCTATTTGTACCAAGGGCATACATTGCCTTAATTATAAACAATTGGGTCACACAATAAACCATGGAAGCAATAAACCCCCGGTGTAAAGAGTGACGAGAATCGTGGGGTGATTCTTACAGTTAGATTTCTGAAAGGTACACTTACAGTTGGAAAAAAACTGAATGATCTGGTGACATGTACATTATACAAACTACTCGGTAATAAACTAATACTTCAGGAGTATTCCTAGCAATGCTTCGCATAAATCCAAAGAATGAGTTTTATAATTTCTATAACTTTCCAAAGCACTGAAAAATATCACAAATCATATAAAAATAATAGCAATCATTTAAATTTTTTCTCTTAAATATTTTACAACGAGAATGCCTACTATATTTATCAACTCTTCACCATGTGTTTACCTTTTTGCCTATAACAATTTTTAGCAGTGTACCCAATCGATAACCCTGAATGAAGCCCGTTCGATGAATGAACGCAAGAGTTTCGAACAAAAATGTTCACACTTCAACCGTCCGTTCGTTCCTTCATTCGATCGGTCGATCGTGCGCTCCTTTGTATAACCAATCCACTCCAGATCTTGGAGAGATATTGTTATGGCCGCAGTATTTTCCCTCCGCTCTTGACCGGTTCATTCTATTGGAAACACAATCTCGCACGCACTTAGCGTTTCCTTTCCATTCAAGAAATTGAAGAAAAAAAAAGATCCCATTCAATTGCAGACTTTGTTGATTTTTGTTCCAACTACGACTTCGACCACCCAACAACGGACCAGCACGGATCGGATTCGGAGGCCCTTCTGGCTCTATCTATCGAACAGTTGCCCGGTCGTTGTGAATCGTGAGTAGGCGATCGATCTGTGGCCGACCACCGCAGCCGAATCGATCACTTCCCCCTTGTAGAGAGCAGGGTCAATCGAGTGTTTTGAAAATATTTACACCCAGTTCCAAATAGAGTTTCAGAAAACAACAACACACCGAACCGTGTACTACTCTCATCGTCCATCCTGGAATAGGAATCCAATTCAGGTTTCCCCTCTGCATTGATAGCCGATGTTCGTCTCCACTTGATTTTTTCTTCTATTCTCTCATGTCCCAACACACTTTTTTCCCTGAAGCTGAAGCAAAATACTGACCAATAAATAAACATGTCACGCGTGATCTACGGCTTGAGAGAGTCACTCAATCTCAATCATAGTGTGCCACGGATCCCAGCTGGCCGAGAGTGAGGGGCTCAGACAATGCAATTGACAAATCGAAGGCAAGGCAAGGGAGCGTCCACTTGAAATTGAGACTCCGTCTCGAAAATGGGCTTATTGATTTGTGATGTGGTGTTAATTTGTTTGTTCCTTCTTTTCCCTTCTCGAGTGGGTCCCGTATGGGCTTCGTTCGCACTCTCCGTGGTATACACCGTAGGCAGATCAATGTGTACAAATAGTAGGTACACAAACTTTCGAGGGGATCAACATCGTTCGAGATACGTTGCAACAGCTGACCTACTACGATGTGAAGGGAGCGGGCATCGATAGACGGGACTTTATGGAATTGTTCTAAATGATTAGTACATAATTGGAATTTATTGAAGTACAATTGAAGTGTGAGTTATAAAAGTGTGAGCTTGATGTTGGCAGATGTGGGACCGCCTCGCTACTAGCGCCTGCTTTGTTACGTGAAATATTGTCCTAACGGAAAATCAATGTTTGCTTCGATTTGCATTTCAAAATTAGCATCTTAGATTTCGAGGTACTTTTGAGAAATTAATTTTTTATATTGGCAATTTCTGAATTTTTTAGCAAATGATAAATAATATCATTTCCGTTCAGTTGCTGTCGAACTTTATCAACTCCTAAGGTAATCGCCGTGACAGAACCAAAAAAAATCACAATTTTCTGTATCGATTTTCCGCGACCAAATCCAGCCCGAAAAAGTCAGGCAAAATAACTGAACCAGTTCTCTTTCAAACAAAAGCATTTGCATAAACGATACACCATCCGCCCGTCGAACATATTATTAACTCAATCACGAAAATTTTCCCGCATACCTTTTCTGGCCCGGTTATCCCTCATTCCCCGTTTCAAACCCACCCACCAACAAGTTGGCTTTTGATGCCGTCGTCGTCGTCGTTGTCGCCGCGGCAGAGAAGGGTCCGGACTCGGATTTCCTCCCATGAAGACCCCCTCCTCACCGGAAAACGGGATATAACATCAGAAAAAAAAGCAAATGTTCTCGTGTCCACAATTCCACAAAACCCAACTCCATCCAGCAGCATCATCCCGAGGAGAAGATGACTGAATTTCAATTTTTGCATCCCTGCCATTGTTCGGTTTCTCGCTTCGGTTGTATGATTTAATTATGTCGTTTTATTCCCATTAATTCCTCCAGGGAGTCCCGTTGCCGGTAGAAATGTACCGGGGTTGGGCCTGTGAACCGAAACCGGTGAAAAGGCCGCGGGGGGTTTCAGCTCTCGGAAGTTGTTATATTATGTTCTACTCGATGGTGATGCTTTTTATTTCTTTTTCGCCCAGCATGTACTATAGAGGGAGGTCGGCTTTGGAGGGCAGCAGGGAAGAGATTGCTTTTAAACGCTATCATAACTCCTCCAACATGGAAATCGACAACAACAACAACAACAACAGTAAAATACCGGTAACAAAACTGTACAAAAGCGATCGGAATCCAGCGTGGAACGGAATCTTCCATTTCGTACCAGTCAGCACACCCTTGCTATACGCTGCTGCTAGTCAGCTCGTAGTAGGCTATGGATGGTTGTGCTTTTATGCTTGTTCGTGGCGTTGCTAGGTGCTACTCTTCCGTGGCTCTAGCGTAATATTTGCTCAATCACAATTGTATACCTACGAACGAGAGCTCGGGTTCCTTTGTTGTGGCCAGTGATGCCAGGTGTAGGTTAGGTTTAAGATTGAAATATACGACAGTTTAATTGAATATCTTTAAAAGGCAACTTTTTGACATGAAGGTTTCTAATGAAATTCGGTATTTCGCAGAAGTTTCAGTTCGTACTTCTCATTTATATTCCTATTTTCATATAGTTCATGAAAAAATTGCATTATTTTCATATTGCTGTCCCAAAACCGCATAGTATTTTTAACTAAAGAAAATATAGCATATCGTTGGAAAAGACATTACTTCTTTTTTCCAGAACAATTAAAAATTGAAAATCGGTTGAAAAATGACAGTGTAGCTAATGTTTAATGGCCCGAAAACTGCACCTTTTACTGCAAATCAAGATTTTGAGAGTATATGGTACCCTTAAAGACACAAACCATTTTTTTAGATTTTGTGAAAATTGTCTCACAGCTTTAATGCGTTGCTACGATGATTTTGAGAAGCTTTTTGCAGTGTTGGTTTAAAACAACATTGCACACTTAAGTGTTACCATTGTTTCGTGTTGCATTTGGTGGATTCTTCAATTAATACTAGGTCACTTGAAAAGAGCAACTGTAGCAACACGGTGCTATATATTTTTTTAAATCTCATTATACAATTCATTTATTGACAGTTTTAGTTCTTCTTTATGTGATTCTTTAACAATTTAAAACAAGTTTATAGTTCTCTTAGGTTAAGCAGTTTGGCATTTTCTTGAATCTGATTTGAGATTGTCGCCTTGGAGACTACACGACACTCCATTTTTTGTCAGTTCCCCAGGGTGGTAGCTTCAGACCGCTAATATTTCTACTGTACCTAAGCGACTTAAACCTTTTGTTTGCAGATGACTTTAAACTATTCCGTTTCACCAAAGAAACCAAAATTTCCCATGATTCTAAGATGGATTTCGAGCACTACACCACATAAACTATTTTGAAGTCCAAGTTGGTAGTATTTTTCGAATCACTAAAGACTTTCTGAGTAAACAATATTTAAAAACCCTTTATTGTGGTTCGATACGTCTACACTCGAATACGCTCGTTGTTGTTTGGTCACTTTATTGCCAAAACGATATACATTCAACAGATCGAAGCTTCCCAACGGCTACCTAATTTGTTCGTTTCGCAATAAATCATCCGAGCTGCCTAGATCCTACCTTAAGGGTACCTACTACTGGATTCGGCGGAAAATCAAAGCAATATTTGAGATCCTTTGTCCAAAAGCTGTTTATAGTTTAAGTATATACATTTTTGTATAACTTATACCTAACATTGGCATGAAAAATGATTAATTTATAACTTTTAAACGAAAATACAGTAAAGAAAGACAAATTTCACTTCACCACGCTCAGGCAAACCGTTCACATAGTGTACGGATTTTTTAGTCAGAGTTGGTCAGCTTAGGTGTAAGTCATAGGAAATTTTATCTATTTTAATAAATTATGTCAATTTCTCATTTCGGTTAACTACGAGAGGCCCTGCACTTGGCGTAGTAGGACAATGTTTCACGCACAGAGGCCGACGAGATCCGTCATTTTAAAATTGCCATTTTGAATTTTCGAAAAAAATGATTTCCTAATTATCGATAAATGACGAATAAAAGATCAAAAACTGTTCCTATGCCTTTCCATTTGTCTGCAAAAAAAAATCTCAAATATTGCTTGATTTTCCGTCGAATAAATAGTTTTTATTGCTGTTTTGCTTCAATACCGACCGATTAACGGGTGTTCAATAAAAAATGAGAATGATTTCAATACCTTTTCAAGAGATGGCGTCGAAACAGCAAGCACTCCGCGAGCGTGTTGTACGGTTTTACGAAACGCATGGTCATCGTGGAAAAAAAGTTTCGAGACGAAAACATGCCCCTGAGTACAGTTTACCGGATCCTGGCATCCCAGAGCGTGAAGTGGAAGGCCGGTAGCGGCCGTCCGACGAGCATAATGACGAAGAAGAAGAAGAAGGAAGTGTGGAAAAAATTGTTCAACAACAAGGACGGAGTTTGCGTGACGCCGCCCGAAAATATCACTGATTCCATACCTTGATTTACCGAGCCCTCAAGATGGAGGACATCATCTGTCGATAGAAAACTCGATCCCCCGTCCCATTGAGAATTTTTTCGGTTCCTTCAGTGCCATAGTGTACAAAACTAATTGGCAGGCCAAGGATACGCAGCAGTTGACCACCAGGATCTGGAACTGTAACTGGCAGATGGACGTCAGTGCTTTTGTGAGAGCATCGCGACTAAGTTGTGTCGTATGGCTGACCAGGGCCCCTTCTCCAATATTCATTGACGTTTTTTTTGAAGAATAAACATTGTTTTTGATAAAAAAAGTACTGAATTCGCTGATTTTTTTTTTGTTTTTTAACTACATAACTGAAAAGGTTCTCATTTTTATTGAACATCCGTTATTCTGGACTTCGACATTTATCGTTGAGGTATTCGATTCTATCTCCAATTTTATTCGCTTTCTTACCGCTAGAAACAATGAGCTATAATGAGCCTTCGTCGTATGTGTCTGCTCAAAAAATCGGTTTTAAGTGTCTTGTCTTGTTAGCTGTAGTCCTAGAGCTGGTTTACAGATTTCAATACTAAATTGCTAATATTCATTCTAGTAATAACTGTTGCAATGTATCATTTGGATGTTTGAAATCTGTTGATGGAAAAGATGCCTTTTTTGCTTGAAAGGTGAAGCTTTATTCCTGCTCAACCTGTAGTTTTCGACTATACCTACCAATTACAATTATTTCTTCCCAAACGCTTTTTAATTACCAACGTCGATAACGGTTTTGGTTTGTGCAATGTATTGTTTGTCACCCTATTAATTAATCCTATATTTATGTCTTAATCCCAAAGAATGTTTATATCTGACTTTTTCCAGCGAAGGCGGCTCCCATTGGGACTGAGGCGAGGCATTCCTCTCTAGCTAGACCATGCGTATTTCCCACAAACATTAAATACCCTATGGGTTACTTCCCAAGCTGGTCGAATAAACACTACACAAAAAAGCGTTCAAATATTTTCAAAATATTATTCCAGTCGCTTCAGTATTGCCCAAAAGTGAAACAAAAGGTAAAACGAAGAATTGGCGAAATCATCTAGCTTCTTGCGTAGAGGGTTTAGAACGATTGGAATGGGATATTGTCACGAGAATGCGGCCATTCAAGTCTGAACTATCCCGGATTATTCGAATGTACCATGTAAATGTCGATTTAGCGCTGTAAATAAATATATACTCCAAACATTTATTTTTCTTACTATTGTAAAACTTCTAGAATCGATATTTTCAGATAAGTAATAAACGTCATTTATGCGGAAAGAACCAAGTGATGCTACTTCACGCAGTTTTTTCAACTCGTTTAAAAACAAGTCTCTTTTAAATACAATAAAATTGTATTGTATTGTATTATTTATTTGGGGTTTAACCGTAATAAAATTAAATAATATACGCCTAGCGAGGTATTTTTTGACATGGTCTTCGGTAGCAATATAACTAACCCGTACCAACCACTATAGGCACATGCAGAGCAACAGGGAGTATCAGCGATTTGAATGGAGCAAGTTTTGTGTGCGGTTGTGGACTAAGGCTGATTACGGTAACCGCAGAAAGTTGTATTCGCAGCCGCAACACACACACACACACACATTTTTACCTCGCAGTCAACATGGTTATCACATGCCACTAATGCAGCAAGATATAAATTCTTCAACAACCTCGCACCGATTTTTACCTCGAAACCATCATCATACGCCCTCTACCATACATTTCGCTGGTTAAAGTTTATAGTCAGACCGAGTCTCGTAGCCTCTATTTAAAAGGCACAAATGCTTCTCCCACTGCTCTGCGATCAACGCCAATGATATCGATGTCATCCGCATGGCTAGGAAGCATCCCAAGTAGCAATTCTGGTTTTATAGCTCACTACAGGTGCAATCTCAGTTTTAAGAAGACCTTCAAGAGTACCATAAAAACCTCAATTGTTACTATGGATGTGAGATCTCATGATTATGGTTTCGAACCTTTACACATTAGATCTTCTCATCTAGAGATTGCACTTAACACTCGGAATATCAAGAGGATAAAAAGTTATGCGGATTACCAAGGGGGGCTAAAAAGTGGGATCGCTTACTTTGACCGATCATATATCAGCAGCTAATTATTACAGTTTAAGTTTTTCTTCACCTTTGAAAAGGTATACCTTTTGTGAGCACTACATAATAGGATAACAGAGTTGTCCACCATAAGTTATGGTAATAAAGTAAAATAAAGGGAGCAGGAGCGCTGCGTTTAACTTATCTGAGCTGTTTATTCGCCGATTTCAAATCTTTCTTCACTTTTTAACAAATATTTTCTTTGGGTTATATAATATTGAAAAATGAAGTTGCATATCCGAAGAAGCTCTAAAAACTGTAACTGAAAGTCAGTACTGAAAAAAGTGATACTTTTTATAAAACAGTCATATCTTAGCTATTTAACAACCAATTTCAATTATTCTAGTGTTTCTACACTTAAGTTAAAATTCAGAAATTTCATTTGTTTGAAGAACTTTGATTTAGTGTGATGACCTACATATTGTCATATACCACTCCGTTGCAATTGATACTCACAACAATTTCTGGAGAATCTTTTCCAATAAATAAAAAAAAATTTGAGTGTCCAGAAATTTCATATCTTTAACAAATAATTTAAAATGGAAAGCCTATATATTTTGATACACCTACCAATAGAATTGAAATTTAAAATCAACTACGTAACAGCTGAGATATATCCGGTCATAGTAAGCATTCCTGCTTTTTTGGCCCTCTTGGTGTTCTGCGTACTGATGAGCAGAGTTAAAAATATTCAAATTTATTGAATGAAAATTGATCATATTCAGCCGCATTCATTTTCAATATTCAGTGCCGCAGCTGAAAACGTCAAACGAACAAACCACCCATTCATCCATGCAGATTTTCATTCGTCTCCGATTATTACACTAAGCGCCCATGCAGCAACGAATCAAACGCATCAAAGTAGGCCCTGGCACAATGTAAGCGATGATGATTGTTGTTTCATATGCTTCATTGGCATTTGAAAACATTTTCCTAGATAAATAGCGAAATGAATATATTGTACGATATTCAACTGAATGAATAACATGGATATTCGAATGAATATTTTTTCTATTCACCGCGAGTCGCATCAGGTTCATTTTCAGCCGTCAACAAAGAGCTTCGATTATTTTTAACTCTGCTGATGAGTTGTGTCGAAAAGCCTTGTTGAAGTATTTTCTGCCATAGTTCGTTTTGTTACACTAGATCGTTCGCCGCCTTGTAATCCACAAACAGATGGTGAGTCCACAAGTTGTATTCCTGGAATTTATCCAGAAGTTGTCACAGGGTAAACATTTGCCCGTCGTGGATCGTCCGCCTCGAAACAGGCCTTGCCATTCGCCAACAAAAGATTTCTGCAACGGGAGTAATCTGCTAAACAGAACACAAGAGAGTACATAGTAAACGGCATTAATGTCGTTATCCCTCGATAGTTGTTGAATTGTTGAAATTATTTTTCTGCATGCATTATTTCAAATTTTGAATTATGCTGTATCGATTTTGTTGGCTATTTTCGGCAAATTTGAGACTAAGAGAAACGAAAGCAATGAAATTGAAAGACGGATAGGTATTCGAGAGCGAATCAGTTATAAACTTAGAATGGAAAACTAGGACTAGGCAGGCTCACATGGACATGATCGAAAGGAAATGTGAAGAATCCTTTGCCTTCTGCTAAGTAGGAGTTTGGCGTTGCACCCAAGTCTACAGCATGGTCTATGGTAGAACATAAGCATTCAATTTAAGGCAGAAGTTAGGATCTTTTACATTTTCAAGAATAAGTGAACGATGTAATCGATGACCTAAGGATTGCTGATAATTCCAAAGAAAATTCAGTTTATAATTGAAGTAAAATTTGAACCGAAAATAATTGAATGACTGGACTGAATGAGTGAAGAAGCAAACAACTTCCGAAAAATCGGTAGGGATAAATATTCAGTATTAAAACCGGTTGAAACAATATGTTAAAAACGGGTTTTGTCCGGTTTCTAATGATTTAGATTTTTTAACCGAAATTTACGCCTGAAGTTTAAAGTCGACTTTTACGCTCTAAAACAGTTAAAAGGGTTTTGCGATGCCATATCTTGCATGCTGACTTTTTGTCGTTCGCTTATATAGCTAGTCGAATTTCTTGGAGAGGGTACTGACCTGAAAGCAAATACTGTAACCATAAATTATTTAAACAAGTCGAGAAAGAGAAAATGTGAACACCATAATTTCCCTCATATTCCAGTAAACAGTTCTCACTAACTTAGCAAAATTGTTGAAACCAAAGGCAAAAATAAAATATAAAATAATTTCAGCTGAAACCTACAGCGTTAGCAAAATAAAAGCATTTTCAAAAATATCCAACTTCACTATTCCTCTCGCCACTAAAAACCATCACCCGAACAAACTTCCTGACAACACTGCCACCCTTTTGTCGTACCCGCCACGATGAGGGATGGAGGTGTTTTAAAATAATTTATCACGTTTTGGCACCACACATCGCATCGCGTTCGTGCTCTTCGTCCTTCTGCTCCTCCTCCTCTTCCTACCTGCGCGTTCCCAAAGCAGCCCTGTTTTCAACCGAAAACACACAGAAAAACACACCCGAAACACTGCCGTCGTTTTTAGGAGGGTTGTTTGTGCTTGCTTTGGGTGGAAGCTTGGTTGTTGTGTATATACACAAAACAAGCAGAGAGTACAGATCGCAAAACATAAATCATGCTTCTGTTGTTTGCGTGCTTCGACTCGACTCGACTCGCCTTGCCTTGTCACCCTTCCACCCGTTCGCTCATTCATACGTCCGCAGCCTGCTACGATGCAGCCTAACTGTGTCTGATTGGCTGCCTCGGCCAATCGGCGCACCGCTACCCATCCGGGGGGAGTGGCCTGCAAGCTGCTTCAAGCGTTCCGATTGGTGCTTGCCTTGTTTGCGCAAATATTTATATAAATCTTTACTCCCCCCGCCGTCGTCGCTCAGCAACACACCGCACAGACGGAGGGGTATCGAACGTCTGGTCGTTGTTTGGAATGTGTTTATACGCGACTCGACTGCTGCTTGGCTGGAGTTCGGGAGTCAGTACATGTTTGATTTTCTTCCGACCAGAAGTGCGCTCTCGACGGATGCTCTCGATACCCAGATTGTTGTTCGGTGTGAAGAAGCCAATAGAGTTTTAATTACTCGGAATATAGCGCGCGCGTCGGTGTTGCATTGGCCTGCTGTGATCATCATCTGCCCAGCGAAGGCTGAATAAGTGGTGCGGTGATAGCCAATTTTAAGCAAACGTATCAAAGTAATCAGTGACAGTGGAGGAAAACGGAAGATTCAGAAACATGTTAAATTGTGCAGATTTAGTGCAATTCGACCAATACAGTTTGCAGCTGTATAACTATGCTATGGTGGAACGGTTTCGAACTAACCAGTTTTTTAACTATGGAAATATAGTGACGGATCCGAGGACGCTGTCCCGATTTTTCAAACCATCCGTGTATGCCAGCAATCCGGCGGACGTTGTACCAAATGCTTTACTAGCCGACGCTAGTAAACTGTCATCAGCTCCAAAACCACAATACAGCTACATCGGGCTGATTGCGATAGCTATTCTAAGCTCACCGGAGCGAAAACTAGTCCTATCGGACATCTATCAGCACATACTGGACAACTATAGTTACTTTCGGAGTCGTGGTCCCGGTTGGCGAAATTCCATTCGACACAATCTATCGTTGAACGATTGTTTTATCAAAGCCGGTCGATCCGCTCACGGCAAGGGCCACTACTGGGCCGTTCATCCGGCAAACGTAGAAGACTTTCTGAAGGGAGATTTCCGTCGGAGAAAAGCTCAACGCAAAGTCCGACGCCACATGGGACTCACCTCGGACGACGATATTTTCGACAACAGCTCACCAAGACAATTTTTCCCTGCGATACCGTCGTCTCCGGTGTTGAACCAGGCTGGAGCCTACATGCCAACGGCAACGGAACCACTAGCGCAAGCCGCCGTTGCAGCGGCCGCCGTTTGCGCCTATCCATCGGCCATCGAACAGCATCAGGTGGCCATCATTAAGGGTGCGATGGAAAGTTTCTCCCGTAAGCGTCAGTTCGATGTAGAATCCCTGCTGAAACCAGATGATGCGAGCTCCTCATCCAGCTCGCAGTACGAACAGCTGCTGGAAAAGAAACGGAGGACAGTGACGACGACGACGACTACGTCGACGGAGACACCAGGATTGTTACTACCACCGCTGGCACACCATCACGGTCATCCGTTGGCGGCGTTCGGTTCGCTGGTACCCAAAGTGCTACCCAAGCAGACCTAGAGATGAGTGTGTAGTAGTAGTAGTAGCAGCAGCTGTCGTAGTTCTTAGTAGAGTAGATACACGTTGTAGTTTGTATAGGAATTTCTTAACTTTAAACAGATAAAAAAATCAACACCGCTGACTGTAACCTAACTGTGACCTATTGATGCGTAAGCAACAAAAAATGGACGAAGAAACAGGGTATGCCAATATGTTTGTGTTTTTTTCATGGTTTTGATGACTTTTGGGAATAATTTTGCTGGTGAATTGGAACGGATTTTGTTTCATATTTGAAAAATTCCTCATTTTAAAACAATGCTGAATTAAACAAGAAAGTGAAGAACATCAAAGGGCTCAAGTTGTTTACTTGTGGGACCTCTGAGCTAACAATTAGAAATATTCAACATAGCGTCGTAATGCAGAATAAGGCCGATTGTCTCAACGCTTGTTTCATTATTCTAGAACAGTATTTTGTAGATTCATATTTTACGGTTCGCCGATTTTGTTGGAATTCACTTAAATAGGATTTAGCATGGGCATGATGACGATACGATTAGTAGTTACTATTGTGTGATTGACCAGAACCCGGAACTTTCCACTGATTAGATTTCCATTTTCATCGTTCATGTTTCGAGTAGAGCGACTTTTCGCAAAAGGTTTTCAATTTTGCGGGATTCGGGAAATAAATAAGAAAAAAATCGTCTACATTTAATTATGTCATGTAATATTTCAATTATTCGAATCGATTTTTTGTTGTTGTAAAAGTCATGCTTGTATCAAATCACTCAAATTCTGCAAGCTTTGGGACATCATAATAGTTTGAACAGTCCTCCAAACTTTAGAGAATCTTAAAATCTGATAATTTCCACAAAGTTCCGATCGATTCTACACCAACAAATTCGAAAAAATTTCGTTAAACTTCAATGAACTGTATGAACTTCAGGGACAATCGTCGAGCTTACGGACTCTAGAAAGTCGTACAGAATTTAAGGAAATTCTTCTACTTTTTGGCATCAGACTTAATGCGTTTTCCGGGTATTTAGACTGTTGATATTCAAGAACATAAAGCAAGGTTCCGTGGTCTATACGCTTTTGGAGAATGTCTACTAAGTTCAGGGAATTTCGATGAACTCAATCCAAACCCTACAGACTTCCGGGAATATTAGAGATCCTACAAAATTCAAAAATATCCGATAAATTTAGATAAATCTAACGATCAAAATTTAGCTAAACAAGAATGCGTGTGGATTTTCATTAACACTTAATGATCTTTTTCCGCCACATCCAACCTAAACAGTATGAAGCAATCTTTTTGCATCCGGAAAAGCACCAGACGTCTTTCCTAGAAGCTCCTTCAGGTGAATTTCCTGCTTGATGGTCCCGGTTGTAATGAAAATGTCGCTTTTCAAGCCACAGATACAGATAGCCTGCCAAACCAGATATTTCTTTACGAACGTTGACAGTTTCAAATGTCTGGTACCTTCCCCGTTTCGTTTACCACTTTTGACGATTACGCTGACTCGACGTGTGAGTAGCTCGGGTTTTCGATGCGCGACGAAAACTCTGATTCGGTGCTCATCTAGCTTAGGCGTCATTTTTATAACTAAATGATTTAAATTCGAAGGATGTTTAGTCTACTGTTAGGCAGTTCTGCTGGATTGTAGGAGATCGCTTGTGAATCAAATGACATAAAAACCATGAAACAAAGAAGGTTGTCTGATTCTGTCATCTATACAATATTTTTCGTGTTCTAATCCTTGAAAAACACAATTTGATTCTCATCGTTCTATAAAGAAAATACAGGTTCCAAAATAGACCATTGCCGTAAAATCTCCTGGGGCTTTCGATACAGTCCAGATGGTATCTAGTGGCAAATCACTCAAAATCACTGATTATTTTTGAACTATTTCCAAAACCGGTAAGATATACTCTTACAAAATCTACGACCACATGCAAAGTAAGATGCTTCCTTGCATGAAATGTAAGAAGCTTTCTGAGAAGGGAATGCCAGGAAATAATAAGACATGGCGAATGAAAATTTTTTTAACGTAGGTCACCCAGAATGTCCGATCAGGTCGATGTTGGAACGAATTGAACCGATGTCGAGCCAATGTCCGGCGGAATATAGAAACAGTATAGGTATCTCAATCAGGAATCATGATATAATGGCTCAAAAGGCACGTTTTCTGACTTCCTAAAAATGTGTGGAACTTTCCATGAACTTAGCCGTAGTTCAGAGAACTTTATTATTTATTTATGAACGTTTTAAACCACAAGGTCGTTCTCGTTCTTGGAAATAACTTCATTTCAAGATATGAACTTCAATTCAAGAATAAAAAACGAATATTATTGTTGCCGTCCATCCTGGGCGCACTGCTCTCCGCTTCATGTGTGGATTCTTTGCTGCTAGTACGAACGTACCGTTTCGTTCATGTCGTCGTCCCTAGAGCAGCTTTGATTTTCACTGTTGGCTGTTTGATGCTCTGTGTTTTCGAGTGCCTGGTATAGCCTACTTCAATTTATTTAATTATTCGGTATTAGTGTTGATTGTAGTAGTTGAAAATTCTCTACTTGTCTGCTTACAGCACTGGCACAAGCATGTCTGCCAGGTTACGTGCATGAGATTATTTGGCATCGAACGTCAGGTAAGAAAGATTAGGTTCGTTCAGCCGCATTCACCACTCGAACACCATTGAAAATGCCAGGCAAAACAATCTTCCGAGTGTTGTCTGTGACGGATTCCGTTGCTCCATATTTTGACATGAATCTTTTAATGTAATCGTTTTTTCGATTATAGAGGTTTTAACTTTAGGGTCATTCGTTTATTTTTCGGGTTAGAAAAATCTCTAACCATATGTGCGGGGTCGGATTTCGAAATCAGGTGAGCTGCGTACAAAGTATTCGATATACTAACCAATCCCATCCATTAAAAAGTAACCTGAGCTAGTGCGCGATGTCAAATCGTGTAGGCGAATTTCCGTCATATCGTTGTCCACGTGCAAAGGGATCTTGGTTTTGCCATTTTCATATTCAACGTAGTGTTGCACGTTGGTCTACACTACGAGGCAATTGAATGTTATAAGTACTACATTACGAGTTTGATGCAGTTGTATGTGTGACACTTCCGTAAGCACAAACTCCATTTGCAGTCTTCATTAGCTATTCCACGTAGGTCTAGGATGGGTCTGCGGAAAATAAATTGTGATTGTGACTCATTTCACTCACAGTAGGGGGCAACGGAACTTTGCTGTTTCTGTAGTGTATACGTAGTTGAGCGGCGCGGATACAATTTGTTCGTTTGTATGCTGTTAACACGCGGTATGATTTATGCTTCTGGTCTGTGCGAGATGAGAAAGCAGACTGTTCGTAAAACATCTCGCAAGATAGTAAAACCAAACTGAGTTATATTTTTTTCCTAATTTGGCACTTGCAGCTTGATGAAACTTTCGATGAAAGTAACTGAAACTTCTCGGACATTTTTAGGATTGCCTTTAGGTTGGAGAAGGACAACTCCGAAATTTGCAGAACTAATCTTTAGTATTTAGTCGTAGAAACTCCTGCCACAAATTGGTAGGCTTTCACTGAGTTTCGTCCGTACGGTTGCTTTCGATTAAGTTCTCCAAAGTCGAAATTCGACAGACTATGTATGTATCAGTCTGTATCGAAAATAAATTATCATCATATTTTTATTTCTAATCATATAAAAAATTAAATTTCATTCAAACGAATGTTTGATCCCTTATTATACGAGATTGAACTTGAATTGTGAAGACCAGGGGAAATTAATATTACTACTTAACAAATTTTCGAATTTTTGTTTGAACACTTATAATCAACTTCCGAACAAATGACTCATAACATTTTTTGAACTCCAGCATTAGAGTGGTCCAAAAAGTGATTTTCTTGCCGATAATGCCGCAACCAGAACTTAAAGATATACGCAAAAACAAGAAATTTAAGCTGTCTCTTTTATTAAAATTTCAATCGGAATCACTGGCACAAGTCACGGCAAATATTGCCATTTTTACTGTTTTATTTCAAAAGTTTTATTTTAATAAAATATATAATAAAGTGGTATTTTTTGTATAAATCCGGTCAAACAGTGGACTCTCAAATCGATAGATTTATAGTTCTGGTATTGTAGAAAATGGTACATTTTAAACTACAAACACATATTGCTTGCCATACCTGAACTTTTGACACAATGTTTCCTTGCTGTCCGCCTCTCTTGCATCCTCTTTACGACAGCAGCATAGCATTATGAACCTGCATGGGTTTTCTTTTGTTCTGCAATTTTCCTCTCATTATAGGTCTTCAGGTTGTACTGTTTCTTGATACATTGGATTATTTCAAAGTTCTCTACCGCTTTATTGGCCAAAACACGTATCGACATTGAATTATTCTTCCTAATTCGAGATACCACTTTCTGGTCCAGTTTCGGGTTTTCTGAATCTTATTAGCATTTGAACCAAAGACTAATTTATGATGGATTTTACACTCGCTCATTAGCTTCTGTACAACATCTGGCTGCAGTTTCTTCTGTAGTACAAAGCTAGATCCGGCCAGAAGATCTAGGACCCTCGTGTTGCTGCGACGAAGGTGGCAGACGCTTCTGTAAACACTCATTGAGGTAGAACTTCTGGTTTACAGTCCCGGTAGCCACGAACGGCACACTCCGTTTGCCACATGAACAGATCGCTTGCCAAATCATGTATTTATTGGCAAACTTTGCAAGTTTCTGCTTACTTACTTCCTCCGGAACATTGTGCTGGGCGATGAAGAACAGTAGCTGCGGAAGCTGCCGAAAGGCCGGATTGACGTAAGTCGCATCATCCATGATGGGCCAAAGAGGGTTCGTCAGCATCTAGGTGTACCGTATTTTGCCGTTCGTCACGATTTGAAGCATTCTGTCATTTGTAGGTATACAGTTCCTTGGCTCTCTGAACGAAAGACTTGGACAGATTCAACTTTTAGGTCACATCCCTGACCGAAGCATTGGGATTCCGCTTAAACACTTTCACTACACGTTTGTGGTCCTGATCACTAATAGAACATTCTGACCGCATTTCTTCTTCCGGTAGATGCTCAGAGTTTGGTAGTGACGTTGTTCCCAGTTGTTTTTCGATGTCCCGATGAAAGAGTTGAGGATTTTCCGATAATCAATTCACGACGTTGGTTTTCGGGGGACGCCATTTTTTCCGATTTGCGAAAAACTGACAGTGTAAACAATACACTCTAAACTACTTCTACCCAAATTTTCAAGAGAAATCACCCAATGGGTTATTTTCTACAGCGTTTTTTCCGTGATACAATATTATGTGGGACACCCTTTAGTTACACCCTTTTGACTTGACCAAAGCCTTTTTTGGTGGATTACAACGGGGTAAACAGATCGAAATGGTGAGTTTGACGAAAGCAATTGTGACAAAATTCCCCCAAGAGACATGATTCGAACCTGCAACCCTTGGGACTCCGGCCCAATGCACAAACCCTTATGCTATCCCTGGGCTATGATAACGCCGGGGTTCTTATCGTCGTATGATATCTGATTTTAGTTCATTACCCATTGTATTTCGTTTGGTGGTAGAGCTAAAGGAACTATCCATTTCTGGTCCCTTGCCCAATTAACAGAGGTATGACGGGAGCGAACCCGCGGTTCAAATTAAACAAATTTATTTTAGGTTTTGTGCAGTGCACATATATTAAAAAATATTTTACGTGGATTTTTGTTTTATGTGGATGAAGAAAGGAGAAATTTTTTCATGTTTTACTTGATCAAAGTCTGAATATATTTTTTCAAACTATAATAATAAATAACTACTCTTTCCCAATCCACCAATCCAACAGCAAAACTATTCAATAAGTCAAATGAGTTGTACATATTCTACATTTTCGTAAATCTCAAATGATTACGGAACATTCTTCAGACGCAAACAAATTGGCCGACCCTACTGTTATCAACTAGCGATCCAAATCTTTTTAATTGTATTCAATATATATATGAAAATGAAATCAGATAATAAATGTACTTCACAAAAACCAACCAATCTCCTCGAAACCAAAATCAACAACAAAGCACAAACGATTTTCCGCTACATAAAAAAACGCACGTATTCTTATTTCCATTGTTTCCGATTTCCCACTCCGACTCTCGCGTGCTGACAGATTCAAAGTCTTTCCATCTCGTACGGCAACAGCAACAATATCCGAACCCGGAAGTGTCTCGTTAGTCCGCTTTTTCCTCCGCTTATTCCGACTGACTGACGGAGGAACTGTTCGCCAACCGCGTCGAGGAGTGTGCCACACGGAACTAATTGAGATGAATCGCAAGACGGCAGCAGCCGTGTGCGAAAAAAAACGGACACAATTTGAATGGTTCTATTGTGTCCGATGGATGCTCGAGAGACGCTGAAAGTGTCCTTCATTAGTCACATCCATTCGCCACCAGCAATTGATTGCCGGCTAGCGTCAACAACAACAACAACTACAATATTGTTCTCATTCTCACCGTTTAGCTTAATGGAAAATAGCAACAAAAAAATGCCATCATCAACTCAACCGGACGAATATAAATAGGTGAAGCGCATAATAGAGTGTATAATCAATCAGCATTGTTCCAAGGCGTAAGCTAACAAAACGCGCGCGTGTACTCGAACGGTTCAATGGGCCATTGTTTCCCTTTGGATCGAAGCAGGCCGGAAAAGTAGGGCGCTCGCGTTCGGTTCGGTACTCTCCCGAGGGAATAGAAAGATTAAAAAATATCAAATAGGATTACATTCTTGTATCTTGGACTCTCTCTCTCTCTAGACTGTGGCTTTCTATTATTGTCCTACGTCCTCCCGATTCTGCATCGTCGTCGTTTAAGAGGATTTGCAGTTTGCTGATTATAATACACATATACAGCGAGTAATGCAAAAGGGACGACTCCTTGACTCTGGAACGGTTTGGTTTGAGAAATTAATTTTCGTTGGTTACCATGGCAACGCGTGAGGATTATTACAGGTTCGTCGTCCCGGAAGCCGGAAGTAACCGAACGGTAAGGGAGGTAACTGTCGAGTGCGAATGCAGTTTGAACGGATTTCCATGCGTTTCTAGGAAGTGACGATTTCTGCTCAGGGCTACACAGGTAACGACAGGAGTTGATACCCGGATTAGGTTGATTAATTGCTATTGTTCAGGGGCGTTGGACTGGGTTGAAGAGGGAGAAGAGAAAGAAAGCGAATATGTCATTTTGATGAGTGTTGGAAAGGTATTTCAATCCCATTAGTTTGATACTGATTGTTATGGCTATATTCCAGCTTGAATGGTGAAATTTATCTTTTGAATAAAGAGGTTAAAAGGAAAAAAATCTAACTCGAAATGACTGAAAATGTTCCCAAATCAAAAAATAGACAATATTTGAAATATTTATTTTATAAACAATTTAGACACGCAGTGTTTGTTTTTGTCCTTATCGCGCGTGTTCATTTGATGGATGAAATATACACACTTGTCGCTACCGTAATGTTATTTTGGAATATCATTAATAATAGTAAGCTCAGGTTTCAATAACTTATTAAGTTTTTCTTAAAGAAAATATAAGAAATGTAAAAATATGCTGGAAAATAAACACAAATCAGAAGTTGTCGGTTGTCACGGTAAAGATGAACACGTCTATCTATACCAGGACACGTGCTAGTGAACTCGGGTGATTCGTAGTTATGCTGCCTAAGCTCGACCCTCATTAGCAGAAGACAAAGATTAAGCCCGTACGATATTAAGCCTGTTCTAATGACCTCACTCTTACTCTCACTTGCGTACTATGGCTCTAATTTTCATAACTTTCCCTACCCAGTAATCTCTAGCTTATTGAATGTCGTTAAAATGTAAAAAATAAAAGGAAATGTGACTAACATAGTCGAAATAAAAAAAGGAAAAAAGAAGTTTTAACATCAGACTACAAACAGATTTGTTCTGTTGGCGTGAAATATCATAGGTCAATTTTCAGATGAAAAATAGAAAATCATTTTTTTTTTCAAATTATCCAGGCCACTTGTTTTGCTCTGATTAAACAGGTTTTAATAATAAGATTAATTTCCTTTTTGTGATTTGGAATAAGAAAAGTCAATGTGCGAACTTATTTAGTCAACTGCGTCATACCATTCAAACTCTTCTTTCCGCCCCACAGCGGTGTAACTAAAACAGTGAAAAATTTGACGAAGTGTAGTAATTTCACGAATATTGCATTTTGGCCATGTGATATGCTCGGAAATGTTTCTGGACGAGAAAAGCCTCTACTTGACCTTGACATTGTACAAAAATTTCAATCTTGACCTTGTTCGGGCAAATTTTAGAAAATAGAAAACCTGAATACTTTGCTGAAGACATTAGGTGTAATAAGGTATAGTGGTAGAAATGTTATTCACGATCTAGTATACTATAACTATGAGGAAACTTCGGTGAAAATTTTTTATTTTTATTTTATTTTTTTGAAAGTTGTCCTACTGGAGCTGTAGAGCTAGGTTCTCGGAAGGCCTCCCCGTCAGAAGAATCACATACTACAATTTGCAGACGAGACACGCGAATGGCACCCACTAAAACACTGCTTTAGGCCAATTGTAGCGGGCCGTGATTCTGAATGTGATATTCATTGTACGGTCCAGGTATGTGCGGGCGTAGGGACTCGCGATTGCGTTTATCATCGCGAAGGGCTCGAGCATTTGTACGTTAACGTATGTCGCGTGTGTTAACATGTATGTAACTTCGCGTGTATAAATTCTATTTTATAACCGTGTGCCTTTCGCATATTCGCCGTGTGTTATTGGATGATCGCGCGCGGACCATGAATCTGATATTTAATTTTTGATGTGCGGCTCAGATGTTAGAAGAAAGTGAGATCTATCATATCACTAGAGTTCCCGGTCATGTCGATTTTTTTTTATTGGTCCTACTGAATATATGGACCTAAGTTGCTAGAATAGAGACCGATTCATGATCGCGCAAACCCGTACGTTTGTAGGTTCGCGTTTGAGACAGCGTTTGAAACTTCGTAAGTGCTAAAACGCTCACCTTATGTTAACGTGTTTGTCACGTGTGCTCGCGTGCATGTGACTTCGCGTGTACAAAACTGTATTTTGTAACCGTGTGGCCATTCCTATATACGCGTGCGTTCTTGGATGGATGGTCACGCGGACCTTTATTCTGATAGTTAGTTTTCGGTGTACAATTCACATTCTGACAGGGAGTAAGTTACACCCATAGTGGATATGAGAGCTTTCTTTTTTAATTGGATCAATTGAAGGCATGGACCTAGTCTGCTGATATCAAGGATAGCAACATCCGGAAGTGACCGATTCATGATCGTGCGAGTTCGGGAGTTTTTTAGGATCGCGTTTGAAAATTTATAGGAGCTGAGACATTCACTTTATCACCGGGATGTTATCATGTTTACGAGATCGCGGGTGTAGGTGCCATGGATGGTCGCGAAGGGCTCAAGCATTTGTATACTAACGTGTTTGTCACATGTATGTGACTTCGCGTGTATAATTTCGATTTTATAACGATGTAGCGTGTATTCTTGAACGATCGCGCGCGGATCGTGAATCTGATGCTTAATTTTTAGTATATGGTACAGATGGTAGAAGAGAATCCGTTTCCCCATATCACTAGAACTTCAGGTCATGTCACCATGGAACGTGTTGTTTAGTGAATATGAGCGTCACGTTGTTTTGTGAACTACATCACGAACAAGATTCGTGACTCTATAATATTTTTGATACTCAGCGCAGTTTTCGTTTTTTTTTGTTCAGACATCACTTTGAATGAATAATGATGTTCGAGGTCCTAATAGTATTCTTATATCTGCTGCTCGCACCTATTACTAGTCGCTATAGGCTGTATATAAATATATGGTATTTCACGACCAAACCCAAATTTTGTTGTACATAAATATATGGTATTTCACGACCAAACCCAAATTTGTCCAGGTGAAAATTTCAAGACCATGTGGAGAGTTGTATGAAATAGAAACTGATTATGGATGTCTTCAAAATATCACAAGCACTCAAGATAGATCGTGAATTATGTACTACGAGTCATGAACCAGTTCACCAGTCCATGAATAGTATGATTTTATGATTCGCTAGGAATCATAAATCAGTTTACATATACATGAATTATATTGTTCGATTTTGTGAATTATTGCCCGAGCTCGAGTGGTAAGTCGTGACTATTATTCTAGGAATCACGAACTAGTTCACGACTAATATAGTCGTTAAATTATATCATGGTTATATGAACTAATTCATGATTATGAATAGTGAGTTGTGACTAATTCGCTAGAAATCAGGAATCAGCTTACGTATACATGTGTGATTTTGTGAACTATTTCACGAGCACGGATATTCAATGGTGACTATTATATTTGGAATCATGAGGTAGTTCACAATGATTGAAAGGATTCATGAATAATATTCCATGTTTCGTGAAATCGTTCACGCGCAAATATGTTTTCCAAAATCTACGAATAAAATCACGATTCTAACTTTGGTTTTATGAATAAGGGACTCTTTGTTTGAACATAAGCCAACGCCGAAAATCCCATGCACATTTATTTCAGGAATTCAACTAGTTCCTGAGGTATTTCCGACACCATTAGAAGGGCCAAATAGTATTTAATTGTCCAGCCTAACTATGCAAATATAAGAAATTTTGAAATTGTTTTAATAAGAGTCTTAGCAGTTATACATCATAATAGTACCGGCTTATAAAGGTAAATCATGGGTGACCGTACTCTTCAATCCAAACCTACGGAATCGAAAAATTCTATTCAAATGAAATCAAAAAGGACCGTAAGCTGATGATGTACCATTAATAAGAGCATAATCATGTGCATAATGGTATAGTCGTCTCTAATTAGGGAACTTGGCGGCTTCGTCCGCTTTTGAAGCATCTTGGTGGTATTTGTTTATTCTAGGATTTTATGTGATCGCCCTTATTAACTAGTAACTCCGGAACAAGAAGTCGAAATAAATAAAAAAAAATCTATAGCAGGCAATAGGAATATTGTATATTTCATTTGAAAAAAAGCTTGAGAAAATCGGTAAAGTAGACTTCGAAAAATCGATATATTTATATTTTCAATGTGACCGCACTCTTCAACTCCTAACTCCGGAACCGAAAATTCAATAGCGGCCGATAGCAATATTGTACCTTTCATGGGAGGATCTGTCTGTAAAAATCGAGTTAGCCATCTCCGAGAAGCTTATGTGGATATTTTGTTATATGCGAATACAGATATTTTCCCGATCTCGACGAACTGAGACGAATAGTATATGGGATTCGGCCTTCCGGTTTTTCTAGACATTGCAAAACGTTTCTATATGAGAAAGGTAAAACCAATCGAATAAAATAGAGTCCCCTATCGGTGAACTCCGTATTTTACCAATGAACCTGAGAAAAAAAATCCACAATGAACTGGAAAAACTTTAATAGGATCCCTAAATATATGAATTTCAAACGATAGTTGTAGAGAACGTTCTATATTCGGTTGCACTCATTTGATTCAGGGTGAGCTAGATGATAAACCCAGTTTTGATAGTCGGATTGTTTGCTGCGCTTTTTGGGTAAAGTTTCGTAAACTATCAACGGAAGATTGAATGACAATAAATAATTTGGATTCAGCCAATCCCTTTTAAAATATTTGGGTTATTTTATGATACTTCTGATTAAAATTTAAATGATTCGCTATTACTTTACTTCGCTAAGGGATTGAAAGTTCATTTACGAATGATTTTCTCAAGAGGTAAATTTAGAATATCTATTCAAATTGTGATGTTTTGATAAAATTAACTCAAATTAGTTTATAAGCCAGTAATGAAAGGATAAAGTAATTTAACCCGTGAGAGTTGACGAACACCTTATATGACAGTTATTGTAAAATTGAATAAAAAAAAATCCCTCAGGATTTTCTGTTACCGGGTTTTTATCCAGGGAGTAGACACCATGTCTCAGTATACCACTGTCGATGTGTTCCTGAACAAGTCAACTTTATTTTCCGGACCATATGCTGGTGTTTTTGCTCGAGATCTCGATTATTATTCTGCTGGTTAACACAAATTTAAACTTTAACAACATTCACGCTTTCGCGTGCAACATTGAAAATTGATATAGAATATAGTAGCATCTTTCGGCATTGATAAAATGTGAATGCGAGTGCTTTACAATAATTTATTTCAGTTAAATCCAATTGACATTTTATACCGATCAAATTTTGATATTAAAGAAGATTCGTCGAATTGACGGCGCTTATGGAAAGCGTGACCGCCACTCACGCCAGAGGGTGTGGGTTCAATCCCAGCCGAGGTCGCAAAGATTTTCTGAGATAAAAAATCTGTGGTCACGTCTTCCTTCGTAAGGGAAGTAAAGCCGTTGGTCCCGGTCCATGTGCTGATGGGCTGATATGTAGGGTCCAAATGGTGCAGTCATTTCTCTGGCGTTGGTGATTGGCACCCGGTGCGGACAGAGGTCCACAGAAAGTAAACTAAGCAGGAAAATAGTCCTGGAATTCATCTGAAAGATCATCTGCTGTCCTTGAATCTAACCGAACGACCATCTTCCAGATGAGCCCGTGCCCGTCGTGTCCGTCCAGATGTTCGCTAGAACGATACTTCAAAATTTCGCTTACGACTAAAAAAACATTTTCGAACAAATCTAAAAAGAGAAGCCTGCAAATAGAATATCCTGAAAAGAAAACTCGTCTATGCAGAGAAATCAACAACAGAAATACAACCAATAACCATCAGTCTCAATACGCTAGAATACGCAGCAACCATCAGTTTCAGTAGGTATTACCAGTATGTATCAGAACGGTGGAACGTCACCACCAGTGAAGTAACAAAAAAAAAGAAAAAGTACCCAGAATACCACCTTGCGTGATGCTCCACAGCTCGGACGAGGTAAAGACGCCGGTCGGTGCGATGAAGTCGTAGGAGAAAGCCTTACTACTTCCCTTCGAAAATTTCCTCGTAGCATTGTGAGACTTTTCCCCTTGGTTTTCCTCATCGCTGTAGGGATGTGTTTTTTGAGTTTTTTTGTTGTTGTTGTACAGCGCGCGTTTTAACACGTTTTTTTGCGTGGTGCAGAGAATCGAAATTATTTTCATTTGTGCAGTGAGATGGAAAGAGATGAAAAAAGAGAAAAAAGAAGGAAAAAAGTAAAGCGATGATCAAAATGTTGGCTTCGAACACGTTTGGTTAGAGAGTGAAATTTTATAACTGAACAAAATATACCACTATAAACTACCACAAAAAAAGAAACACTAAGCTAGTGGGTGTGTAACTTGAAAGTAGCTACCCTGGGGCCACTTTGGTTCCTGCAGATTTAACAGTTTGGTACGGACAAATAAAAAAAAATCAAACGTGATCGCATAACAAAATGGAACGAACCAATGTCAACTGATTGGTTCTGTGAACAAGTTATTATTCGATACAAATTTGGTTAAAAAGTACCCAAGAAAAACAGAAACAAAATTAGGTGCCATATTTGGTTGAAAAAGAAACGGTTTTCTTAACTGCAAAACTTGCTGCGGTGGGTGTTTTTGTGCAGAGTGTACGTGTGTATCAAGAGGAAATCGAACTTACCTGAAACCTGTGCGAAGAAAGAATAAAAGAAAGTAATTTATAGACTTTGCCTCTGTACACAACGGTTGGATGTTGAGAGAGTCAATGATTTTTTTTCGAGGAGAATTTACGATAAAGCTACTACAGCTGACAGTGGCTTTCGGATATGAAAGCAAAGCCTACTTGGTTTCGATAGAATTCGCTTTCGCGGAAGAATACTTAAATAGATAGAGTCTGTTACATCGCCTGGGAAACATCTCGATTCTGATCGCTTTCACACTTTACCCAAATAAATGCGTTAGTTCGAAGAATTCTACTTTCAATTTCAACCCGTGCAAATATTTTTTTTTCTTTTAATATTTGTCCTGGGAATAGTCTTCACACCTCGCAAAGGTCTGATTTCAACTACTCATCTTCACTTTCGGAAACAAGATCGAAGCCAAAGATAAACGACTTTAAAGAGTTGAGCAAATTTGACCATTTGTTGTTTCTCCGGGGTCCGCTTGGTCAAATTTCAATCCTTCCATTCCATTCTACAGGAATCGACCGATCGATCCTTTTAAATCTTTTATTGATCCGGTAAATATTGTTGCTCATCGTCGTTTTGAAAAGAAAGCAAATCGATGGGATTTTGTTTCTCACATTTCGATTTCTTGGGCAAACACTGGCCCGGGTCGGGAACAATATGACCCCCAGAATTGAGAGAAAAAACAAAACAAACCAACCACTTTGGAGTGGCCGTTTCCAGTCCGTGTCGTGGTGGATGAGAGCACAGAATGACGGGAAAAAAAATAATACACAAAAGGCAGACTGAAAGGTGTAGGGAAGTAGCCTCACTTTGCGAACACAAAGCGAGCGCTATTTTCTTAATGTTTTTCCTCTTTTGTGAAGAAAACAGTGCGCACCAAAAAAAAAACGAAGCTCAAACAACAGAAAACTATAGAACTTTCAAATAAAATGGACTTCAGGAAAACAAAATAAAAGAGCACGAAATTATCTGGTCATCACTTTTGGTAAGTGAGAAGAAGAGGCGAACAAATAGTGGGATTCATTCAATCTAAAACATGGTGAAAATCGAATTTCAACTCGAATGATACGTTCTCGAAGGATTCCGAAATTAACCCACTATCCAAGGCCTACTTCGATCCCCGGTTTTTGGTCAGACAGCATCGCACGCGGGGTGCGAAAATCGCCAAATCATGCCCGTTTGAAAGCCTACAAATAAAAACAATCCAAAACACACCATTGATACCCTGTACTTTTGTTCTTTCCTTCTTTTGTGCCGACACATCGTTTCTCGTCCAAAACCTCCACCCACCTTCGCCAGCCTCAACAACTTCGATTTCGGCTCTGTTGCGGAATCAGCAGAGGGGAGGGTGCGGGAGGAAGGGGATGATGATTTAATAGAATCGGCAGCATTAGATCGGTTATCGGACAGGAATCGGACAGCCCCCCTCTCAAAAAGCACACACGAGCAGCAGCTTTGTAGTTAGCAGGCGGCGGCCGGCGGTGGCTGTGGCGGCGAACCTGTTTGTTGTGTGCCGTCTATCGCACCCCAACCGACAACGTTGTTCAGGGTCTCTGCGCCTGCTTGGATCAAAAACAGGATTGGTCAGATACACATTGTGAGCATCATGCAGTCCGATGTGCGATGGATCAGCATCAAAATGAGACTACCTGCCTGTCTTCGTCTGTAGTACATTTGTATTCCTAGCGCGTTTGTTGCGATGTGGTGAGGAGCCGGCTGTCGTAAGGGTTTTGTGAAGGATAGCAGAAATAGCTGACCGTGTGTACGTAAGCGGCTTGTTAAACCACACCCCAACGAAACAACACAAGTGATGAAAGTTATCCTACTTATGTAATGGGTTTTGTTATCGATCGCTTGTAATCTGCGGTGGAACGAAGGTGGAAATATTACGTTAGAATGATTTCAAATTTATTTTATTAGGTTTTTTTAAAGAACAGGAACTGACCATCCCTAGGATAAGATAATATTATACCGGGGAACCTATAATAGTGACCAGCTGTGTGGAGCAGTCCATCGTATGACGGCATTTCTTTAATGTTGTGAAGTTATATCCCAAGTTGTAATGAAACGCGCGCCCGGAAACTTTACACAACGCTGGAAACGAAATTCCAGCACAGCGTCATTGATGACTACTCCTACTTCAAAGCAGCATGCACATGTTGTTTATAAACAACGACGTTTTTAAACAGCTATGACTTTGGTTTAGACGACACAATAAGTAAGGTTAGTAACTACACGCACAAATAAAATCAGCAATTAATAAACAGATTTTGCTTTTAATAATCAACTTTCCCGTTTGATATAGTGACAAACAAGATTCAGGTTCGATTTAATCAATACTGTTGCTTGAAATTACCAACAAGTTCATTTGTTGGCCTTTTAATAGTTTCAACAAATATTTCGTTTGAAACAACACAATTATGATAAGTTTAACCTAACCTGACAAAGAAATCAGTTAGATCTAACAAGTGAAGCTTGAAATTCAACTAAACTAGATTCTTCTGCGCAGTCTTCCCATGAACATTGACAAGTTTGCACCCGTGTACAAAATTTCGTGCATGCGTTCAACCTCAAACATGCTTTGCCTTTGTGTACAGGTTCGCATCGAACACCGAACCCAAGCGAACGATGTGCAAACTTAGGTTTAAGCACCGTGTACGTACACCGTGTGCGTACATAAGAAAGGCACACACAAAACAGAATGAGTCAATGCTAGTGATGATGGGTGAGAGAAAGAGAAAACTAGTATCAAGAACCTGTGTGTACGAATACCGCGTACGTACATGGGGTTCGGTTGTGCAGACGAACATGTGCTCGTGTTTTGGTACGCATTAGCGCGTTCGAGTTTGCACACGAAATGGTGGTATAGGATGAGCACAGAACTAGAGCGAACATGGTGTTCGATGTTCATTTGGGAATACTGCTTCTGCGTGTAGGAGTATTACCTTTCATTTGAGGGCTGATAGTTATAAGTGTTAGAGTCGTGATTCGCTCGTTGGGCCACAGCCTCTGTCCAAATAACGAATTTGATTCGCTAGTTGGACCACAAATGTATCTGTTCACATCTCTAATTGTTGTCAGTTTGATTGTCAAATTGAATTTGACGTCAGATTTTGACATTAAGATGCCTTTTAGTTGGACAATGGTACAACTAGCGGAGGTCCAACTAAAAAGCGGTCCAGTTAAAAAGTGACCAACCAGCGAATCACGACTGTATCGTATTACTGAAGTTATTGCTATTTGTCTGATATGGGATTATGCTGGAGCAGTGCTACCAGGCACATTTTAGTTACCAGTGAAAAATGAGACGTCGTTATTATTGAAAACTGATAAAACCTGTCAATTTAGACTGTCTTCGGCTATCTTTTCTATGCATTTAGACTATTTTAATTATTCTAGAAGAATTGCATTGAGCATCGAAAGGCAAAAAACAGCAGCTTCCAGCACTGCGAGACAAGCACCTATCGTGATCAAAACAAATAGCTCGTGTTTCTTGACCCCAACATTCTAAAGCAAAAGCAGTTGTGGAATAATACAAGCGCTAGAAAAAGTTGGGCATTGAAGGGTTAAACAGTTGCCGGGACAGAAATATTCACGGTTAATGACGTGTTTGCCTTAGATAACAGCTTCATAAGGAAGTAGTCGAAATTCGCTTCGAAGTACGTGATTTCGCAGTCCATAGCCACTTGTGGCAACCAAAGTAAACCATTCGTGGCCAAAGGGTCATTTATAAAACTGAGTAAACGGGTTTTACTCAAACTAATTCCAAAATTTAACCGACGTGTGCAGGTTGTCTTTGTTGAATAACTTCATTCAAAAAAAAAAATCGGCATCCGCAAAACCTCAGGATGCAAAAGAATGGACTTTTCTGTTTCATTTGCAACCGATCACAAAATAATCGGTCGGGGGTCTAGAACAACTTTTCATTTCAAAGATTTTTGTTTAAAAACTTAGTTTTTACAATGATGCTAGTTCACATTTTTGCCACTAGGTGGTTGTATAGACATTCAAATAATACTAAAATGGAAAATCTGATGAAAAATTTCATTGTCTACAACTTTGTAAAAAAATATAAATTGATATAAAAACATCCGAGAAAGATATTAACATTTCATCATTTTTTAGATTTGCATGGTCCTACTGGTTAAAAAGCCGATTTACAAGGACAAAAATTGTTGGGTTTAGTGAACAGTGTATTCAGTTGAATTTAGGTGTTTACAAAGTCCCATTTTAAATTTTCAGATTCCGTCGGTTTTTAGGCGCCAATTATATTATATGGAAGTATAGAGAAATGTTGGCAAGATTTATTCAATATTCTTACCTTTTAAAGATATTGATTAAATTAGTAAACGGATTTTATTTTTTCTATCATGTATCGTGTCTTCTTTATAAAATCTATTTTCATTCTATGGCATGGCTATTGTAATCTAGAATTACCCTCCTTCCTGATCGAATCCTAGCTGGTAAAATACAATTGGCTTAAATTCAAAACTTTATATTGGAATGAACTTAATCAGACAATTCGAGTCATCGTAACAAATGACTAAAATTATTGAAACTTTTGATTGAAAATCCCTTTTAGTCCTTTTCAATATTAAAAGAAAGATGATTGAATGAGAAAATTAAACTTTGAATTTTAGATATATGTTTGATAACTTTTGGGGCAGATTCCATTCATCAGAATGTATAATGTTGCACTCAAATCTCATTTTATTTCCAAAAGAAACACATTTCACAAAGTCTTAGGAAAAGGCATCAAAACCAAGTTTCATAATTTCCAATCAGCTTCGTTCCGCATAAGAGTAGTGAACCTAGCGCACTACCTTGAGGAACTCCGGAAGTGGTACAAAAGATTCAGATAAAATATCGCCAATTTGAACAACGACATCACGGTGTACAAGATAGAATCGAAGCCAATGGCAGAATCTAGCATAGCACCCTGGTTTATCAAGCTTTGTTATCAGTATCTCATGATTAACTCTATCAAAAGCTGTCTTAAGATCTGTGTTGATGGGATCCATCGAGAAGAATCTTGCACACAGTGTGAATTTCGCCACAGCTATTCGTAGCTATTTCGCCATCGTAAAGCATGCTTCATGGAAGTCAAGCTTTCTTTCGCTTCGTGTTGACAAATGACCAAAACTGGCTGATTGAAATCACCAAGGACAACTATCACGTCATTCGCGCCAGTTTGTGAAGAAGCGTTATTCACCGCATACATATGAAGTTGCACAATGTTGCATTCGAATCGGTTTACAGGAGGAATCTAGCACCAATATAAAAATACCTCGATGGGGTGGTAATTTTAAACCAAACAGCCTCAAAACTGACTAGTCTACGTAAATCTTACAGGAAACAGCAATCAAAACTCCTCTTCCACGACCGCGAATACTGTAGCAACTCACGGTAAACGGTGTAACCATCGCAGAAAAGCTGCGCCGATGTTATCCTTGCATCAAACCACGTTTCAGTGAAGAAGCGAACATCGTAGTCACCATCCACAGCAGCCAAATACACGTCGTCAATTTTCGTCCCCAGCCCTCTAACGTTTTGGTAGTAGATCCGCAAACCATCAGTGTCATACGCCAGGCGTCGAGTTGTACACCAATGATCAGTACTCGATGATTAGCGACATTGCAAGTGGTTCGAAGGGAGCAGGTGGTAGTCATCCAAAGGGAGAACAAGCTGGAATGATCGAATCGTGACTGTTGTGTCAAGCGCCTGACTGCAAGGTACTTGAAGGTGTGTAGCTTTGGAAGAACATATTATCTTCAAGTGTTTACCTGAGCGGATTGATGTGATGCGATCGAAATTTTCATTTTGACATAGAAGATTTTTTTTTTCGATTTTAGAGGTTTTAACCTTAACGTCATTCGTCTCTTTGGGATTAGAAAAATCTTTTATGAAAAATTTCTAACCCTATGTGCGGTGTCGGGACTCGAACCCAGCCGCTGCGTACAAGGCAATTGATTTACCAACTACGCTACGCCCACCCCTCCCATATTGAAGATTCACTACAGTAGTAGAGTCGATTGAGTTGTGTTCATCAGCAGACTGTAAGCGAAATTCACATCAATGGTGTGCAGCACCTTGAATTGCTTCGAAAAGATACCCTTCTATACTCTTCTTGGGTTTACCTGACACAGAAGAAGTCACCAATTCGCCAGGTAGTCCGAGATCGCTCGCCGAGGTATGTGAAGTTGGACAGACCAGTTTATCCGGGATAGCTTGGCGCTTCTGTGCACTACCAGATAAATTCTCCTGTGCAACAATTCTAATGACTGGTCGTTGAATTTTTGAATTGGTCACAAATTCATGGAAGTAGATATTCTCCGGGCAGGTATCTTTGGAAAGAGTCTAGTCTCTGTATTATTTGTTAACGCCGACATTGAAAGTAATGAAGCTCAGAGATGGGAGTTCCTTGACCTTAGGAACCAGACAAACTATTCTTGGTTACAGGTCCTGTCCCAGACAATCTTTCACAAGGGTAGAAACTTCATCATCCGTCGGGTTGTTTTTATCGTTTCAAACGCAGTTTTGGCTCCATGAATATTAGTGATTTTTGTTTCGAGCGGATCATCTTCACGTTTTGCGCTTAGGATTGTTTGGAACCGGATTATATGCAGCAATCCTTTTACGAGGTGTATTTATATCATCCTTTAAATATTTCAGGGAACAGCCGTCGGGAATTATATTGTCGCAACAACGCGAAGCCATTCTACGGAAATTATCACTTGAAAATAAGCCAGCACAACCTATGTTTATCCAGCATAGATTCCGTGGGTGGATTCCCAGGGCGTCACGAATATCTTAGTCCATCTTGACATATCATGTGGAACGAATTTCCGCAGTACCCATAACAGATGATTTGTTCGGAATCATTATTCGCTTTCGAGCAATTGAAAAATGCCATTCTTTTGATCTAAGAGATAACGCCTAGCGAGTATGTAACATGTGCAGGAATATAACTCTAACAGGTATGATAAGGTGTTTCAATATGAGCGAACTTACACGCAACGTTTGATAACTCAGCTATCCACCAGAAGAAGTCGATTTTGACAAAAAATTGAGTTTAATCTAGTGCGCAGAGATAACGCCAAGGAGAAATAAAAATCACAAATAAAGCTATCACTCACAAATCAATACAACCAGATATAATCTTGCTTGAAATCACGAAACGTCAATGCAGTCGCATGACCGATTAACAGGAAAACAGATAAAACAAAAATAAAAGAAATCGTCATTGTAAAGAAAAAATTGAAGGAAAAAATTTCAACTCTGTTGACGACCGGAGTATAGCAAACAGTGCTGCCAAATAAATATTGATTCCTATCAAAATTAACTTAACAAGAACATTTGTAAGTTCATCCGAAACTTCAAAACAGTATGTCCTAAAATAACTATTTGCTAATCGCAGGATTCAACATTGTTTAAGGATTAAGAAATTAGATTAAATATTTTATTATGATGGGTGATTTTTTGACAGAATGTCAAGAAGTTTTAAAAATATCCTCAACACACAACTTATATCTACAGGGAAACGACTATTTTGCAATGTACATCAAGTGTTGCTAGTATTTTAACGGAAAATGCTAGTGCTGATTATTGTATATTTTAAATTCTGCATGCTCAAATAACAATCAAAGTATTTCTCACTTCTTCAGAATATCATCAGTGATTGTTTTCGCCGAAGGTCAAACGTCAACAAGAATCAAGATTCTATTTTTGTGTTCTACCCGCTAAAACCTGTTATAATAGGTGATGAGCAGCACTCAAACAAAATCTTTCTATCCTGGTTGATGTTTTTTTTTTTGTTCGGTATATCCACCACAAAGAATTTCGCTCAATCATCTAAACACAGTGTCGATATCTCAAAAGAATCTATTTTTCCTTGCTGCTCGTAATTCCGAGTAGGAAGGACGGCGAAAAGGGATAATGTATGCAGTGCGGAGATTGCGGAGCTAGGCCGGACTATGTTTCTAAGATGTTTTTAACATTGATACCTAACAGTCCCTACAGTTGAAAATTCGGTCCAGAACCGGACCGTCCACTTCATTCCTGACCGAAAACACAGAATCACCTGAAACCAATCATGATTCTGTCCACTGGCTAATCCCTACGAAAGTTGGCATGAATTGATACAGTCTTTTTTTACTTCGAATCAAAGAATGAAACCTTACAAACCCGCCCTCGTACGACCAATGATACTTACATTTAATAAAGTTGGCCAGATAGAGATCCAATTCCTTAATTAATACTTGTATATGGTACGGATTAATGCACAGGCTGGGACTGGTGCAGAAGCAGGCCTTCTCCAGTCGTTCACCGTCGGTACTTTCCAACGGGATCGCCTTAAAAAGAATCACCATCACGAGATCGAGACGCCATACCTAGAAGGAAGAGGAATTAGGCGAAAAAAAAACTTACGGAACGAACAAACGAACTCACCTTATCCGCCTGCCGGAGGCAATCGATTCGCCGCATCTTGCCCTTCTGGTCCGGATTCGATAGGATGCACATCGAGGTTTTCTTCTTCGAGATGCAGTGAACGAAATTTTCCCGGCTGTCGTGGGTGATGTCCTTGCGGAGTTTCCCCAGCAGACGGGCGGCCCATTTTTGCTTCGTTTCCGGATTTTCATTCTGACACCGCCGGATTGGATGCATTTCACAGAGAACGAGAGATGGAGAGAAGGGATAAGCGTAAACGAGTGCAGTTGATGAAACTTCCGGTTACACTCTGGACTCTATGGCTATGGTCCGAATGTGCTCTTGTTGATGGGGCGGAAATGCGTACGTGCGGAAAATGCAAATTTCTCGGAGATCGAGCACGATTGGTAAAAGTGCATCAAAGTCACCCTAGCCAATTATTTCAAGCCAATTGCGTGATTGGAATCGCAAGGCCTACTTCGATCGAAAAGATAACGATTTTTCAATGAACCACGTTTCAATATACATATGCAAACTGACATCGACAGGGAAAAACGGAGAGGGACATAACAATTCAATCCACCGGGGAATTTAGCAACAAAAATTACCACATTTCAGCGTACACAATTAGTCTAAACTGAGCCAAGCTCTCGGTTTTGTGCCCGTCGGCTATCAGTGTATGTATACACGTGGCATCATGTTTCCTCCCATTCAGTCAGTTCATATTGTTGCTGATGAAGATGAACCACCGTCGCCTGCTGTGACGGTTCTGTTGGTTGGCTTCACCCGCCGAACTTTTCCCAACGTGTTTCCATTCAAGGGAGGAAAATTATCCGGTGATTAGCGATTGTTGTACTGAATTAATTTTCGGCTTGACGATGCGACCGGCAAAACGACCGATGCTCATACAACAGATAAGGTGATTATCTTGTTATTGTTTGGGTGGTATTAATATTTCATATGTTTTCGACGGCAGGGAGAGTTGTTATTGTAGCGAAGATAACATCAAAGGTTTTTCTGGGATTAGCGTGGTGGGATGATCACTTGTGGGATTCCTGCTTGGGATAATGGTCGGTTTGTTGATTAAAAAACCAGGATTTGAAAATGGTTACAAATAGGTAATATATCTTATATTATAGAAACGTACTTCAAAGCAATAACTTTTTTTTCCATTTTTCCTAGCGTTAAATTCGACACATGTTGTACACCGCCCAAAAGCGAATAATAAAAACATTCAAATTTCCTTGTTCGCTTCCGTTTAATTGAAAAATAAACGTTTCCTTTTTGATGCCGGTAACGAAATTACCTCCCACCCACGGGTCCAGCCAAAGCGGGCTGGTTTCAAGTTTCGAAAAATCCAGCCGGCGAGAATAAAGGCAACTCTCCATTAGCGCTGGCGCTAACTTCATTACTGTCACACGAACTGGCAACCAAACAACATTCTGTCGGCGCCTCCTTGATAACGCGTTTTCGAAATACATAGCGAATTGCATCAGCACCCCTTTTGCGTAAATTTTCAACGCCAACTATATACGTCTGTTTGGTATTTTTTCCTACTCGATCGCATCACAACAAACACGGTCGCTGCTGTTTGGAAGACCCTTTCCCCCTTAAGAACAAACCATTTGTCGGTTGATTGAGATGGTATCATATTGCTTGAGTGCTTCGGGCAGAGTCGAAAATAGGTAGCGCCTTCAGGACTCAGCCGGCAAAAACCCGAACGCACATAGACGGGTGTAAAGTAATTGAATAATTGGCGCTATCAATATATCGTTTGAAAAACATATCAAGCATACCAAAGTGTTGCTCTCTCCCTACCTCTCAAACTTTCCGCCCTGTCTCCCGGGAAGGTCCATTACCAGTCGGCTCTCGGGCACTACAATAACGAAGTTAAGTAATAGACTTCCAACAAATAAAGTGTCTATCATCATCATCACCACCATCATTATCGTCGACACCCACTCTAGTCAGTGTGGACTTTGAAATAGGACCGAACTCAGCCGGTCTGGTCCTAATTCCTTCTAGAAAACAGTATCAATCTGTGACGAAGTGAGCAGGTTTCTATCTCCTCTGAACAGCCGGAACTTCAAACGATTGGCAGCTGATCCGGCTAGTGAACAGTTATCGATAAAAACATCAAATAGGTATTTGTAATTGACTGTTTTTATGCAGTTTTAGCAGAGTGTTTTTGTAGACAAAATAAATTTTAGTAAGCTAATTGCATTAGAAGGTAAGTAGGCGTTATTTTCTGCGTGCCATAATCGGATTCTGATTTATGATGGTGTAGTTGGCCATGACATTCACTGGTGTTTAGTTATTTCTGGGTGAAAATCTGAACGATGTGAATAGAACTGGAAATTCAATGATCCTTAATTCTAGAACAAAAACTTGGACAAAGAAACCCAAGGACTCTTGATTCTGAAACTTAAGAACCCTGGAATAGAGATGGTCGGGTTTCAATTTTTTCGAACCCGAACCCGACCCGAACCCGAGAGCTTGAAAATTGAAAACCCCGAACCCGACCCGAGCCCGAAATTATAAAATTTGAAAAACCCGAACCCGACCCGAGCCCGAAAATTTTAAAATTGAAAAACCCGGACCCGACCCGTACCCGAGAATGAAAATTTTGTAAAACCCGAACCCGACCCGACCCGGAGAATTTTAAAATTTGAAAACCCGAACCCGACCCGGAAATTAAAAATTTGAGAAACCCGATCCGAACCCAACTTGCTAGTACGGAGAATCGACCAAAGATCTCGAAGATTTCTAATTTTAGGCACCCGAGCTGGACCCAAGGCTCATCTAAGAGTAGTAGAATCATTCGAATCACCATACGCAAAACGAATCACTGGCGAGTAGAAAAAAAATAAAATAAAATAATTTATTACTGGTTGGTACGGTCAAACTTGTGTCGAAGGGTGTCAATCAACATTCTCTGACGCGTTTTTTATGTCACATCATTAGTGTTAGGATTATCTATGATGGGGTATCTAAATTATATTATGCTTCAGATTATACGGTAAGCGCGCCAGTAGAGATGCTTCGACATCTCCAACGGAGCTTTCGGAACGACTCCAAACTTTAAAAAATCCGTCAATGGCTTCAACAGAACACACAATTTGCGATTAATTCCTCAAGAGCGTGGAAATCCATATATTTCCATGAAGAAATCCGTATCATGCAACGGCCCAGTCCGGGGACAATCTGACAATCTGTGAGTTTAATATATGGGAATTTGTCTTTGTAGTCAATGGTTGAAAAGCATCTCGTGGATCGCAACTAGGCCAAGAATATACAAATCGCGCTGCCTTGAAATTTAATTATCATTTTAATTCATGTTTCTATTTATAATATACATAGTTAAAACAATTATAATTCAATATGTAGCAAAAAGTACTACTATTCAGTATACTCGCGACACCCACTTTTCGATTTTTATCGCGACTGTCAAAACGACCAATCAGGAGCGGATCAATAGATAGATATTTATTGTCTCTACTTCCCTTAGATTTTCACTCGCTTTGCTGTAGATACGATTTGCTGTAGGCTTAAGCCGAGTTTCACGCGTTTACTCTAACCGCGGCCTAAGTATCAGTTTTAAAGTACCTATCGAAATTTATAACAGAAAGTTTAACCAATATTTTCCGAGAAATTTCTGTGGACTTGGTTTGTTACTAATTATCATGAAAAATAAATTGCAAAAACATTTAAGATTTGAAACGTATTGTTGAATACTCTAAAATGAATGTTCGTTTAAAAAATAAAATAATTCGCGTAGCTTGCGAATCTGAAGAGAGGGAATTTTATACAAGAATGAAAAAATACAATATTTGAGCACCAGAAAACAACGACGAATTCTAGCGATTCAAATGTGCTAACATTTAGTACGGTTATATGTGTCATCCATTCGTATCAAGAAGTATAATACACTACTACAAAAAGAGACTGGGTTTTGTGTACAGACGCCAACTGCATCAAGAAATGGTTCGGTTGCTTTGTTCAAAACCCGAACCCGACCCCGATCATTTCTAATTTGAAAAACCCGAACCCGACCCGAGCCCGAAAGTTCAAAATTGCAAAAACCCGGACCCGACCCGAACCCGAGATTTCCAAATTTGAAAACCAGGAACCCGACCCGAACCCGAGAAGCTTAAATTTATAGAACCCGAACCCGACCCGAAACCCGTCGGGTTCGGGTCGGGTTCGGGTTTCGGGTCCTAAAACCCGAACCCGACCATCTCTACCCTGGAACTCAACGAACCTTGATCGTGGAACTTAGTTTCAGTATCCTCGAACTGGAGGACACTTGTTCGTGGAATTCAAGAATCCTTAATTCTGGAAATTAATGTTCCTAAAAATCGCTTTAAAAGTGTTGCTTTGATCTTATTACCACCTTGAGCTATAAGCCCGTGCGAATGAGTTTTGAGCAACCTTTGAAAACAACACCTCTCTGATCAATGAAAATTTGAATCCTGCGAGCCATGTAGACAACACATCATTTGACCACTCTATAGTTGGCTTAGAAATATGATGTCGTTCTTCTTACCGATTGAGATGAATTCTTTTAAAGAATTTTGATAGAATCCTTCACAACACATTGACGTTATTTTGCTCACCCTTTGATGTTTTTTTTGCTAAACCTGTGATGAAATATTATTCAGGATTTTGATGAGATATTTCTTAGGATTCTTATTAAATTCTTCTCAGGATTTCGATGAAATCCCTTTCAAAACTTGGGTCGAGTCGTTCGCTTAATACGGATTACATATTCCTAAGGTTTCTGCTTGATATCTTCTCAGGATTCGGGTGGAGAGAAGTTTTTCCCCGAATTCGAGTGGAAATTTTCTCAAGATGAAAATACACTCATGAATTCTGAGCAAGATTTCTTCGGAATTATGTAGTTATTGTTGATATTCAAATTTGTTACGTCAAACGCTCTTTCCACACAAACCACAAGGCAGTGTCTATACGAGTATTGCAAAAACCGCTATTCAAGCGTCTGGATTTTATTGGTGGAAGTAGGTTTTTTTGTTTCTATGGAGTGCGCATAAGAACTCTGCTTATGGATCCAACTATTTTTGGCCCTTCATACAACGATAACTTGAAATTCTTTTGCCAGCAATATTTGGCTTAATATTCATAAGAAGTCATACCATCCAAAACGAGAATGAAGACAACCGATAGAGGTTTTCGATAGAGTGGAGTACAGCTTTCTTGCAAAAACTTTGGGGTAAATGAAGTTTAATACGGAACTGATAAACCTCATATTTTGTATGAATTGCAGTTTCTCAAGAGTTCTGGTCAACGGTAAATTGTTATGCGAAATTAAAATTCACAGGTCAGTGCGCTAAGGTTATCCTTTTTCAATGATTTTGTTCGTTATCGATATACTGCGGAGTCGACTGGGACAGTCTATATAGTCCAACAGTAAGTCGGTTATGAACATTGCTTTGAAACGTTGCGTCATTTATTGAGTGTTTCAAAATCAATCAGGTTACAACGGTGCTCATAACTAGCGAGATTTATTGGATCTCTCCAAAGAAACTGGCGTAGAGCAAAGCGAACAAATTATCGTTCCACAGCCTTAACGAGCTGCACTTTGTTGTGGTAAAAAGGCGACCAAGCGACTGCCGAATACGCTGGTAACGAACGAACAAAGTCAACATGCAACGTCTTCAAGCAATGGATGTTTTTGAATGATTTAATCATCCGGAATATAAAGCCGAGCTGTTTGGATGAAACGATGTATGATGTGTGATCACAGAAGTACAATTTACTATCTAGCATGGCCCCGAGATCCTTGATGCAAGTTTCAAGTTGGATCTTAGCAGCGAATAACAGAATATGATAGGGTTTCGTTTGCGGGTGAAGTTGATATTAGAGCACTTTGATGCGTTCAGCACCATTTCAGTTGTCTCCAGATTGCGAAGATATCGAGCTGCTATTGCAGAAACTGGACATCAATTAGGTTACAAATTCTTAAGTATAATTAAAAATCATCGGTGTAGGAAAGTATTAAACACTTCAACGAGACATTGACGTCATTGATGTAAATTAGAAATAGGGGAGGCCCAAGGTGACTTCCTTGTGGTAAACCAGAAGGAAAGGTAATTGTTTCAGAGATACTATCTCCTATTATCTCTGACATTTTACGGCCACACTGCTTAAAATAAACACTTCTAAAACTCTATCTTACATAGGTATAGTATTAGCATTAATATAAAATTTGGCTAACACTATGAGGTATGGGAAAGGGCGCTTGAAGATAATTTTTTTTAAAGAACTGCGAGACAAATTGAAGTCAAAGACATTGTAACATTGATTGAAAACTCTACACGTGCTACTGACGGGTTCATTTTTGCCATAATAAGTACGAGACGCGGCAAGACAGACAAAAGAGTATGAACGAAGGTTTCGGAGGCATCATCAATCGAATATCAATGTTGAAAAGACGGAGTAAATCGAGGTAGTCGATGTGAAACAATAGCAGATCAGAGATGAAAGACGCTTTAGCCATATTTCAAAGCAAATACAGTGTTTCAAGGCCAATGAGGTTGCAAAGATCTTCGTATCTGGCGAGATTTTAGAGATCGTTCCAAGGCAGGTGGCGCAGCGCAATACGCCCGCAATTTACGCTGAATGTACTCGATTCGTTGAACACTGTTCTAGTAGAAAGGAACTTAAAAATAAATTCTAGATTTCACGCAGCCTTAGACAAGGTAAAACCAACATTATCCTTAAATTTAAGCTAGGAATCCAGAACTCCTAGTTTTTCTTTAAACTTGCTTTGCGAGATAGTGTAGTCGAATGTTACGAAGAGTTTTCGTGTAAACGTGATCACCGAACACTCATGCACCAATTAGCGAAAATGTCAACTGAGATTGCAAAAATAATGCGTCAAAGTAACTTTTAATTATGTAGTATAACTTAAAATCATCGGCATAGGACACCTTGAAGAACTTAATCAAGGAATCCAAATCGTTTAGGTACAAAGGGAAGACATAAGGACCGATTTGGCTGCCTTGAGGTATCATCTTGTTTCGTTTGTAATGTAACTTACTCCCAGATTTTTCCACATGGAAAACACCTCATGACCATAGTCCCACGAGCCAGTTCTGTAGTCAGACAAATACTAAGGAAAAGCCTACATAGACGCCGTACAGTGGTTCCGAAGTATAAAATAGGCGACTTTTTTGATTGCGATAAAGCTGTTGATGGTAGCAATATGGCGTCTTTGAGAAAGTTCTATGGTATATTCCCCGCATTTTGGCTTATCGGATTAGGGATTAATCCCCCTAAAACAAGTTACGAAATTTAAGTTGTCCAATTACAGTGAAGATCCGTTTTTATTAGCCCCCTTGGTGAATTTTAGGCTCATAAAACGGGGACATTGGCAAAATCAGGACCCCAATTTTTCTTTCTTTTACCCGAATTCGTTTCCTAAAGCCTATCAAGCTACCAACTATCAATTTTCATATGAGAGTGACAAAATCGGGTCAAAAAGCTGATAAAATCGAGTCCTATGTGCCCCGAAATTTCTCCTCCTTCGCACTAGATTTCAGTTTGTGCCGGGTTCTGGGCCCATGAATAAATTAACTCTAAACAACAGTAAAATGAGTGCTGAACAAGATTCGTTATCTTGTTGCAAATCACGCACATTGAACTCAGTCGGACCATATCTAACCTTCTTTTGGATAGTCCGTTAAGAATTCTAAATATTTCGAAGATAAGCTCAGCATTGTGATATCTTATTTGAAGCAATCAGATGATATTACTGGTGACAAGTATTTTATGAAAGACTAACGCGTCTACATGTCTGCCAACAAAGTTGAGATTGACGGCGTGGTCACCGATACTTGGCGTAGATCTGCTGCTTCAAAGACTTCGTGCTCCAGTGAGCGACGATTTTGACTCACTAAACACTTTTTTTCAGAAAAAAAACTCAAGAAATTATACTCAAAAAGAGTGCAACTATGGCATCCCCTTGCGGAAACATCTGCTACTGCAGCTACAAACTATAGGCAGGCGAGATTCCTTGAAAAGGCCAATTTTTTTCTCCTGAAGAACCACCAAATATAATAGCTGAAGTGGCTATACATTTCAACTAGAGATTCAATTTTGTTCAGGAATTAGTGGGTTTAGGCTGAACAGCGGCCATTTTGTGTTATTGCGGAACTGCTCACGAAACTGAGGAGACTTCAACTATCATGGTACGGTATGTGGTTGACTTCTAGTTTTTTTTATTTCCATTACAGAAGTTTTAACCTTAAGGTCATTCGCCTCTCTCTTCGGGTTAAACAAAATTCTAACCCTACGTGCTTCCATGTAGTCTAAACGGAATCATTTTTTATTTGAACAAATGAAAAAAAATGTATCATGGCGTCACGTAACCAATTTCTTTAAATGAGTATTTCTGCAACTTTGTTGAAGATCGCAAATCAAGCGGTGGTCAGCTATTATCGTCTGCGTGCCTCAACACTTAATTTTCTAAAGTGATTCATCAGCAGTATTATCTTTGAAAACGAACCGCTTCGGTTATGCAACAATTTTTTTCCGATCTTATTTTAATGTAAGCAATTAAGAAGCCTTCATTTCGTTATATTCTGAATTGAACATATTTTGTCGTATGTTTTTTCAAATGTTCTTTGATTTGATGGTATTGTATTGTCCCGTATCCGCCGGTTCATCCAAATCAAGCTAACATTTTTAGACTGAATAAACTAATTTATTTGTTCGTTTAGTGTTTATTTGATCAACTAGGAAACTAGTCCACTGGGTCTTTAAAGCGCGTGGGGAATACGCATGGTCTTGTCTGAGTGCATGGTGATTTTTAAATTATGTATGAGGGTTAAGAATTGACTTTGGTCTATTAACTCATTAATCAATTATATTAATTATTCTAGTTGTTCTTATAGTATTGAGTACTTGTATATGCTTTGGAGTGGTTCATGTATTATATTATTGTATGTTAACCATTTGACTTCATGAGTATAAAAATATTCAAGTTTGATTATTTACGCAAAAGGTGACAGGCTAGTTTCTTTTCGTTCTTATTGTTTTCAATCTTGTTCTAGTAATTCGTGTTAAAAATCGCGCATATGTCACCGGTTGTATATCAAACATACAAAGTTAATCGTTTCAGATATTTCGGTAGGGTTTATTTTATACCGTTTAAAATGTGCCTTAGATAGCATAATAACGCGCGCGAATTCTTATAACATAAGAATCAATCATCCGCGAGAAAGAAACTAATACATAATTGTAATTAATAATGGTACCAAAATTTATACACGATAAATAATGCGTGTATTACGAAACCTCATAAATTCTCGGCAGCCGGCTGCCCAGAGCAATAAACACATGATAATACTACTGAGAGGTGAATCTCTCACATGACAAACGTTGATATGCAGAGATATGCACCGTCTCCATAATAACGTTTGTTACACTAACATTCCTTCCCTTCCCCGTTGAATGTAAGGACGTGGCCGGCCAAATTCTTGGCACTCTCGGAACGTGTACATTAAGGATAGATAGCTACTCCTACGCCCCCTTCACTGATTCTCTATGTAATTTCGCTTGTTCTGGTCAATCACGGAGTAGTTACTACGGATTGTACGGTCATCATGCTCATGCTCAAGCATGTTTAAAATCACAAATCATTGAGGAATCACTGTTCAAACATTTGGCAACCCTTATTCTTAAGTCTAACAGCTGGTCAATGACACAGATTAGATATTATTTTGTGATTGTAACTGAAGACCAGAAGGCATCTTAAAATTTATAAAACAAGTGGTCGTTTCTGTTCCCGATAAATTACAGTAATGTTTCGATTTTATCACGGTCGGTCTGCATTTTAGCGTGATATATTTGAAGCGTGATATATTCAAAACAAAACAAAAAATTACATTCAAGCATTAACCCATGTATTTCTTTAAACAAAAAGTAATAAAAAGGTCAAGTTAGTCAACAGAATAAATCATAGTAGGGTAATGAGCCTATTTTTGCCGTGCTTCTATAATCACACTACCCATTTGAAATCGTTGGTTAGAGCAGCGTTTGCCATCTTTGTTCAACGCATTGGGTAAAACGGTGTGGCATCGGTCCCCACACAGCTTCACTTTACGTAGCACACACCGTTTCTTAAAATAGTTGAACCACCCAAAACTAAACTTGAAGGAATCTGCCACATTAAGGTTTTGGACAAATATCTTGACTATTGAAATCAGTGTATTCGAAGAGACTACGATTCAGTTCTCGTTTTTTCAACATCCATAGATCTCATCTCCAATTGTTGAAGCTGTCCTTTCAAAAGAAAAGTATTCACATCGATTCAAAAGAAAATGCATATCTCGGCATACCTACCATACCTTGCGTATTTTGTTTTTCTCATTATTTTGTTAGATTTTCCTACGAATAACTAACAATTTAAAAAAGAAGTCGATTTGTTTACCTACTACACCAGACGGTCCCTTAAGGACATAAGTTACGAAGAATTTAAAACTAAGATTGAAATCGGCCGAAAGATATTTCGGCAATCTTAGTCATTCCAACAACGTCTTGGTCTTGGGCGCGCCACGCCCTCCTTTCACTTAAAGGAGCAAGATGAACAGCGCTATTACTTTTCTTTTACTACTTAGACCTCTATAAACATTTTAGGTACTTTCTTAAGATACTATACTTTCAGATAAAAGAATAAAAAAGTTCGACTTTTTGACCGACCATATCATATATAAATCTTTAACGAAATAGTCCGAAACCTAATAATAGGCTCATTACCCTACATGTAAATAAGCAAATCAATTACAAAAAAGTCCTGAAAGTGCCAGGACACAACATGTGGCTTAATTGGATCAAAACGTAGTGTGCCTTGTCTGTTTTTCAAAAAGCATGATATAATCGAGGGTGATATAAACGAGTATTGATATAAACGCATAGTGATATAATCGAAACATTACTGTACAGGATTCAGAGAGGGGATTCCTGATAAATTACACGAAAACTGATCAATTTAATTTTGAAGTCGGATATAGATTTATCGGATGTGTAGTTTTACTTCAGCTACTTATTCCATCCTCTAAGCCCATCGATATGAGTTCTAATAGTCCATTAGTTCCTAAATTACATTAGGTGGTAAAACAATATAAAATATTACGTATGTGAATTAAATAAGAATCTTTGAAATTTTCAATATTTCCTAAGTATTTAAAAATATTACGAATCATAAAATTTTCAGACGCCAAAGCACAATGCATTCGTTTAAAGCAGAACCTCAATCCCTTTTTGAGTTAAGGATGAAATATTATTTAAAAAAATAAGGTCTTTTAACTATTACGAGCTGTTCACCGTTTTAAAAAATCAATTCCACACACTCTAGCATTTCCACCACCATCACGGATCTAGCAACCGTTTGCAACGACTAACGCGTGCCACATTCTTCGGCTGGCGTAAGGACAGTTTACATTCACACAGTGTGCAGTCAAATTACCTGAAAGTCCCGCTTGCACTTGTTCTCCTCGTTGTGCGTCATCTTTTTCTCGTGCTTCTTGAGGTATCGCCGTTTCGCTGCCTGTAGGTTAAACCAAGTGTAACTGAACGACTTAACGTAAGGCAACAGAGCTTCGATAAACGGATGGAAGTCTTCTTGTTGCTATCGATTTGTCGTTGGTGTACCATCATCATCATCGTCACGAGCGAACGAACCGAAGGAAAGATTCATAGTTGAGCATAATTAGATTACAGACAAAGGAAATGGTTGATAATCCACTTCGGGAAGCATAAGTGCACCGGATTGCATTCTCAAGGAAAGTTCTTCCTTCCGGAAGGTTTCATTGAATTTGCATTCCATCATCGAATGGTGTCGTGTGTTTAAAGCAATTTGGAGTCGAATTACCAGGGTAGAGTTTTGCTGTCAGGCTAGTTTCGAATTCCATGGCACACCTGATTTGCTGCCAGCGAAACGGATAAATTTTGAATCGAATTTCCTGGAAGAAGGGTAACAGGGATATCCAATCAGAGCCTACTATGTGCTATCTAAAATTTCATACGAAAAGGATAGGGATAGATACGGTGTTTTTGTTGGTTTTGAGAGAGCGGGGGCGGTCTTTCCTGCTTACCTGGGACAGAAAGGGGCCTTTAATCGAAGATTTGGAATCCATGATAAATTTCCTGTCGTTCCACGGTACGTTTCAGTCAGCGAACGGAAGAAGATGGGGAGCAAAGTAAATACCGGTAAGTGAGTTTGTCAGCTAATATGATGGGATATTTTGTTTGGTTTGTCTTTATTTAATTTTTGCCCAGTGTGGTTGAGATTTTTTGCCAAACGGCTATCGGTTCCTCAGCTGTCAGTTTACTCGTTTATTGGTTTTGCTGTTTCATTTGGCACGATATTTACATAACTGCTGTGTTTCAGATTTATTTGTGCCGACAGAGATATGCGGACGGGCTGACACTGTTCCACGATCGTTTTAAGAAAGATGTCAGAACATGTTTGTCAGAGAGTAAATAAATTCGAATGAAACAACGGAAGCGGGTTGTTGGTAACTTAACTGGCTTCGAAAATTTGCTGTCTAAAATTAGTATATTCAAAACTCATTTAATATTTCATCAATTACATTTTTTTTTCTTTTAAAAATGTCACTTAACGATAAATTCAATTGAGCAATTATTCCAACAATATTTTATTTCCCTCCCTCACAAGCCAAATCACCCGTTAATGCGCCATAAACGTTGCACATCGGGCGGCAAGCCGTTAAAGAATCCAGAACATTTTCCTCAGAACCGAGCCAAATCACTTTCATTCATCACATGCTTTATTTCCTGGCCAACGTCCCAACGTCCGCTTCTCGTCGCATTAACGTCCCCTACCAACCTTTTCCCCGGTCGTTCCCCAACCAAAGACCTTTCATTCATTTATTTGATAACAGTCTTGGCAAAGTTCTAAAATAGTACTACGCTCCGCTACTACTACTACTACTACCAGCATGGGAAAGGGGGGGGGGGCATCGTGCCATACTACATTTGGCGTTGGTTCTGCTGCCGGGCAGGTAAGACACAGGCCGAAACCGACAGCGAAAGTGTCTATTTTCGAGCCAACAAAACGCAGCAACCCGGTCTGACTTGACACCTTGTCGGTCGGGTGCGGTAGCCGGCCGTCACCAGTGCCAACTAGACCAACAGCCAAAGAGAAGTTCGAGAGCCAGCCAAGCCGTGTCGTCATCGGCTAAATGCGCCGCGAACGCACAGCAGTCCATGATTCTTCGAAACTTTTTTTTTTGTTGCTTACTTTCTTGGCTCGAAGAAAGCGTCTTTTAGAAAATTCTTGGCACGAAACTAAGTATTTTGTGTGTTTTGATACAACATGTTGATCCTCGGCTACACACACGCACGGGATCCGCGACCAGATGTTGAACGCACAACGCGGAACCGGTTCGGCTGGTTGGGCTCTGTTTACATTTTGATCGCCAACAGAAACAATTTAACATGCGCCGGAGAAAATGACAGGGAAAAACACATGCAACTATAAACGGAAGAAATATTCTTTTCTCGAGCCCCCACTTTTCAAAGCGCATGGTTGCATCGTTACTGCACACTGCACTGTGTGTGGAGGAAAAGTGAAACAGAGCAAGCAAACGAGCGAGTGAGAGATAGAGAGAGGAAAAATCTGGGCCTCTTTCGTAATCACAGCTAGCTGCTTTGAATTTTCTTCATCACACAACAACCGCGTTTTGCGAGAGTATTTACTCGCCCCTTGGCTTTGTTGTTGATAACAACTGATAACAGAGAGGTGAGCCATTTCCACCACCTACACACTGATGGCGAGATCGGCAAGAACTTTCCAATATCTGACACAATAAATCAACCACTGGCACTGGCAAGGATCAATTGGGACAAAAAATCTAAAGGAAAATCCTTGAAAAAGGGACTTTTGGTCCACGATTCCTACTCCATTTGGGATTCGCCGGTTCGGTAGTTCCAAACTAATTGCAGGAAAGCCTACTACGATTAACAACTGAACACAAATTCTACAGAAACTAAAAGACTGCACAGTCTAGACACATTAATCACAGCACACAGTGGATGAACACCATCGGGGTAGTAGGCTACTACACAAATTCTCGTTCTCGTTCAGCTCCTTCACGCACTGACAACTAGATCATGTGCGGCACGAGATGTGTCGCCTTTCACCACCAACAATAATAAAACACACACAAACAGCAACACAAACACAGACACGACGACGACTATTAGGGCTTACAACACGATGACCGCACTCATCATCGCAGAAAAGGCTTCTTTCTTCATTTAATAATGCACATATGTATAATTTTATCATTCACCGGATCACAGCCTACTTTTCTTCCAACAGATTGATTACAGTTCAGATCGGAAAAAGGGTAGAAGTCTAGGCGACAAACAACAGTATCGAAAATAGGGAAAAATAAACCGAACGAGGAAAGAGTTGCGTGTCTGTAGGAAAAGTGCACCGAAAACGACGACGACGATGGAAGTGCAGAAGAGAGAGAAAAAAAAAATCTCGTTTGGCAGCTCTCGGCAGAACTGCAGTCAAAATTGCCCCTTTGGAATTGCGCGATGCAAAGCCCGCAGCCGCGAGATGAGATGAGTTGAGATGAAAATGCGAACGAACGACGATGCTGTGCTGAAGGTTTGGGGAAATTTTCGCCCGCCCGGGAAATTTGTGATGGGCGAGGAAAATTTTGCTCCCTTATGAGAGAAAGTTGTCTTGTTGTTTGAATTGAACGTTGGGGTTTTTTGGTGAGGAGTAGGTGTCTTATTTTTGGTGGTTTGTGTAACGATAGTAGATATATGTTGTTTAGGGCGTATTTTACATAGCTGCATTCTTGTGAGACTTTCCTTGCTAGGTCGTCGAAAATATCGACACATTAATACTTGATTTTTGTAGATCACGAACGTAGGCTGAGTGAATTTATTAAACAATATGTTGACACTGACATGATAAAAAAATTAAATGAATAACAAAGGCCCAAGAGTGCTCCCTTGTGGCATTCTCGAACGATTTGTACAGCTATTTGACTCACTGTTTTCCACTTTTACAAAAAAGGGAATGGTTTTTGAGAAGTGATTTAAGCCAATCAATGAAATGTAGTGAATTTTTGTTAGCAGCAGAGAATCCAGATATCAGGTCAGGTTATACGCTATCAACATGCCCTTTTCGTGTAAATTGAAATGTATAGTTTGACAGTTTCGATCCAGCTTAAAGCAAAGTTACACCTCCGTAGTTTGCAACATTTTGCTCATTGCCTATTTTGAAAACTTGACTTTATAGTCAAAATTGAAATGCGATTGAGATGATGCAGCGATCGCATCTACCTCAAATGATGTACAAAACTTCCGTATTTCGTTATCTCAAATTTTCAATGAAATGATTCCTCTACACCAGGGTGTTTGTTTGTGAACAATATGAGATAAGTTAGGTCAGTGCAAAGCAATTGGAAATGTCACAAATAAAAGCTTTTTTTTTTTGAGATTTGAGTTACAAGACTAGTATGTCGTAATCTAAAAATAGGAAAAATCAGTTTTCATTTTTGCAAATTCTCACGCAAAGGCTGCTGTTCCACAAGAGCTTACGAATCTTTTAAAGCAGTTGAAAATATTTACTAATTCGCCATGCTTTCTATTTTATCTCGAATAACGGTGGAATGAGTTATACGGTTTATATTTATAGGTTCGAGTAATTTTGATGTTTACTGATACCTATCTGCTAGAGTTTGAGTGTAAGAATGTTTGCGTATCTGTCCGAAGTTTGGCATCACTGACGTAGAATTGCTTTGGTGTTTAAGTATACACGAACTTATAAACAGGCTTATTATATTCTCACACAAATTTGAACAAACAGTAATGTACACCAGTGCATAGTTGCATAGCGCGAAAATACTACTATTTGCAGATCATTGCATCAGTTTGAAGGACCATTTTTGTAGCTACACCTCATTGCAAAAAGAGAGAAAGGAACAAACTAGAAATCAGATTAAGTTAAATCGGAAGAACCGTTATGACAACCTTTTTAATTACTTCCCTACGAGCAGGGCACAAAAAAGAGTCGTATTTTTCTCTTTTGTGTGCGTGTGGTAATGGAATATATGGGAGCCACACGCAACGAAGTGAAGATGAATCAAACAAAAGAGAAGAGCGCGAAGAGCTTTTTTATTCTACTCATTACTTTTTCTAAGCATATTTTATTAGGTAGTTGTTTAGTTAGTCTTCGAGTGGCCGACTCGAAAAAGAAAAGATCTTGATTAGTTTTTGGTTCTTTTTAAACTCTGAGCAGCCGGCTACCTAGAGTATCCTATGTTCCCTAAATAAAAGCAATTTGAACTCCACACAGCCGACCGTGGGAGTATTAACTAGGTAAGCTAATCTTATCTGTGTAATGGGCCGGATCATTATTTATTGAAACTGTATTTAGACGGAATTTGTTACTTCTTCTCTACGGTATATTTATTGGCTTGAAAACTACCGTGTGATAACACATTATACAGACAAAGATAGCGCGAGATGTCATAAATCATGTAAAGTATTTCTTATTTTCCATATCGGATTGTTTGTGGAATACAAGTATACGAGCGATAGTAACGAACACTGAAGGGAAATATAAAGGATTGTTAACCTGATGCACGGGCTTGTTAGCAATAACGGAGCTTGAAATTAGGTTCATAAAAACAGACGCGGCGAATTTTCAATACGTATTGACCCGTGATCATCGATACTAGTCAGATTAGTCTTATTGGGGCTAATTTCCAATTTCAACTATTCATTTTTACGGTAATGTTTTCTCGACTAGATCTGTTCGCACCCTCTCATTCTGCTACTATCGGCAGGAGGCTGATAGCACCAGTCGTCGCCGGTCTAAGGAACAATCATCAATAGACTTAGACTCGCGTGGAGGCATGTGATAGGAAACTTGTGAGAATTTTGTTAACCCACCATTTGACGACCTGTAACTATGAGGCCAGATTATCAGATGTAAAACTGTAGAGAAAAGATTTTTCTATCCTTCGAATGTTTTGTTATCTTTTCAATTTCTATTACAATTATTATGTCCCATTTTAGGAACTTCAAAATCACGAACAATTATTATTCGTACCAGTTGACAAAATATTATTGACCATTATTGCTTAAATAAAAAATTTGGAGAGTATTTTCTGCTAAATTCCTATAACGAATATAAATCTCCAGCAAAAAAAAATAAAAGGCGTTTCCAGGGATTCCCGAATTCCGACAATCAGTAAACGTAATTCGCAAAAATCCAAATCGCAAATGAGTTCCCGGGATAGAAGCTCTACAATTCCAGCGGGCCATAATTCTTATTGCGATATTGAGTTCAAATGTGCGAGCGTAGGGACTTCACGATCGCGTGGAAACGTGCGTTTATTTGTTCTCGCATGAGACCGCGTTGTTCAGATTACAAGTGCTATAGCGTTCACTTAAACATCGGGACGTTTTTGTGGTTGCGACATCTTGGACGTAGTTGTGCATAGGTGATCGCGATTGCAGGTTCACCTTTGTGTATCAACGCGAAGAGATCGAGCGTTTGTATGTTATTGTATTCGACCGCGTGGGCATCTGTAGGTTTGAATGTGCTAGCGTGTATGTGTGTAATTGCGTGCATAAATTCTTTGATTTTATAACCGTGATGCCATTAGCATGCTCACTCTTGAATGTTTCCGCAAATCGTGAGTCGGTGGTTAATTTTCAGTGAACGGTTCCGAAGCTAGAAGACAGTGAATTTCCCCATATCACTAGAGTTCCGGGTCATGTCGACATGGAACATATGGTCTAGTTTTTTTTCTATTGTTCCAACTAAAGGCGCGAGCTTGTTCTGCTACTGTTTTTTAGTGGCGGAGTTTGACTGAATGGACAGCGGTTATACCTCTACACGGGCAACTATTCCGGAACCGGTTCGGACTTCTGAGTGGATTCCAGCTCAAATGTAGCAACCGATTGGGTCGGAGTAGGTTGTTCCCTTTGAACCAGATTGCATACTGAATTCATTCAGGATTTCGAGCCGGTTACGGAATGGATCTGACGGATAGTTGGGATAAGTTGTTGTGGGGGCGCTAGTGTTTTAAGTTATATTCATTCAAAAGTTTACACGTTTATTACCATATTTGTTCGATCATGAATGTCTGTTCTGTAGTTATTTTTTAAATTTTTGTACAATAAAAACGAATACTCACCCGTAAAACAGTTGAAATTCATCTCGTTGGAATCGCTAAACAGCTCAGCAAGTCAATGAAACGATTTAATTCGACACTATCCCTAGACCGGTTTTCTTTCAAACACAACGGAAAGCACAATCTTCACGCATTTCACAATATTTTAATATGGTACACTAAGACCATTTCGCCCCACTATATGTAGAATAATCGATTAACATTTTTTCCTTAGAAAACTTTAAAAAGCTTATTCTTCACACATTTTACAAGGAACGCCTTTTGTATTATATTGCGCGGCAAATACTACGCTCTCTACCTTGCGCACCCACACTTTTTTAATGAGCTGTAGCTCAATCGACCGCGACAGGCCGTTCCGCTTCACCAATGCCAATGATGTATTCATCACATAGCTCCACACCTCGATTTAAAAGGGCACTCGCCCACGCACACACATATTTGCTTGCTTCTCAATAACAAGCCTGACGCACATCGCTTCAAACAAAATAAAATGGCTGCAGCAAAGCGAAAGCTCTTTGATCAGAAACCGGAGAAACGCGTTTCATTTCAGATGATCTTCTCAGACAACAGCAACAATATTTAAGTGATGAGAATGCGGTTGAAATATCCTATTTCTTGTTTCGTGACCTTGCGATCTGGCTCTTCTACCTGTGCTCACACTACGCTGTGTACTCATGACAATCAATCCCGTACGCCATCGCCGCCATATACGAAAACTTGCACGGGATTACCCAAGAAACAAAAAAAACATTCGTAATATCTGAAACAAACAAATACAGCTCTTCAATTAATTCACCAACTGTTGTTCAACCACCAACACTTGTTAAATCAGCGAAGGTTAAAACTATCTAACACAAACAAGATCAGGAAATCAGGAAGATTGGTGCACGGCCATGTTACTCAAACCAAATAATCAAACGAACAAATAGCTCAAAAAGTGATACAAGTGTTATTTCGTTCCCATAAACAAAGGTTGCCTGGCAACGAACGGAAGAATCATTCACCCTGCCGACAAGTAGTTTCTATATTCTAGTTAAATTTTCCTCTCTCAAGGAAATGATCGATTGTGCATCAATTCGTTGCATATGGAAACCAAAACACTCACCCGTAGAACAGCCGAAATACAGCTTGTTGAAATCGCCAGGCAGCCTACAAAAACCGGAAAACTTGCCGTGAAATGATTTCATTCCGGCGACCTGATGGCGGTGCCGGGTAAAGACACGAACCGGTTTCCGTTGAAACACAACAGAAAGCTTTACACATTTCACAATATTTAGACGCATCACATTATAACCATTTTACTCCACTATATTTGATATAAATTATTACATTAAAAACTTGGTAATTGTTCCGAATCGCGGCTTTTTCGAAAAGAGGGTTAATTTATTTTGGAAATGGTTCTAAATGGCTTATTTTGTAACAAGCAATGAAAAAAATTCGGGGGGAAAGCTTTAAAGTAGTTTAAACTGGAAAAATAAGTTGTTGCCACTTACCTTTCTAACAATGGCATTGCTCATGAGAAAGTGACGTTAAGGGTGAAGGTAGTGTGATGCGGCTTTGCCGCATAGTCGAGTCCAAGGATTCGAAGCGGCGCAAAGCCGCTGAGAAACCGACGGTCGAGTTGGTTTTGATCTTGCTATCGAAGGGTGCAATCAAACCTGTAATCCACTCGTTTGCCCGGTATACTCAAACATAGGGGCTATCCCTAGTTGAAGTCCGACTGAGCGGCAGCGAAGTCGGACAGCATGACAAAAAGCGATGTGGCGTAGCCACATTAGTCTTTAACAATGTTTTATTTAGTAACAGGCTTGTATTCCTGTGCAAAAATAAAATAGCCCCTATGTTTGACTATACCGGGCAAACGTGTGGATTACAGGTTTAATTGCACCCTTCGATAGCAAGATCAAAACCACCTCGTCCGTCGGTTTCTCAGCGGCTTTGCGCCGCTTCGAATCCTTGGACTCGACTATGCGGCAAAGCCGCATCACACTACCTTCACCCTTAACGTCACTTTCTCATGAGTAATGCCATTGTTAGTAAGGTAAGTGGGAACAACTTATTTTTCCAGTTTAAACTACTTTAAAGCTTTCCCCCCAAATTTTTTTCATTGCTTGTTATAAAATAGGCTATTTAGAACCATTTCCAAAATAAATTAACCCTCTTTTCGAAAAAGCCGCGATTCGGAACAATTACCAAAAACTTTTGCACACATCAACAAGGCAACCATTTTGCCCCAAATTCACTTTTTTTTGGCCGCCCAGAGCCATTCATTATTCACTTCATACTCCATATAAATCACACTACTTGAGCAAAACCCACATTTTTTACTGAGCTGTAGCTCAACTAACCACGACGGGCCATTCCGCTTCACCAATGCGGTATACACCACATTGCTTCATACCTCGATTTAAAAGGGCACTCGCCCACACACACATATTAGCTTGGATCGCAGCTCGATAGCAAGCTTGACGCACATCACTTCAAACAAAGCAAAATGGCTGCAGCAGCAAAAGAAATCAAAGCAATTTTCTCACCGCACGAGAATGCTTCGATTTGGAGCCACTATTTTTTGCTGCACCATTTTACATTTAAACTTCTGCACTACGCGATTCGGATCACTTTTTTCTTTCGAATTTCAGATTGCAACAAGGAAGAATACCGTTTCTCCATGTTGCAAAAAATTGCGACACCGAAATCACTTTCGCGTATATCCGATTTGAAGCGGGATTTTTAAAAAATAGGCGGAATATCCGGCAACAAAAGAAAAATTAAATTTGCAAATAAAGAAAAAGAGCCGGGTCAAAAACCCGACGAAATGACGCGCGAATAGAACCATCTAGTAGGTTCTGCAATCCGATCTCAACTGGCTGCTCGTCGCTTTGGTAGCGATGGCGACTAGCGAAAAAAGAACCGTTAGCGAAAGAGTACACACGCACACTGTAACACTGAACGGCCTTGAAAACCGCAAGCTTTTGTCGCTTCCGTCTGGTTGCGCGATGCTCTCACACAGAGTAAATAATATCATTTAGTAGAGTTACGCAAAGAGAAACGGGCTGTATTAATTTCAATAAATGGTAATGTTTTTACTTTACTTTTAAATAACATTCTGGATTGCCAACTGCAAGACTGAATATAAATGGGACCACAATCTGTTATTATTATCAAACAGATAGGCTTATAAGCTGATAAAATTATAGACAACACATTAGAAACTTTCGCATCATTCATACACAAGATAGAACAGCACAATGTAGCACGTTTAAACATTCAAATACCCGCACATTCAAAAGTAACAAACGCTTATTTCCAGAAAAGGTTGTTCAGAAACTGTTAGATTCAAGGAAAAGGTTTTCTGAAGTAGTTTTTGGGAGTTTTTAATTTCTTGTGGAAATGGATTTCGGTAAACTGGTGTAGGTAAACTGTAATGGGATTAGGTGGGATATAAAATATCTATTGACCTTTCGATAGGTTTAAAGAAAACAGTATTACAGTGATATTGTTACAAATTATAGTACAAACAGTATGAACAAGAAAATTGAAGAATCATTTTACGACATCACCTATTTTAGGAGTGAAGCGTTTCAACCATTCACTAAATCTCAACGCCAGGATCCAAGAATGGTTCTTAAAATTCAAAAATCTTAGAATTAACGGTTCTTCCGATATTCGCGAGAAGAATGCCTTTTTTCTAAATATTCCCATATTAGAGAATGGAAAGGAAAGGCCGGCTCTCAGCGTTATACTACATTAGACGGATTGATTTTGCGAGCGAATGTGATTCGATAAAATCTCACTCCAGCTTGGGTTTGCTACTGTTATTGAGAATGTTAATTATATTTGCTTAAAAAAATCTATCCGACGTAGGCAATGCACAATACAGCGGTAATTATTGAAAATTCCAGGACATTTACCTTTAAATTCTGTCAGAGGAACACAAGTGACATTCGGCTACATTAAGAACGGAATAATTGTATAAAAATATGAATACCGAGGAGACGAAATCCAAGTAGGCTTTGACAGGTTCTGAGCATAGATGTTTGGTATATTTCAATACACGCTTATTGCTCTAAGTTGCACCGAAGCAACAAAAGCTCTTTTTCATTCTGAATTACTACCAGAAGATACTAGAGAAGGAAATACTGAAACAATTTCCTATTTGCTCCGGATTACTTTCAAATTCTTCCGGTATTGGAACGAACCTTTCGCTAGGATAAAATTAAATTAGGGGCCATGCATAAATGACGTAGCATTTTGGGGGGTAGGGAGGATATACCAAATTTGTGACGAAGTGTGACGAGGGGGAGGGTAGGGTTAGAAGTTGTGCGACGTAGCATTAAGTTTAAAACCCATTGTTTAGAGAAAACAATTTAATGATCTTCCATTCCCAAGAGAAATGAATTTAAATTCAAGCAAGTTACTTTTGATGCGGTTTTTCATAAGGTAAATTTTACGATTCGCGGAATTACAAGTTCGCAAAAATATGAAAAGGTTTTGTATGCAGATTTAACTTGCTACATTAGTTAGCTAATGTTGCTAACCAGTAGACTTCGTTTGGAAGCTGAATTAAATTTTCACTTCGGATTCAACCAAACAAAATTTAGTAATTTAGATGAACATATGCTTCTTAGAACTATTGGCAGCTGCAGGATTGTGAACTGAGAGAACTTCTCTTCATGCTCCCCTTGACATATAAAATTGAAAACAAAACTATCAACACTATATTTGTGATGAAATGGGCTTATTTTGCAGGCAATTTGCTGTTATAATGAAAATGTTGATAAAAGTCGTCAAACATTTTGAAAGGACATGTATATAAAATAATTGAAAAACATGTAATTTTTTTTTTCATCACCCGAGCGCTTTGCATGGGACGAGGGGGAGGGGGTAGGTAAATGCTACGTTATTTACGAGGGGGAGGTTAGAATTTTGTGACCAAATGCTACGAGGGGGGAGGAAGGGGTAAAAAATCACCGAAAAAATGCTACGTCATTTGTGTACGGCCCCTTAAGTACCAACAAATCATCCAAATGAGCACATCCATTTTTATGACTATCATATCTACAAAGTGTGACAACAGTTCAAACCATGCCTGGCCTACTGACTCAGCTGCTCCAGATCACCACTGTCCACCCTGCGTTCGAGTTCCAGCAGCTTCAGATTGATTTTGTAAACCGATTCAATTTCCGACCCGGTGAGAAACATCGATAGCATTAGATTGAATGCCAGCAGTCCGGTCACTGCGAGGGTGATGGGACGGGTCATCTTCCGATAGAGTGTCAGCACTTCGCGGGGCTGTTCCGTAATCGATGGCAATCGGTAGGTGAAGTGTCGGGTAGCAAACTGGAAAAAAAATATATATTTAAAACGTTGATTCGACGCAGAAATCTCCTTCTTCACCATGAAAGCTGATAGCGGTGCCAGAAGCATTGGATAGATGGTACTAAAACCAGCCTGGAACAATCCCGCCCTGACTTGGATACAAACTGGACACTGCTGTCTGTTTAGTGTCACCTCAGGCACGACGTACATTTTATGGAAAAAGGTAGTCATTATGGCTGGCAGTACTACGGCCGGTATGTAGCTGGAAAGCCGTCCGTAGTTGCCCAATTTCAGCTTGTTCCGGTAGTGGCTATTTATGTAGATGCTGGACACTACCGTCGTCGCTCCCAGAATGCCTGGGCTGTGTATGAGGGGCCATCTGTAAGAGGCAGGAATCGTTAGCGGAGAAAACACACTACTTTAGCCGTACTCACGATTCCCATTTGTTGTCCCATCCTTCGACGATCTTCATGAAGTATAGCACCGCTTGTGTTTCATTCAATTTCACCGCATCCTCCGGTATTTCCTGGCTCTTTTTATGTAATAACGCCATGGTTTATCACTGCATTCCGGTTCACTATATTTTTGTTATTGATTTGACCGAACAGCTGTTGACGTTAATGGTTTCGCTCTAGGATTCGCTGTACAGGCAAAAAACGACACATAGACGGCACTCTGGTCAGAAAAGTGCTTTATAAAAGAGCCAGGGATGCCAAATGTTAAGATCAGTCTAGGAATAATAACAAATTAGCATCAAAGTTGAAAAAATGCATTTCATATCCCAAATAGAATTTTACAGTAGCATTTACCCTACAAACAATCATAAAACAATAAATATTATAGTTATTACTGTTTCAGCATTGTTCGATGCAGAGTTCTCACAATAGATTTACGATATATTTCATGTAACAATAAATTTTACTGTTCAGCAAAAAACTAATACAGTAAATTCACATTAAATTTTACTGTTTTCGAGAAAAAAGTGCATGGAAAAATCGATTTTTTTAATGTTAAACCACCCATCTTTGTTACTATGAAAGTCTATCTATTTGAAATTTACTGTAAAAACGTCAAAGTTTATTGTTTTTGTGTTGTAGCATACCACTAAAACTTACAGTAAATTATTGTAAAATTACTGTACTGTCACAGTGAAAATCGTGATTTTGTTAGTGTACATTTCTATTCGGGATCCGTTGTTGCATAAACTTTACATTTTCTCGCAGAAAAGCGTTACGCTGATCCACTTTGTTTGACTTTTGTTGGATGTAGAGTTAGTTTCGTGAAAGGCTTAGCCGTCTTAAACACAATGCAAATTACATTTTGAATTTATATTACGTTTACGGAGAAAAACCTACACGCAACCATAAAATAACCTACAAAATAAGTTCTTTTAGCTTAAATTTAGGTACTTTTGAGCTGTGCGTCGCTTTCGCACTTATTAATGTTGTCAAAAACAAAACGAGAGATTCGACTCAGTCGAGGTATTCCGTGCAGTAAGGTACTTTGAGTTCTTTGGGGTATACCTAGGGGCAGATCACTTATGATGCATTTTTAAAAATCAGCGAAAGTAAATGCATTTATTTCCATCAAAATAAAAATTCATAATGTATTTTGCGTTGCGTGTAAGACGTCAAAACCCTACAGAAAAACTAGTCTTACATTTAACAAAACGTCGAACAAAGTGGATCAGCGTAGGACGTTTGTTAAACAAACAGAGCTGATGCAAAAATGGAAATTAAAAGATTTTTTTTCTATTTGATGCAAATTTGTTATACATTCTTAGAGTGATCTGCCCCTAGGGGTATACTCAAAATTAGGTAAATTCAATTTAAATTTAAGTAAATAAAACTCAAGGTTGTCAAGGCCGTAGTTAAATGGAAACTACCTTCAACACGGTTTACCTAGTTTTACCTTCCTGTACGATACCATGAGATTGAGTCAAAAGTACTTAATTTTAGATAGTTTTTCGGTGGCGCGTAGGGGTAGCTCACTCTAGGAATGAATAACAAATTTGTATCAAATTAGAAAAAAATGCATTTAATTTCCATTTTTGCATCAACTTTACACTCCCTCGCCGAAAAGTTTGTTTAACGAACGTCCTACGCCGATTAACTTTATTCGACATTTTGTAGAATGTAGGGCTAGTTTTTTTGTTGAGTTTTGACGTCTTACACGCAACACAAAATACGTAAAAATTACTATTTAGATGGAAAGAAATTCATTTAATTTCGCTGATTTTTAAAAATGCATCCCAAGTGCCTCAAGAGAGAAACGCGTTTAATTTCTTCGATTTTTAAAAATAGATCTCAAGTAATCCTAGTGAAGATATGTCACCATTTTAAAGAAACTTGAAATGAAGTGAAGATATTTTGCAGACTTTTATTAATCTGTGAAAGCTTTGGAGATCCTTTCAAACTTCGAAATTCTGGTGCTTGCTCAAAAGCACCAATCGATTCCGATTGCTAGTCATTAAATTAATGTAATGGCATTTTTTTGTAAAATGCGAAGACAATCGAATAATTTCTTTGAAAAGAAATCGTTCACCACGGAGCTGTGCATCCGAGCGTCACCGTACCTGAATAATTGCACTAATTCAATGTAACTAGCGACTCGTAACAGTGGGGTCTTTAGTTATTATTTCCTTTTTTATTAAAAGTACGCTTTTCAAAAGTTCGTACTCTTAAATACAATTAACATTGTATCAAACCAGGGGGGGGGGGGCTGATACCAGCGACGATCTTATAATTTTTCATTGTTGACATTAATCCACGCCGAGAAAAATCTCCCAAAAGTTGACTTATTTCATCGTTTAAAAATGACTGAGAAGGACATTATTTAATAAATCTGAGTCAGGATGACCAAAAAGGCAACGATTATTAGGATTGGAACGAAAATTTTATGGCGACAGCTTTCGTGGCTGCAAAACGGTATATGGGTCCCAACGCACAGGTGGGCTCATACATTATGAACGAAGTTTAAAATACCTATATTTTAGGCAGATATGATTGCTATTCTAAACAAAAAACAGCTCCGATTTTACAATCTATGTCGCCTTGTTTTCCTGCAACGAATGTGCGAAGATTATCATCCAGTCATGCATATAAGAACGCCCCAACACCAAATGAATTTCGATTCAGTTTTAAGCATTAGTAATTTGTAACGAGGCAGAGCAATTTGATAAGAAGAATTTAAAACAAATGCTGGCAACTCACAGAGATCAAAAAATTGACATCCTTGCGTGAAATTAAAAGAAAACGAAATTCAATTCGTGCTCGGCGCGATGAATGAAATGTTTGGTTCGTTTCCCTCTTCATTCGTTCTCCCGACACAGCGCATTCAGGTTTGGACAATTTTGGTTTCAGAAGTAAACTAAATTTGTTTTCTGTGCTAGCTCTGAGGGGGATTATTGAGCAAAAGTGCACCAGATATAGATTACGCAGTTCACTTATGCTCGAAAATGTGTAAGATGCCAACTCCAGCCTTCCAAATATCTACATAATAACAAATTAATGCTTTGGTCGATGAATGAATTTATGTTTTCTCTGCACTCAAGCATTCGATTCTGCATGAAATTTCAGTCAGTTTGAAAGTTAATGAACATGCGGTGAATCTGCATGTTGGTTTCGGTAAATACAAGCGGAAATAGGCAACTCCTGTAGAGATAAAAGATGCATTTTAAATTAAATAAAGCAATTTTATATTCAAGATAACAATAATGTATTGATTATAAATCTCTAGAAGCAGCTGATATATGTTTTGTACAAACGGGTTTGTATTGAAACTCTCACAAGCGGGTACAAAATAACTATGCTTCGTAATTTCTTCAGAATAGACCATTTTTTCGTAAGTTGATGAGATTAGATTAAACTTATGGATAGTATTTGAATGAGTCTGCGAGTGTCACCTACACTGGTCATATTTTGCTGGATATCTCAATGTTTCTCCTATGGTAATCGCAAAGACTGCTTTGCTTTAGGGTTATGCGAAGACCAAAAAATGTGCGATTTAAAACAAAAATTGTCTTATAATTTCACCGCCAACAGCGTCCATACAATACTTTAGGTATTTTAAAAGGCAATCTTCGATTTAATCTGATAAACGGTATTTTATGTAATGAAAATAACTTTCGACTGACTGACTATTTTCAGTAGTAAAATCACAATTTTAGAAATCGATTCAAATTATTTTTTTAAGAAATATCACCCCGTAATTTTTTTATGAGCACACCTAAAGGTATGTTCTTCAAAATGCAAGAAAGGGAAATTAATTTCGTTTGTCCCAATTTGAGATATGAGTTTTTCAAAAAGTCCCATAACTTCAGTTCCAACAATACTCGCTAAATTTATCGAACATGCAAAAAATTTGTCTCAATGAACTTTAAAAGTTATCAGAAGACACCGTTTACGAGAAATAAAAAAGTTAATGCAAAAAGCAGTTTTTGTAAGGAACACCTTAAATTGCTTAATTAGGGTAGCTATAAAATAGAAACGTTTAGAGATAAAACTATTGTCTCCAGCAAAGTTGCTCTACAATATTGCCGATGACTGAAATCTTAACACATTCAGAAAATAAATTTCGCATCACCCTAATAATAAGAGCCACCCCAATACTGCATACATCTGAAGATGGTTTATTTGGTACTGATCATTTGTCCTGAAGATTTTGTACCTTTAAAACAGAAAGTTTAGCCACAAACATTTTTGTCTTCCTAAATTATGGATTCGAACCACTGTGCAATGCTCATCTGTGTTTGAACCTGATTGGCTTGGATCGTTTGCACTAGTTGAAATCGTCGTTTGAACGTTATTGCTACCGACTGGTCGGATGATGTAAAATCTTAATTTTCTGCTGCCACTGTGAGATATTATTGGTGACAAGCGCTAGAGTAGTGGTTGATTGCTGCTATTTTTGCGGATGGGATGGTTGAATCACTAACGGTATTAAGACCGATATATTTTGGTGCAAGGAACTGGTAGCAGACAAGATTGGGATTCGACAAAGATCGCTTTGTACCTGGCTACAATTTTACTAGCTGGACTTACTGGGAGACCACCTCCCAGTAAGTCCAGCTCGAAAATGAGCCGTATTTTTTGCTGGCTCTAGTTGGCACCCGACTCCAGTGATGCCACCGATTCTAAGTAGGATCGGTTGTATCGCTGGACCCGGATGCTAACTAGCACCAGCCAGAATTATGTATAAATATTTGGGTACTAACCTTTTCTTGTTGAGCCAATACCATTGTTCATTTTAATCGCACGCGTAACTAAAATTAAAATGTTAGCGGCCGTTTGATATTTTTAAATTCCAACAATTCCACACAATTATAGCTTTTATTGACAATTATAAAATCAATGTAGGTGGACACAAAAATACGAACCAGGTGAAATATTATTATAAAAGATTGTCACGCCCTCGGGATCAAGCATACTTTATACTAAAAAAAATTCTTTTTATTTCAACAAATTTTGCAGTCACATTCACATGTTTTGAACTCGTTTTAAAACAAAAGTCCGTATGCGAGCGACCCAAAGGTTAATTCCGAATAAATAAAAAAAGTTAAAAGCATTTGCAGGCACAATATCATTTTTTGTGTGTGTGGCAGAAAAATTCGTCAACAAACAAACGCCATGCATTATTCTACTTCGTTAGGTTAGGTTTCATTGATAGCAGGACTATATGACGTTATATATTAATATATGAAATCATCGTGCGATATGATAATTGATCCCAATGTTGGATCGCAAATTGTTTATCAATTCCATTTTCGAATGATGCTTTCCATTGCTTCATAAACTGAAACATAGGCGGCACTGCGCAATTCAAAAACTTTTACCTCAAAACCGGCAACCCGAAAGTCACTCACTTTCCCACCCTTAAAAAAATGACAACCAGTGGTGAGTTTTTCCACCCATAGGAGGATTGCGGAAAAACTACACCTCCCATGTGTGTATTATACATGATAATCGTCATCAGGCAGACTCTCTCTCTCTTTCTTCCTTTTGGCATGGTCTTGGACTGTGCTACGATTTGTGCGGCGGTTCCATGCATACTCATTGGCCCCGGTTCAGAAAAGTCTGCTAGATCACGAGCATTACCGTTCGATACACACCACGACGACGACGACACACGGCGAAAGTGTTGTTAGTGCTTGAACAACGGGGAAAAAGTGAAAAATTTTGCAAAAGCACCGACTGCTTCGATGGGTACTAGCGAATATTCGGCATAGGTCAGTGATCGGGATGAAAGGGTACAATCAAGAGTAATAGGAAAATATAAAGCAGGCCGAGCTTGAAAATGCACCTGTTTTTTCCCTTCTACTCCTCGAAGGTGGCACCTGTGTTCTGTGGCAGTGGAAAAAGTTACATTTTCGCGTGATTGGTTCAGGAGATACGGTTGACTCTATAGGCAGAAGATAGTGAATATTCGACTTTTTCATATGTGGAGAAAAGTTTGTGAAAGGAATTTTGTGGTCGGAAAAGCTAGATGAAAATTGTGGCAGCATACATAACGTACATATGTAGAAAAGAGGGTAGTTTTCCGAGAAGGGAAGATGTGGAATCGTGCAAGGATAAGTCGGGAGAGAAGTTTTCGTGAGAGAGAGAAAGAGGCCACGAGAGAGAGAGAGAGAGAGAGAGAGAGAGAGAGCATTGGCTTCCGATGTTAGTGTTGGTAAAGTTCTTTAAATGTTTTAGGAACTGATAATCAATTTTTGTTTTCACATAAGCAAGAAAATAACTAAATCGTAACAGCGAATCGGTTGCTTGACAGACGACTGTTAAAACAAGGACAATTCAGTTACGATGCTTTTTTTCTTATCGAAACAGTTGATCATCGAAATAACTACGTAGTAAGCAGAAATCAAGTAGATGGCTCTGTCAAATTGCCTTTCCATATCAGGGCACTTTGCTAGCAATTAGAAGCCTTGTGTTTATTTTTTGCTATGTTCTAATCAGATTGTGTTGGTGGTATTTTAAAATTTCCCGTCTGCTTGTCTGGCTGGTGGTCTTAAAATAAATTTACGTTTTAGTGTTCGTGAGTGAAAAAGTACACACGTATAAATGTATGTTTTTATTGCAGTGATGTATTATTTTTAGTATCCCATTTTTTCTTATTCCGCTATTTGCAGTTTGTTTATTAATGTGAGACCTTCGGTAATAAAAATATGTACACATTTCAAAACCACCGTACGGGGGACGGTGACATTAGATTAGATCTGGGAAAACAAAACAAGTAGGCATTGCGAAGGGCTGACTTTATAGAACGGAACAATGCTTATCAAAAGTTGTTCAGTTTCCTTGACAGCAAAATGTTTCCGTTCTATTTGCAAATAGTTTTATTTAATGCCGTGCAAAAAGGCAAAGCAAAAACAGCACACATGTTAAAAACATTGATCCATCAGAAGGCCGCCTACTCTCTCTTCTTTCTCTTTCTTCTCTCTCATAAAATCGACGGAGCGATTGTTCTGGCACAGCATTTTCACTCGGTTGATCCATCGAGCCAGCCAGCAAGCATTAGCCTGTTCTACGACAATACATATTCAGCAGACGGTCGCTTGTAGTTTTGAATATGTACACATGTGCGATTGTGCCCCCTTTTGTTTTATTTTATGCTACGTATGCTGATTTTTCCTTTCCACCCGTACACACACCCGCTAACGGGTAGAGTTCCTGTTCTTCTCTTCGCCAGAGAGGGCACATGTGCACAAGGCCTCGTCAGCATACTCGATCGCCGTTGAGGGCTTCTTGCGATTCAGCAGCGCCTACTCGGACGGATGTGTTGTGTTACTTTGTTGTGGTACAATAACAATTGGTGGCGTTTGTTGGTGCAAGTGGCAGCTGTTTTCTATGCTTTAGACGTTATTCTTTCAGCAGCAGAAGCAGCATAGTATCGAATATTGTGCAAAGTGACTAAAGTAGAAGAGTGAAAGCACTGTTTATCTCCCTTCCCTTATTTTTTGGGTTAAGTGGTTGTGTTTCGAGTGGCTGAAGGAAAAAATCTTGGAAAAAGAAAAACGACGCGATTTTTGACGATTTCGGGAGGAAATCGATTTTGTGTAAAAAGTTACCGAACTGATCTGCTATATAGCAGGCGGTGGAAGAATGCCAGTCAAAAAGCAAGGTAAGTTTAATCAAACACGGAGAAAAAAATTTAGTTTGCTATCGTTGTCACGGTTTCGAGCGGAAGCCAGCAGGCACCGACTGCACCATCGTTATATAATTGATAATGGTAGTAGCAAAGTTTAAACGCTGGTGATGGAGGGGCTCTTTCCTCCTCCCATGCTGACAACCGATCCTTGTGATGTAGGTACCAATGTAGGCCAACCTAGACGAGTGCGGAAACAGGATGTTTTATCAAGTGGCTTTCATCTATTCACGTACCAAAGCTACTCTGGTCATTGTATTAAAGAGCTACTTCCACCTGGCACCACATCTGAGTTCATTTAGACAGAGGGATAATGGAAAAGTGTTCCACCATACATTTAATATTATTCGTCTTCGTTCCAAGCTGGGGTGAGAATTTAATCCTGTCCTTCGGTTGGCTTGCAGAATGATAAATTTGCCGATAGGAATCAGAGATTTTGTCCTTAAAATACAGGTCGTTGGCTGTGTGATACGTGGAAAGTATCGATTAACACTCCCAATAGCAACGTGTGGCAATTAGTATCAATTTTGTATGAGCATTGGAAAAGAAACAATAAATTAAACTTTCATACTAAATCATAGCCTGCTGTTTGTATCCAGCGATGTGTCTTTCTTTTGATGGTCCGTCACTGATGCAATCATGCTACACTGTTTCCCGTTCATTGGTTGGATAAAGAATGAGGAGGAACGGTCCCTTAGAAGATAATTGAGTTTTAAAAGCTATATTGAAGGAAGTTTACGTTCTACTTGTAGTGTAAGGAGCTACTCACTACTGTTTTCTTTTGCGGCGATATTCTAATGGCTGAGTGTTGCGTTGAGTCCCTGGAGCGTTTAGGGTTTTAGAGGGCTCCGGAGCATATGAGGCGAACAGTGCGTGGGGGTTCCAGTAATTTCTCGGGCAGCTCGGCACCTTTAAGAATGAGATAATTGTCTCCTCATTTGTCGGGTCGTTGGCTAGAATGTCTCGGATTGAAGACGGGTAGTTGGTGGAGGTTTCCAAGGTTTTAAAACTCTGAAAAATCGACCGGAAGATGTTCCACGGTGAGTTTGGTTTGGCATACCTGACAGACTGGATAGGGGGGGGGGGGGTCAGTTGGAGTGATCGTATGTGCGTGAGTTATTTTGGTGTGTCTAACTCGTAGCCGAAATGGGGTTCTCTGTTCGAGCCTGTTACTCCGATCAGTCCATCGTTCCGGGCCTTCCTTGAGGTGGCGGAGTTGACTAATAAAGTGAGACATAGATTCTGATTTGAACTGGGAGATGATATCCGTCGATGGAACCAATTTGGTCGGCAATCTTCAGGCCTGCCTCCCACGGACTGCCAATGAGTCGGCTTCCTCATTCCCGCTGGTCCCGTAGTGATCGGGTACCCAGCATATCGTGGTCAACGGATCGCAGGTGTCCTCTATAGCCTGTATGTAAGAGTGGCGTGACGTTTCCGTTTTCAAGGCGAATATGACCGGCATAAAGCCCGTCAGAATGATAGTCGGTATTCCATCTGGCCTCCGCAATCGCGAGACTGGTGACAGCAGCCCCTACCGAGAAAATGAAGTTGCTTGTGGCGAGGCGGTAGATCAGAGCAGACCCTCACGCTTTCTTGCAGCTTGGAAGCGTCAGTGTAGATCCGGACGAGGTTCGGGAATCCTTGGTTCATCAGTTCTAGGAATTTGGCCCAAGGGACCTCGGGGGTCGGGCCTGCTCGCAGCGACTTGGGTAGGTTGGTGTTCGAACTTCTCGTTGGCCAGGGTCGGTTTCGGGTTCTGTGGATGCGAGCTATTTCTGGGAGGTCTGTGCCGGTGTACTTTTAGAGCCGTTTTCAGCAGGCCTCCTTTCGAGGAATCCCAGAGCGCACCGCAAGTATGATGTTAGCGGCTGCCCACCGAAAGAGGAGAATGCCCGGTTCGACACAGGCTGCTCCGACGGGAGTGCTCGGCAATAGGTTAGAGATCAACCAAGTCGTTCCGTTGTACAGGGGAGTAAGGATTCTCGTCAGCCTGTCCAAGTTGTGGCTGAATATTTCAATATCGTAGAATATTGTGCTATTGATGAGCGCACTGTCGACGTTCAGAGCAGTTCTCCCGTTCCATGTCGGTTGCCGGGCACTGATGGTTCGAATGAGCGTTTCCTACTTTCAAAATCTCGTTTGACACCCGGAAATCCGGAAAGTGAGACGACGGTCCAGCGTGATACCGAGGATTTTTAGTTCTCTGCGGAAAGGAAAAAGTGTATTTCTGAGTTTGACCGATATGTTAGGTGATTGAAATTGCAACAGTGTGATACTTATGATGTCGTGGGTGTAGACGAAAATATAAACTCCCACGATAGAGATGCAAAGAAGGAATTCATGCTGACGAGGAATAAAATGACGGCGAGGAGGGATCCCTGTGGGATACCGTTTTCATCCACATACGTTCTGGATTGTAAGCTACCGACTCCCACTCGGAAAACACGATTGTTGAGGTAGTCCATGATGTAGTTCCCACAGTTTCCGGTGACTTCCCAGTTAACTACTTGCCGGAGAACCCCCTCACGGTAGACTGTATTGTAGGCCTTGGCATCCAATATTAATATTACTCCGCTAGAGCCTGCCGAAGGATTTCTCCAAAGGTTCCGAGGTGGGCTCCAGTCCCTCCACCCTTGTGGAATGCGAATTGGCGCTGGTCAAGATGGAGTTTTCTTTGAGGTCGGTCATAAGCCGTTTGTTGACCATCCACTCCAGGTAGTGTCACCTTTCTTTGATATAGGGATTAATCGCTATTCCCTGTTTCCAAGAAGATGGGGTGGATTGGTTATTCCAGATGTGGTTCAAACATTCCAACAGCTCTCTTCTAGCCTCTGGTGGAGCAAGCTGTAGCATTGGATAAACGGAGAACGCTCTGTTGAAGTCTTGTCCGGAGTCCGGTGGGAAGGATATGGGCGCTCTTCCGAGCCTTCTGCATCGTGCTAAAAAGATTGGAGGGAGGGCATCGTCTGAGGATATTGAGCTGAAGTGTTTGCCAATTCTTCAGCAATTTCTTAGGGTTCGACTGTTGTAGTTCCGTTTACTTCGCGGGGGAAGCCGACTTGCCTTCTTTTCCTGCTGAGCGCGTTCACTGTGATCCAAAGCTCGGCAGTGGAAACATCCGGCGATATCCTTTGGAGAAATGTGTTCCAGCCCTTGTTCTTCGAAGCCTCATGATCTACGAAACACTGCAGCCCTCTGTTCTTTCGTGGGGTGGCTAGCGGGGATCTTTTCCGGTATCCGGAGTGCTCTGCGGTGGTCTTAGATGGCTTGACTGACCTCCGGGTTTTACCAGTTGGTGGTTCGGGATGAAGGTAGGCCACTTGTACGAGAAAAACTGCACTCAGCGGCTTGAACGAGTTTAGTCATTGATGGGTCGGATTTTTGTTCACGGCATGGTGCGAAGGAGTCCGAGACTGCCTCCTCGTAGGCAACTCAGTCTGCCTGCTTGTATAGCCAGGTCGACGGCGAGTCGTGGCTGGTGGTATGCGGTCGTAGGTTATTTGAATTGGATTATGGTCGCTATTTCCGGTGATTTCGAGAACGGACCAACCACAGGCCCCAGCGAGCTCCGTAAAGAGGAAATAAATGTCCAAGACTAGAGAGAATTGGCCTCGGATACAGGTGAAGCTTCCGTTGTTAAGTACAATAGCGTTACACCCTTCCGTGACTTTGGCAGTTAGGTTGGAAAAATGTTATAGTTTATTGGAGAGCAAGGCATAGTGGTTGAAGTTGAGCAATTTACAACTGTAGATCCCCCAAGAAACCCCGGAGGCTGTTCATGTGCAACTGTAAAGCGAGTATGAGATGGGACTGAATTCTGTTGAGGTTAGCTCGGTGGTCCTGCTAGACGGTCTTAACAGGACTGCGACGGAGAATGGTCTGGAAGGCGGCGGGTGCGATAATCAGGCCGTAGATAAGGTAATCAAATACCATTAACCGTTTTCTACGATGTAAAGGTAGCTGACTTCAAAAGACTCTGCCAATCTATTTGCCGAATTCTGTTTTCAATGCAGAAGCGCCCATACTTTCCTCTAGCACAAGCGTTTTTATTATTAATTATGGACTGAATCTCCCATCATTACCAGTCGGCCTAGAAGTTTACACCGCACTTACCAAAGTTTATACTTCTAAAGGTACTGAGGTCGATGGTCTGCCACTACTTTTTATAAAGTAATGTGCTAATGTTTTGTCACTTCCTATAGCGGACGTCTTCAGTCTATCAATTTCGGAGGTAACCTTTCCGGAAGCCTGGAAAACGACTTTCGTCATTCCAATCCACAAAACAGGAAATATTCACAACGTAGAAAAGTATCGTGGAATTCAGATTTATTTAAAAAAAAACTACTGGAGCTCCTCAAGGCAGTATACTGGGACCGGTCAGCTTCGTACTGTTTGTGAATGGTCTATGTCTCCATTTGAACTGCGACTATGTACTGTATGCTGACGATTTGAAAATATTTAAAACTATCTGCTCTGCTAACGCTTTTATATATCTACAATTGGACATTGACTTGCGATTGCGATGATGTAAAGAGAATGGAATGAGGGTGAACATCAAGAAACACAAAGCAACCTCATTCACTCGGCGTCGGTTATCGATCAAGCACGAGTACACTCTGAATGATCAAATCAAATTATTTTTAATTGCAGGATTAGGAATTTAAGTTAAGCTAGGAGCAAATATTGTAAAATTTACGAAAATTAGCAAAAAAAAGCAAAAATTGAAAGAGTGCACTAACGCAACGGCCGGAAGGTTAATGAGAAATCTAAGTAAAATGCTTTCTTCTGTTCTATAGTACTCGTTAGAAATGATTTTTAATGTTGCTTCAGTCCTTTTAAAACAAAATGCGTGAAAAGCCAAAAAAAACAAATCTTCAGTGGACGTTTACTCAATAATGGGATATGTTGTTCACAGGAATTTTGCCCCGTTAGGAGCTGCACAAAATAAAAGAAGTTAATTTAAAATAACCAAACTTGACAAAAATTACCTTTTACTTCACTGGATGTCTCCGTCTCGGCTGTTGTTGTTTTTGAATTATCGATTCGAATGAAATTTTGCACATGTATTTGATTCTGCCTTTATCAAAATGTTCCATTTTTTGCAACATCAACGTGTTGTAATACAAATTGAAATGATTTTATTTTCGATGTAAAAAAACAAGCAATTTCTCCGTGTTTGCTGAGAACCCAAGATATTGTTGAGCTTATTTCAAATCTGTTAGGAAAAAAAAGCGCATTACTTCTAAATAACTTCTAATTAATTGTCAATAACCGTATAAAGAATAAACCATATAGATTTTTACAGATAGAACTAAAGATAACTGTGAGACAAAATCACATATTAACGTTTTCCAAATAGAGAAAATAGGCAATGGGACAATATTCCTCATCGATAGTTAGAACAATGCTCTCGTGATGAATCATCGGTTTTTCTAAATGAAAATAATTCTGCAACCCTTCGAGATATATTGCATAATGTTGGTGAGGAACCAGTTTAGTTATTGGGAAATATATATTAGCTATGTTGATTGTTGCTGTATCTTCTGCGGAAAAGTCGCAGGACCCGAGAACGTCAGCAACCTTAGCCCTATAAGTTACTAAATTCGCAGTGATCAACTTTTTTTGGGGTAATTCGACGTACACTCCGATGCCGACCAAAAAAATTGGATTTTTCGATGTTACTGTAAATCTGTAGGTAATGTTTGAACCAATACATCTAGCTGTAGAGTTACAGATTTTCTCCCGATTAAAGTTTCCAAAAACACGTAATGTATTGCACCGCAACGATCGAGGGGTATTATCTAAAACTGTCTTCAACTCAGCCACCTGCTTAGCCTTCATTTCAGCTACATCCACCTCGTCGCTTTCCTGCCAATCATTCAACATGTTCAATATTTCAGCATTTGAGCAGTTAATACGTTTTGCTCTGACAATCAATTCCAACGAATCGCGATCAAGCAAGCTAATATCTTCATGTTTAAAGTAAAACATGGCGTTTTCCGTAATTACGTCCAAACAGCGCTCATCAACATTCTCAAAATAAAACCGTCGATTTAGTTTCAATATCTTTAAGACAGTTTCTTCGGTGATACTTTTAACCAAAAACTTGGAAGCGTGCTCCAAAATATCCACGAACATGTACTTTTCACAAACAACGCAAATGTCGTGGACGTTTTCAAGCGTAATGGTCACTCTGTGGGCATAAACGAAGCGTAGGATTTCCAAAAAGATGATCGGATCCGTATCTTCCAGCGTAACCTCCGACGCGCCAGACTCCTTAAATCCACCGGTGAACATGGTGAAAAAGTATTTCGAAGCTGTAATCAGGAACATTTTGTGACCATAAATTCGTTGCTTTTCTTCTCCCACGATGAAAACAACGTCCGACATGAACTTGTTGTTGACCATGTGCTCCCTGCAATCGGCAGTTTTTCCGACGAAATCCATCATCGGCTGTGATTGTTCGTTTTGCTGACTAGTTCAAAGAGGAGAATAAATTATCAAATATTCACATATTTACAGTCAAAGGTACTTACCTATCTCCATTCCCATTTACTTTTGATACGTTGAATAGCTGATGATTATTGGACATGTTTATTCGTCTATTCGCGCACTGTGGATGCTTATTGCAAGCCAAAACCGCTGTCTATAGACATATCCAATTGTGTTGGTATTGTGCCGTTTTGACGATTGAATTGGGATGAAAACGATGAAAACAAACCGCATCTGAGCTTAAGAGGAGGGCGGTAGTAAATATAAAAATGCGATATCTCTGCGTGCGTATTTGAAACGTCAGATATCTCAATAAAGGATGACTACTACACAAAACGACACATAGGGCGGCGCTGTAGTCTAATGTTAGATAATCCCAGTAAGGAATCCAACCGGAAATCTGGGGTGGCATTCCGCATCTCGATTTGATCAAAATTCTATCGAATCGATGCTAATGCTTCGCATTATGAATATCGATCGTTCCAGCTCGCTCGAAAAACTACTTGATACTCGAAAAGTGTTGGCATTTTTTGAACCAAAATAATTGAACTCGAGTCGAGCGTACCTACAGTCGTGATTTGCTGGTTGGACACTTTTTAACTGGACCGCTTTTTAGTTGGACCTCCGCTAGTTGGACCATTTTCTAACTAAAAAGCAACTGAACGCCAAAATCTCACGTCAAATTTACTTTGACAATTTATTCATCAATCATTTACACTCCTAATGTCTTCCTTGGAGAGTTTTTGACATTTATCAGTTGGTCCAACTAGCGAATCAAATTCGTTAGTTGGACAGAGGCTGTGGCCCAACCAGCGAATCACGACTTTAATTGCTCAATACTTTTATGACTGTCGTTCGAGATTATGATTCGGTGTATTTATTTCATGCCATTCCTTGAATAGTTGTTTTTGGTTAACAATTGGAAGACTTGGAAGAGGATAAAAAGTTACCAAAAGAACTAAAAAAATTCCCACGTACTTCGAGCTAGTCGATTTTATATCTAATGCCACCGTCAGGAACATAGTAACATACATAGTTTTGCTAAATATTGTTATTGTTATTTATCAGTGTGCAATAGGGTTGTCTCAACAACCTATTTCTGCAACCTATGTGCATTAACTGTACACCTACCGTCTGACCGTTGCACTTGATAATGTGTACAGTGTCACACCTATGGTCGCTTCCCATGAGCGTTCTGGCGGCTTTTAGGCTGTCCTTCCATGCTACTCAGGGATACCTTGCTCCTATACACATCCATACATACGAACTTACAATTCGTACATACATACATTCCTAGTATTTAGCACAAGTTGAGAGGTATCATCTACGCTGTATAATCCTATGGAAAATCTCCGTTTCTGTCTCTTCCTAATCTCCTTTTTGTCTCCTAGGTCCGAAGCGGATCAATCTAACAGTCTAACGAACACACTAACAGTATTAGTCCTCACTCGCGAATGCTACAACTCTGCTGTTTCATCTTTTTATAACAAAATTCGGTTACCATTGTTCTAGTCAATATACGTATTCATTACATTATGAACCATTTTTCTATTATCACTATGCTGAGGAGAGAAGGTATTTTAGGGATTCACAAAATGTCTCTGGCCATAAAGGACGTAGGAAATATTTATCCACTATTTCCTGTAAAGTTTGCTCGAACTGAATGTCCGGCTGGTTCGATTCGAACAGACCACACCAATCATTTCTGAGAGCCGGTGTGCTTGGTCGAGTTATATAATCATAAAAACAATTCCTGGATATTTAACTATCTCTTAGGTGCCAGTCCTGCACTCGTTTCCTGAACTAACCTCATACCCACGGTCAAATGAGTCGACAACTAGTAGCAGGATCCACATGTCTCCTACCCAAGCAAATTGACCAACTTGCAAGTAGGAGCACATATCTACCAACCAGCCAAGAAGACTTCCGAACAAATGAGAATGGACCATGCCAGTCGAAGGCCACAGGCCCAGTGCCATCTCGTACAGTTCCTGAAGTTTAATATTTGTTAGTACAACTTACAGATCTCATTTCAATGGTAGTAAGTAAGTGTCTCATTCACTCTTGTAAAACTCGCTTACCGCTGCGCATCTCCTTCGGCATTTCGACGCCGTCGGCATCTTCCCTAATCCTATAATCAACTAAGGCAGTCAGCAGATTCTACTGCAGAAACGCTAATGATGTGTGACTATCAAGAATACGTCAGACAACCTTAATTGACCTTCTTAGACACCAGTTTAGCCTTACCAAGCCGTAACGTGGGTGGTAGCGTGAAAACTGCCGAATAGGAGTTGAGAACAGTTTGAAGAAACATCTGATGTTGTGATATCCAAGACTGACTTGGATAGTTCCATCGAGCCTACATTTCATTCACCCACACATTTTCATAGCCTAATTGATGCAATTGTTTCCGGATATATTTTCTGGAAGAGTTAAATGTAGCCTTGACGTAGCCTTGATTTGCGTTTTAAACACCAATGGTTTGAAACAGAAGCATTAAATTTTGTATTTCCATTGGTGTTAAATGCATTAAGGCTAAGAAATTTATCTTGTATAGCAAAGAACATTGAATTTAATGGAATAACTAAAAAAATGAACGCGCCGATTGATTAAAAATGATGTCAGCTAGAACTTCAAGAAGCACTAAATTTTTCAATCTCCATGTTAATTGCGTTCTCCTTGTCTCTAGCTGTATGCTTATATCTTCAATAAAATACTTAACGAACGACTGCACAAAAAACCCTGCAAGCGCAAAAAACCAATTTCGCAATTTTTGATTTTTGTCTTCACTATTTTAACTAAAAACTGAACATTTATCGGTCAGTCTCTTTACCACCATCATTATTTATATTCTGGGAATTTGACGGTCATCGGGAAAAAAGACAAAGCGTACTTCAATTTGAAACGAAATTCTTTTTCTGTTTGTATATAGTACGAATAGTTTTGGAAAGAGCGAATATATTTTTCGTGCATTAAACAAATAAAAGTTTTCGAATTTAAGCATATTATTTTGCGTCTAACAAGCCCACTTGGTTTGGTCGAATGAGATATGTAATGCCGAAATATAGTCGCAACGGCTTCAAAAACTTTCGAATTGAGAAACTCGAATCGAGATGCGGAATACCACCCCTGGCTCTCGCTCTAGTTACCCACACAATTAGAGCGGGTTATTGGCGAATTACAGGGGATAGCCGGGAAAAAAATTTCGATAACCAATCACTCGCCGATATGCATTTAAACCTAGGGGCAGATCACTCCAGAAATGTATAACAAATTAGAAAAAAATGCATTTAATTTCCGTTTTTGCCTCAACTCCCTCGCAGAAAAGTTTGTTCAACAAACGTCCTACGCTGATTCACTTTGTTCGACGTTTTGTTGAATGTAGCGCTAATTTTTTGTAGGGTTTTGACGTCTTACACGCAACGCAAAATATATTGCACGCAACGCAAAATACATTATGGATTTCTATTTTGATGGAAAGAAATGCATTCAATTTAGCTGATTTTTAAAAATGCATCACAAGTGATATACTGCTAGATTTAAACCCGCCTAGTCGCCATTTCGTTTAGTGGGTAGTATCCTGCTCCAGTGACACAATCGATTCTATTTTACAAGAATCTAAACATTGCTGGAAACGGCTTAAGTTTATCAGAGTAACGTTTATTACAACATTGACATTTTTCACTAAATTCGAATTGATTTACGCCTTTAAGGGTTTAGACAAACAAACAAAACCAGCTCCACTGCAAAAAATCGGGCCTCAGTCTCGAAAGTTTGTTTAAAGAAAATGTTGACGAACGCAAAATTTAAATCGCGATATAAACAAACGTTTAGGTGCGTTCAGCGACAAAAAATCACCACCAATACTAAAAAACCGGAGAAAAAACCTATTTATTCGATTCAAAGGTTTACGCTGACTGACCGAATTCACTCGATAGCGATCAGGTAATGAGGGTAGGAATAAAACCTCTACGTACACGGAAAAATAAAACAACCCGCAGAATAAGTTCTTTTAACTTAAATTTAGGTAGTTTTGAGTCTTGCGTCGCTTTCGCACTTATTAGTGTTGTCAAAAACAAAGAGAGAGATTCGACTCAGTCGAGGCCTTCCATGGAATAAGGTACTTTTGAGTTGTTTGAGGTACACTCAAAATTAGGTAGATTCAACATAAATTTAGGCATATTTAACTCAATGTTGAGTATAAAAAACCTGTCAATGAGTTGTGGTTATTGCCGTGGTTAAAGGGAAACTACCTTCAACACGGTTTACCTAATTTTACCTTATTCCACGATACCCCGAGATTGAGTCAAAAGAGCTCATTTCGGTTCGGTGCATTTTAAATAGAGCCCGGAATTTCAAATCCCGTGGTGGCAAATGAGTCTCCACTAAAATGATAGTTTTCATGAAGTGTAAACCCAACCGCGAGAACGTCACGGGTTTTAAAACTCTCCACACAAAAAATCCAGCCATGAACAAATCAACGCGAATTGTTTCCGACAGGGTAAAATGTGTTTTTAAAAGGTTTCAATTTCTGTACTATTTTGACACTTTTTATAATCAGCAAAGCTGTTGGTTTTACAGATTGGTACGATTTACCGGAAAATTCTCCTTCATTACCTTCCGGAACAAATCCTGTGTCCCATTTTGCTAACTGTAAACTAGCCTTAACACTGACTCCAATGACTGACCGTGGATAAGATATTTTGTTGTAGTAAAACCACACACTGTGGTAGTCCTCGACGTTTTGTTTATGATCACTGATGATGTGGGCGAGGAAAAAAATGTACATTCAAAAATAGAAGGCGGTTACCCATCAGCTGGTACTGACAGGCTCGATATGAGATTCAAACAACTTTGCGAGTCTAGCTTCAAACTTTTTGACCTTTTCCAAGTACAAAAAACGCCGAAAGTTGAGCAGAATATTTTTATTAGATAGGCAGAACAGACCATTTCTCTGCTGGCGTTGAGTTACGCGAGCGCTCAGAAACCAAAAAAAAAATGTTTTGTGAAAGTGCGGGAAAATCAGACCGAGAATGTGTCCCATTGCTAAAAATAACCGAGTCGGCGGTGATGGCGATACGCGGTTTTCAGAACGTCTGCATGACAACTTGTTTCAATAAACAGGCGGCCTACTATACATACATAATGTGGCCGTGATGATTCCCTTCTTGATGACATAACAGACCGACCCGACGATGTTAACATTGACCTCGCTCGGTAGTGCCTGTGTAAATTTATTGATTTATTATCTATAAAATCTAAGATTTTCTTTCGTTTTTTTTTTCTTCTCTTGCAGAAGCACACCGAGCTCTCGAACTGCTCGAGGACTACCACTCACGATTATCGAGCCCGCAGGACAGGGCCCTTCGCAGTGCCATTGAACGAGTCATACGGATATTCAAGTCGAGACTCTTTCAGGCTCTGCTCGGTAAGTCACAAAATATTTATTTAAAATGATTCTAAGACATTCTACTGTTGTCGTGGCAAATCAAAGGGGGGGGGGGGGTAATTGATCGGTATAATCTATTTCAAACCGCGCAGAACATGCTACTGGCCAGACGTTTTTAGGGCAAACACTTGCGTCTCCACACAACCATGTTTTTTTCGATGACGCCAGCAGGCATACTGTGATAGCGTCGTCCGTCATTCATTCGGGACGCCGTCGCCGGTCAGGAAGGGAAAAGAATTATAGATAAAAATACACCGCTCGTAGTCGGTACCATTCGTTTTAGAGCCAACTGAACTATGTGTCTGTGGGAAAGTGCATTCTGATCTGCTACCTTGCTGTTTAATATACGTAGACGAGAATATAGTGCACTTCCACTTGAGTTTTAATTCAAACGATGGGGGACGAAACGGGAAAATGAAACTCCAAGTGGATCGTAGTTGGCTGGTTGTTTGTTTTTTTTAATCGATGCATTGTTGCCAGATTCAAACAATATTTTCGTCCAAACATATTTAGCTGTGTAACAATACACGAAATAGACTAAAAAAGGTAGAGAAAAACATTAGATTGAAAAGAGGCCTACCATGTTAGGCCAGAGGTGTTCAAATACAATAACTCGGGGAAACATTTTTGCGTCATTTGGAATTGACAAGCTGACAACAGGAAATAACCAACACCGACCGGTTGAAGGGGTGAAACTTTTACTATGTATTTGCCACCCACTTTTGTTTCTCACACTGGAGGACTCCCTGACTGTGGAATTGTGTACGGCACTAACCAGTCGGTGAAACTTTTACACACTCTAGTTTTCCTGGTAGGGTGTAGCCATTTTTGTGCTAACTTTGTTGTTTCTTGGAGAAGGAGAAAATAGATAGACCAAAAATAGGTACATTGGCTCTGCTTTCTAGTACACGTACAGACAAAGTTAGTACTGCTGCATTGTTGGGTGGATGAAGTCTTTCCTCGTGCTTTCCGACCCGTCATTCAATATGCATGTGCTTGGTTGTCTCGTTTATCGAAATAGGACCTAGCTGGTGGAATACGACCACATTTACGGGGAATTTAAGGTCGGTTTAGATGAGTCGTCAGTGTACGTTTCGTCGACTGTTAAATGTGAGATGTTACAGTTCAATTTGGTGCTGTTTTCTTCAAACTTATTGGGAAGTAGCTAACTATTATATTTTTCTGCATATTTTTAGTTGTTTGCTCGTACTAGTACAGTATAGCAAGTCATTCTATTAGACCTTGTATGTCCTGTCTAAAAGACGGGTTATAAACTCGAGTGTGATATTGAGACATAACGATCACCACTCTCCCGTGTTCCGTTTAGCAGACTGCGCTCGTTGGCTGAATTCTTTACCGACAACTACAAAAGTGGCTTTCGAGAACGGACAAGATGCTTGCTTTGACCCAAATCCAGGATAAATTTTGGGAATACAGCTTGCGGATTCATCATATGTTTGTGAACTTTAAGACAGAGTACGATTCTGTGAAACGAAACGAAAAGCTGCAAATCATGGCTTTCTGAAAAAAAAAAACTGGTTCGTATGAAACTGGAGATCTAGCGTCAAACACAGCCGGATAAATAACAGACTTATTTGTATCACATCCAAAAGATCTTCTTCTGAATACGGAAACTATTAAAAGTCTCTGCGAAATTTAGAACTCACCTTGAAACGTTCAACTACTTAACCGAGCGTAAGCAGAGTTCTGATGAGCAGTGTACTTATAGAAGTAAACTTCACTGTTTAGCGCATAACAATCGAATGCAGCAGTAGCTTTGAAGCAAGGAAATGAACTTTCTCATTAGCGGTTCAACACCATGCACCAAGCGATATGAAGATTATCCCAAAAGTACTACGACTCGAGTGACTAAAATGTACAAAGAAACTCCCGACTCTCCGAAAAGTGCAAACCAAGCGTCGGAGTAGAACTGTTTATCACCAGCTGCAGTTGATGGTCTCTCGGCTGATCTCAACATCTAGGATCATGATCTAGGGAAAAAACTGAACAGTGATCAATTATGATGTGCGGTAATCCGTTTTCGAGAAGGCTACATACATTACCGAGTAAATAAGCAATCCAACGTAAGCCTTAAATATCAAACAGCTGTTAGATTTCGGGCTCACAAGCTGTACTCGATGGATGTGCCTTGATCGACGATGAAATCTACGCGAAAGTCGATTCCATACAAATCCCGTGGCTCCAATTCTACACGGCACCTGATCGTGGCAAGTTTCCTAGTGGTTTGTTTTCGAAAAATATATGATTTGGAAAACAGTCTGTTCCTGTAGCAAGAAATGCAGCGTTCTTGTGATAGATAAGAGATAAGACTATGAATTCGATAGTATACAACAGGGCATGAAGTCCAATGACTGACGTTCTCCTACAAACAGCAAAGTCCAGTATTCGACATGGCGATTCACTGGTGAAACACTCCACTCACCAGTAATGCAGGAAATCCAAACCCGCCGAAAAACACTGCGGGCACTACTCTGGGATGAAAGACACTATGAATGCTGCGATCCTGAAATCTACTTCGGAAAATTATCACACAGGTCAAGGACAACAAGGCCAGTTAGACCGAGTTCTGTGATGGTATCCTACTGGACTTTTCGACGACTGATGATAAACACATCAACTGGAAAATCAAAGACTATGTGGTTTCTCACTTCGACTGTACTACAAACGTCAACTCCACAAAAATCGTCAAAACTGGGTTGCCATTTCGTAAAAAGCCACTCGAATTTCTTTCCCTGTAAACAGGAGTACAATCAGTCTATTTCTTGATGGGAGCTGTCAACGGCACCCGACGAAGAAAAACTACAAGAATCAACAGAGTTGGCAACCCACTTTTAAACCACCTACCCCCTTAGCGGAGGGGTAACTACAGGCCAGTCACAATACTACCTGTAACCGAGGGATTGCCCTTCCTATGATGATTCTCTGGGATAGACCGTTCCAACATCAAATTATGGTCTTGTCAAATTTTGGTCTTGTCAAACTGCAAATGACGTGAAAACCCAAGATGATACCAGATAAGGTATAGGCATACGTATAGCGAGAGTTTTGGTTTTACAATTGGCAACATCTATATTGCGTAAATACTGCTTTACTACCAGAAAAAAGAAGTTGTTAAAATCGAAATTAATTAAAACAATGTTTTGAATATAGAAACTAGTGCCTTCAGCCTTTTTGAGGTTCTCAAGGCGTTTGCCACCAATAATATTATTGTACACATATGCATGCACCTTATGCAGATTATCTTGAATCGGTTTAGCGCTTGTCAAATCTGCCACTCTTCTTATTCTTATCCGGACACGCTCTTCTTCCCTTTGGGGCAGACCCTCGCCTGTAACATGCCAAGACCAAAGTACAAGATCGTCGAAGAGTGCCGGTCCATCAGCCTATCACCGTGTGTAGATGAAGTGATGGAACGTACGGTGAATGAAAGGCTCGTAAGTATCTTCGAGGATTAGGACTCGATCATTGTTAGCTAACTTTCCGTAAGGGGGTGGACACTGGATAAAAATAGGATTTTCGATTGATTGACACCGGTGTAGTGGAGTGCACTGAAACTGCACCGTTTTTGCACTTTCTAGCAGAAGTGCAGAAAACTGGGTGTGTTCCATTGACACTTCTGCTACAAAGTGCAAGACCAGTGCACTCCACTACACCGGTGTCAATCAATCGAAAACCCCAAAAGTTACGGTGTGCACGCCGCTTTCAGTATATTAGCTTAGAAGGAAGGCATCCTGCAGTAATTGCATCGATGGAGGATGATGGATGATGATGCATTTTATTCAACAGAATTTCATGGAAGACCCAAAATGTTTAAAATGCTTTATGGAATCACATGATGAACTGAAAAATGCACATTTGAAACTATATTTTTAAAAGCAGTCTTCCCTTTTCCATAAGTAATGTAGTTCTTTGTAGCTTGATAACTGTGCCCAAGTCGGCAGCCACATACTTATGAGATGAATTTGAAACTTTTATCCATGATATTCTAATTACTCGAACTTTGAACTTTTTACATTTTACGTGGATGATATCTACTAGGGCAAGGACCAGGCTGCTAGACATACCTCCTAAATTAAAGTGATTTTTGTTTATTATTAAATGTAGCGCTGTTACGTCTTCTCCACTGAAGTCGCGGATTTGCTTCGCTTTGACCTTGAGAAATGCCGAATACGTACTCAGATTTCTTGTCCGTACTCTCCACATTATGATCAGTATCGAAGAATGAAGAAGCTTGACATTAGCATATTATTTTATCATCAACGTTTCAGGGATCGGCACTCTGGACCTCGCGAACATACGTTGTGTTACGTTTTAAGATTTAGCAGACATCTTGTACTGAATCAGTGTCAGATACTGAAGAGACGACGACGAAATGCAATCCATGGCTTATTAAATTAGCAAGTGGCTGTACCAACAGGTGTCCGCAAACTTCTTACCATAGAAACAACCATCACCGACATTTTTAAAGAATATCAAAGGCGAAATTTCGTAACCCACTGGAGAAACAGCTAAGGTAATCCCAAAAAATTAGGACACACCCGAGAAACGTATTGACAGTGCCAATTGACCCGATCGCAAGCTTCTATTCCGTATCCGAGTGGGCCACGCGAGACTTCATCACGTCCAGATTATATTTCATAATGCTACTTCTAGGACGAGCATCTGTCCATCAAATGCACAGAGCTATAGGGTCCTCACGAGCGTCAAAAATTGCCGCTTCAAAATGTTGTTCAACGATGCCGGGAGAAGAGCTTACTGAATTTGTTAATTGACCTACCAAGAGAAATACTTCTTCATCTTACCACGAGCCAATGGAGCTTGGGGAAGGTGAAGAGAGATTAAATACTAGTTCACCTAGGGTTGCTTAGGGGTTTTGTGGGCGATCTTTGGGCATTCAGGTTTTACAGCGAATCCTCCGAGCGCGGTAAGACGACGGAAGGTTAAAATATTTTAGTACTGTATTTTATTGTAAAACGCCAAATTAACCCTTCGTTTCTAGGTGGGCAAGATGCGCCCGAAAAGTATTTCGGGTAGTATCCAAAATTAGGAAATGAAAAACAAATTAACTTTAAGAGAAATTAAGCGCCATTTGCTAAATTAGAAATTTGCTGGAGCTTATTTATAGCTGTTGCTTGGTGCCAGGGCGTGTGATCTAATTCAATCGGCCGATCTAATGTCAAACGTGTCCTTCTAGTGTTAAGGTTTTATGGTCTTTCAGTAGTCCCTTGGTTTTGACTTGGGAGGTGAGCTATGCTTATTTTTTGGAACATCCCTTACGGCTGTGGCAGCGACGAACTGGATTCTTCGTTCTCCGCACAGAATCCCAAAAGACACCACTTTGTGCTTCCCAGGCGATGCTGCAATTCTGGAGGAGAGCCATGCCCGATCTGCTTATCCTCCACAGCGATAGTGGCTGGTGCTTTAACATTCTTTGCGGCTAGCCGGAGAGGTGAAATTCAACACCAAACTAAACCAATAAAACTGTTCATATACGCGAAAAGATTACAGTTAAATGTAAACGACAATGAATAGTGGTGAGCATTTTATTTTGCAAGTGTTTGGTAATATTCCAAGCAACCAGTGCGAAATTGATACACCGACGAGTTACAGAAGGAATAAAAGAATGCATATTTTTCTCCTTTTAACTCGTTAGATAGTAAACGATTATTAAAGTGCGCTAAAATTCTCTGCAATATCCCTAAGAAAAATTGGTTTCAAAATCGTCCAATGAAGGACGTTCGATGGACGACATCCAAAAAAAAACCGTTAAACTAACGTCAATCGTTGGACCCGTGTTGGACAACTTCAAAACAGATTTTGGTACTATGCAAAATTCCCAAAGGGGGAAATTTTGGACAATACCAAATTTCTGTGCATAAGGTCACAAGTGTTTAGGATTCTCCTCGTCAGTAACTAGCACTAACTGGATGTCTACTTACATGATGTTTCTAAACTAGTACCCAAATCAACACTAGTTAGGCACTAAAATCCAAAAAGCCACACGTTGCATGAACACTAATCAATTTTTGGGCTTCTCTCAGCTCAGTAAAAATTTCCGGGCCAAAACCTGACCTGAGGTGGTAACCCTATCAAGCTCAATCTCCCGGCTAAATCATTCGGAATTGAATTTGGAATCCTGAATGGAGTCAGTATGGATTCCAGCTAAAATGTAACAACCGATTGCTTCGGAATCGGTTGTTGCATTCGAGCTCCCCTCTAAGAACGGTTGGTTTCAAAATCGTCCAATGACGGACGTTCGTTGGACCAATTTCACCAACGTCCAAATAACCGTTCAACAGACGTCCATCGTTGGACGTGTGTTGAACGATTTTGAAACAATTTTTTGGGCTGTTTAAAATTGTATTCTCGAACATCATTGAAGCTCCGAATTTACTTGGGGAGATTTTTGAAGATATCCCAAATTACAGAACATTTCAGATTACAGAAATTTATAATATTTTAAGATTTTCAAATATATCAGAAAATTTCTCTTAGGTTGATATAAGACATCCTCCGATTTGCAAGAAATTATTTTAAAAATTCGAAAAGGCTCAAATATTTGTTCTCTGGCTCAACCGGTAAAATAATCTAAGAAAATTTTCTAAGAAAATTTTCTAGTGATTTTTAATTATTGTTACTATATTCTTAAAGATTTGAGAACAGATAAAAGACTTGCTGAAGATATAATACAAATAGAATGTATTTGAATATTATTAGTTACAATTATTACGCGCCTACTGCGACGATTTATCCGCATTTTATTGCTATCGTGTAAACCAACCTTAATCCGCTTGGCAAAGTTCTTCTGCATCGTATCTACAGGCTGTTGGAATCGGCTGACGGTGGAGGTTTTGAATAATCGATTTAACGTCAACTTGAGCTTCCATGAGGCATGCTAAGCAACTGCAGTTCTGCCTTTAGCCGTTCGTTGTGAAGCATTCTTATCCTATCGTAATATGATGCTATGATTTTGATGGGGGTATATTTCACCGCTTCTGTTAATTGTCAATTTGCATTATTAACTTTACGATAATTGTTTGTAGTAATGGAATTTTCAAGTGATTTTTTCGTGATTGTGATATTATACTTATTTCAAAAGAAAGTATCTCTAAAAAAATGTATTCGTCCATCTCCTACGTAACAATCACATTCGGGAACGGATTCTGCTTCGACACGACCAGCTTATTGTGCTGCAGACTGATGTAACCCTTGATTCGGCCTTCGTAGATTAGATTAGCCACTATGCAGTGCGTTTCGTCCATGCTCAGATCCTCCTCACCGACCCACTGCAGAGCCGTCAGAAAAGCATTCAAATCGATCTGGTGCGTCTGCAGAATCAAGTAAACCTTCTTGAAAAGGTTCCTGTAAGCCAAAATCTTCAGTTTCTCCACAATCAGATAAATGCCGGCTTTAATGAAAAACGATTCATGCTTCTGGATAACCTCATCGAACCGCCGCACATTCCCATCCTTCAGTGCCATCGTGAGATCGTGGAATTGAAGCACATTGTACCGCTCGAGAACCTCCTTACGGGGCATGTACCCCAGCAACATCTTCACCGGAACCAGATAGATCAGTATAAGCCGCTTGTTTCTCGCAAACCTCCTCGGACAATTCTCGAAAGCAAAGCTCAAGTATTCATCAGCGTTTTTGTAATCCGAATCGAACATCGCCTTCCTACCGGCAAAATACTTGTACGTAATCCTTTGAGCCAGACTGAATGACTCCTTGAAATTTGAACTCTCAATCGCTCGGATCAATGGTTTGCATAAATTCAGTTTGTTTATGTGAAAGTAAACCTTGAACAGCTGATTCACCAAATTCAACATTCCCAACCGCTTGGTATCCGTGTCCGAGGCTCGATTATCTGCAGCGCAAACCCGGAAGCACCCCATCAAACACTCGGCAGCCTTCTCCAGAATTTCACCCGGTTTGGAAATTTTCAACTGTTCCTCGCACTTGGCCGCCAGCCGGCGCAGATCGATAGCCACCGTGTACATGATTGGCAGAATCCAGTTTTCATCTTTCAGCGCTTGCAACATCTTGACCACGGCTTGAATACAGTTGGTTTGCTGCTTGTACGCTTCACTGTAATTCCGGGCTGTGTGGAAAAAAAGACTGATGAAGAGGGTTCCAAAGAACGTCACAATCGGACCGTACTTACGTTCCTTGGTTAGATGATACAGCACCTTCAGATGGCACGAAACAATCTCATCCAACGGTGATTCCAACTGTCGGTCCACGGCCGTCTCCGGATGTTCGACGTACAGAGTCGGATTGTTCACATGATAATCGACCAGCGAGAGGAGCCGGGCAACGGCTTGACCTTCGGTGGCATTCCAAACGCGTTGAACCGAGTTGAGGTAGTGGTATAGGTTCATTTCGCGTTTTTTTTACGATATGGATGAATATTGAAAATGGAATTACGCTGAGGAACGAACTGATCCGATTAGTACATGGATAAGCAAGTAAAAGTTTTAACTTACCGTAGGCAGCTTGACTGTATGTTTTATTTGCTTTTCAACATTATCCAGTCAGCATAAAATGCAGGAAAGAAACACGAAGTACAAGGAATCAAAGTTTGACAGCTACTGTGGACCGGCGCGGTAAATGGAAACAGAGAGCTGAGAGGATGGAAATTTGTGTGAGATACCTTGCAGTCGAGAGTGTGGTGAATAAAATTCTTGCTTCAAGAGAATGAGTGGTTAATCGACGCGGCATCTATGCTTCAATATTGAAGTGATTCGAATGGGTACCAGTGTTGTCATATTGTTATATTTTCTGGTCATATATCACCTACTTTTTTTGAGACTTCCTCAATTTCATTTTTGAAAAATGGATTGCGCATTTATTTTTTCTTTATGTATAAACTGTTCTTAAAAGCATAGGTGTTGACGTGGATCCAATAATATTGTTATGAAGCGGGCATAGAATTTTCCATAATCCATCTTAAAAAAAAATCTCCAGAACGGGAAGTCAACATGTATTAAGGTTTTAAGCATTCTTTTGGTAGGCGACTTTAGTTTGATTTTTACGCTTGATTTTTATCCAATTTTTGCATACCGTAAGAATAACATTTAAAAAATAAAAAACTGCGGAAATGACATTAAAATGCCATATAAGCTTCAATATATGCCATACCATTCTTTGATGTCACTGAAATATCATAAAATTTTAAAATTACTATTAAAGAACCGTAGAAATACTATTGAAGACAATTAACAGCTATTAAAAAATTGTATAGGAAGCCAGAAACATGATAAAAGTAACTTGTAAAACGTTTAAAAGTAGCATAAATGCCCTTCAAATATTCTTGCAATCTCAAACAAATTAACTTAAAAAAAGATTAAAAAATGAGTATAACAGATATTTTGATAATGCCCACAGAATTGCAACGACTTAAACCCAGTTTGATCATTGCTTTATCAATTTCATTCCAGACATTCAAGAGTTCTACGAACTAACCCTACTGGATGACTCGAAATCCGTACAGCAGAAAACGGCAGAAACGTTACTTATAGCGAGCAAATGGGAACAGGACAATGCCATCAAAACAAACGAGGTAAATTAACGGTCGTGGTACCGATGCCCGCCACTCTCCCCCTTCTGAAACTATTTAATGACAACCCGTCTAGATGTACTGCAAATCCTCCGCGATAACTCTGTCCAAACTGTGTTCCGACTTTTGTTTGTCAGTTAGATTGCACCGTTTTTGCATACACGTTCGTAGTTTCATTTCTGTTTGTCCCTCCTACTTGAACACTGGCAAGCCAAGCTGCCACCACCTACCAGACCGTGTGTGTGTGTGCGTGTGTTATTATTTCCCCCTTGTATGTATTGTTGTATTCTAGAATGGCACCATCACCAACCATATCCCTGCTCTGATGCAATCTATATTGAATGGTCACCAAAAGCAGCAACAGCAGCAACAACAACAACAGCAACAGAACTACAACAGCAACATCAACAACAACAATAATAACAACAACAACAACAATAATCTACAGCAAGAGCAGATGGACAATCAGGTAGGATTCGAGTGTTTCTATTTCAACAACAACAACAAAATGAAATCGATCCAGGTGTAGCAATGTGGGATCCATCGCTATTACAACTACAACGCTTCTGCTTTTAACTGCCGCTACTGCTTATAACAGTACCACAAGCAATCAGACAGGGAATCCCCTGAGTTACATTAATTTTATTTGTCCGCTTGTCTGTGGTGTTGCTGGTTTTATTGCGAATGATTTTTACCCGGTTGTAACACACTATTCCTTTCAGTCTGAGCTTGTGCGACCACAAGTTTCAAAAATAATTATTCAATTTTGATGAATTTTCTTCGAGGGAACATCAATGGAAATTGAGTTGATCGCCCATTTGATGCCTAACAACACTGTTTTTGTTTTCTTATGTGTGCAACTTGGATTGCGCCAGAGAACCTTTCTTGCCTTTGCCCTCCAGAAAACAAACTGATGGGTGCCTGATAACAAACCCTTCGCCTTTACCCAATTATGAAGACGTAGTAGAATAATTTTCGATAGATGCAAAATAGCATTTGAATCGGACGATACGAGTTATGATCGGAGGTTGTCTCCTGTGGAACACTATTCTATTCAAGAAACATGTTGAATAAATGATCACCTAGCGTCTTTTTGCACGTTCGGGTAGATTCTTCAGTATTATTTTATTACATAAATCGATTGAGTCCAATTTATTAATTCAATGATTCTTTAAAATTCGAGATCGATCCTGAATTGATTTTATACAATAACATGTAAAAACGTTGTTGTTGGACAGAATCGATCTTAGTTGACAATGGGATAGTTAATCCAGCAAAATGATAGAGGCTGAGGTGGTTGAACTGAAGGTGTAGCCACAGAGAATAGACAGACATCCATGATCGAACAAATATGCTAATAAAATTTGCGTAAACTTTGGAACGAATATACGTTAAAACACACCAACTTATCCCAACTATCCGTCAAATCCCTTCCGGAACCGGTTCAAAATCCTCAATGGATTCAGTATGGAATTTGGCTCAAAGAAAAAAAAACCGATGCCGACTCAATCGGTTGATGCATTTGAGCTGGAATTCATTCTGAATCCACTCAGAAGTCCGAACCGGTTTCAAAGTGGTTTAACTGGGTAAAGGTAAAACCGCTGTCCATTCAGTCGAACTCAGCCACTAAAAACATTACAGTAGCGAACCTGGTGGAGTTATCTCAACTACCTTCGAAAACGTTAGGGATTTTTACACAAGTTGAACGCTGAATATGGACGTCTGTTCTCTGTGGTGTAGCCCAATCAATTCAATTTCATGAAAAATTTTGATTAGCGAATTTAAAATAATTTTTAATAACTGTTATTAGTTATCACGTCAAACTTTCGTTTCGTTTGGCATAGTTCTGCTGCTTCCAGAATCAAAGAGACATATTCCTCAATAGGAGTCAGCTCCTTCGCCGAAGCAAGCAAACGCTGGAAATAGAACTGTTGTATTTTTTCATATCAATTTGCTGTATCTTGTTATAAAGAACATTCATTGCATTAAAATTTAGAGATGATATTTTTGTAATTCTACTGTAAAAGACTGAGAGTATCGGACACCTCAGATGATGAAGTATCCATTGAAAGTTGCTATCGCCGCAAGGATGGTACATTGAGTAGTTAACTGTTTTAAAAGTCCTAGAAAGAACGCTGATAGCAGACACTTTAGAAGTTCGGAAATGTAGAATGGTTTTTAAAATCCAGTCGGCAATTTCCAAAATATTCAAGAGTCCATATTCCGATTGGATTTTTAGGGTTATTTGCTACCAGAGCAGACTGTTGAGTTATGTTTGGATTTTAAATTCCCAAACCTAGGAGGCGTTGGCTTAGATTTCGCACCAGTATTTTTCAACTTGAATTGCTCAGGTTAAATATTACGACCTTTACTGGGAAGTTCAAGTACCTTTCTGGACCTGAATTAAACAAAAAACAAAATTTCTTGAAAAGCATCTTATGTGGCAAGCTATATGTGCTCATGGGTTGAAATCTCAGACATTCGTTACCACAGGTATCACAAGCGGTAAAATTTTATAGTAGTGTGTAAAAAACGGTTGTGACCTTTTCTAAATTAGCATGCAACAAAACGTTGTTCTGGTCAGATTTAGTCAACTGCCATTAAGCTAAGGACACGATTGCTCAGCATGAACAAAATCATATAGTTTATTTTGCAAAGAATTGTAGTCCACCTAACGGCTCTAATACAGTGCCGAGCGAAACATGATGGTTAACATTCTACTTTTAATTTCTTCTTATAGACTGGTTAGTTCAATTGGTCTGTCTATAAAAGTATCATCCCCATTACTTGAAATACATGTCTTTTTACAGCTCGCAGTTTTAAGATCACTCACACTTTGAAAGTGCGTGGTCCAGGTTAGTGGGAAGTGCGCAAGGAAGATAAAATTTGAAATTAAAATCAGCTAATAAAATTTACTGTTTACAGCTCGAAGGCTATTGGCAACAAGTTGTAAGATTTTATCAGGCAAAAGAGGTTGAATCTTATCGGTTCACTGGTGTCTTTCGAATCTCGTTCATGCAATTTTCTATTGCGCGTATAGACCTTTTTTCGCGGCGGGTAAACATTTGTTTGCTCGCTTGCTGCATCTTGGAGATCATTCGCTTCCGCTACTGTGGGTTTCACTGCAAGTGTGATAGTTCCAACGAAGATGCTAAAAGAAGAGCAAGTCAATGGTAAGGAGAAAGTGTTTGTGCTGCTTCTGAGAAAATCGAATAAAAAACAGGTGCGGCATTGCGGCGAAGAAGAACACGATCATGCAACAGGAGAGCAGAAACAGAGGTGCGTTGCTGCTGTCCTGTGTGTAATTTTATTGGGCATCAGACAGGAAGCTGCCAGAAGTTTAAAAGACTATCTGAACGATCGATTAAACCTGGTTAAAGAGCGTAAATTGTGTCAGGAATGTTAATGAGCTTAAGCAATTCACATCTGCTAGCGTCCTTGAAGCTTCGAGAGTGTCGTATAGGTGAATCGATTGTCACAAAGACTCGAATTAGCTGGGCGGTATACGAAAGCGTACAGGGGGAAGAACCCAGTTTCAGCACAGACAAATTCCCATTTGCGACTCTACAGTGGATGTAAATCTGCATGAGTATGTACGGGAGCCAACGGTATATCTTTAAATACAATGTTGGTGAGACCCAGATTTGCTTACCCCGTTACCGTTCGTGCTATTTCAGCATCGTGAAATAGCTGCACTGATATTGTACTAAAACCTGATTTCAATCGGTTTTTAATAGATGTTTACGCACATCATTCATGGAAAAATTCTTGTCGAAAATGTTTGGCACGCAAATACTGAATGAGACGATGATGCTTCAAAAGCAGAACAATGCCTTGATGCTACATTTATTTATTAATTTATTTTTGTCAAGCATATGTAGACTCCAATGGTATTACAAAATTTACTTATATACTATACATTATTTCAAGGTCAATTATTTCACAATTTTTATTATAATGCGGCATCATTCTATTGACGGGGCGTTTTTAGCATAGTTTCTCGTAGAAGATTGTTCTTGGTATGAATTACGAGTTCTTAGTTGATGACTAGGTACATAAAATTTTATTTGCTAAAGTAATGATGCGGATTGTACACGTTGAGAAATAATGTCGTTGATAAAGCAAAACATTCCTGATTATTAACCTCAAGTCGTAATTTCTTCACCCAAAATCCGACGGGTACGTTTCTATTACTTTTTGGCAAGATTTTTTATCATTTTGGTAACAGAGCATGCAATTGCGCTATTAACACCATATTGCCGCAAAATTAATAAACGGTGGAATGACAAATTTCGGTAGCTCTACATAGATGTGCATCACACAACCAAACACTTTTTCAGTATGTGGCAACCTCGGCCCTGTTCGTATGTAGGATAGTTCGCTCGATTTCTATGATAGTATTCGTAGCGAGTCAAGCAAACCGGAATTCTGGCGTATTTCTGTCGGAATTCAGGCTGGAATCTGAAACAATATTGGCAGAAACCAGCCGAAATCACGGATTTTTCACTGGGTAGGTTGAATAGTGAAATAAATATGCCAGTACCCGGATCCGAACCAGTTCCCAAATCCGGGATCCTGACTAGACTAGTAGACTAGATCTAACCCATCCCCTTTTACCTTCACCAGATTTAGACCTAAACCAGGCTCAAACATGGTGCTTAGATCCAGACAAGTGTTTGGATCCGGACACTAGGTTCCGATACGTTGAACCAAACCGTAAGTCTTACTTCCCGTACACGACGAGAAGAACTGTTCACGTTTTGTGCATTCGCTACCTTACTGCTGACGTCCGTGATAGAAATTTCAATTTAACACCGACCGAAATATCCCACCACTATTTGAAGTCGGTTTTTTTCTGACTGTGCTTTGAAGTTGGCCGAGTGTTAGTCGATCTTTTAATGTGTGTATAGAGAAAATCGAAGCCCGCCTTTATCCACATTGTGTTCACTTTGCTTGATGCGCAATACAATGACAAGCGAAACGCTACACACTTCTATCACAAGCGAAATGCTACAATCCGATGCGTTAATATTTATTACATAAGAATTGTTGATAATATGTTGATATTGCTGTTTAGGGAATTTTTTGTTGGGGCCGTTTTAGTATTAACCATCTTACTTTTAGTACATTTTTTTTCTTATTACCATAAAGATATTACGGCCCAGTTTTGGGTATTGGAGCTGCATATTTTCATGGATGCCAGTGAGCAAACATTTGCAGGAGTTTCGGTGAAGTAAACGGAAAAGTAACCGAAAGATTACCGCCTGATAGCAGTGGGAACATAGTTTCATTGATATTTAGACCCGGCGGGATACAGAAGATAGTGGGCCCGCAGGTGCACGTTTTGCTTGTCTCCTCAGAGAAAAAATGGAAGCCAAGTAAAAGAGTTAACTTACCACATGCACTAGATGAGTTCCCATAGTTGAGAGCCGATTTTCTTCCGTTTAATGCAAAATTCTTCATTATTCTTTCAAGAAAAAAAATCAGATTATGGCGTTATGATTTGACTAGTATCATAGAGAATTGCGACATGGTAAAGACGAAACTGTGATCAATGAGATAAGACAATGATTCAACATTTCCAGCTTATGGGTTTTGGTACGTTTGACTTCACTAGTACCGAAGATGAGACCACTGCTGAAGTTCGAGTACGTATCGTTAACATACGCAGCGTTAGAAATAACCAAAAACAGTTTACGGTTTGATAACTCAATTGTATGGAAAATATAGGTTTTATAGATTTTAATAATATGTCAAAATAATGAAGATATATCGACATTTCATTTTAGACCGACTGAAGCTGTTTCTGGTGGCATTGCTCCAGCGAAATCCAATCAGATTAATTGCAATAACATCAGTTCAGTAATATGTTTATCTGTTGGTGCTGAAATGAAAGTCCTTACTCGTTTTCGTAAGGAAAATCGTATCAAACAAAAAGACATAGCTTTTTTCGATGCTTTTATAAACAACTAGCGAACACCCATCGCGCGTTGATGCGACTTTCAACGAAATAGGAAGAAAACACAGTTTGTTCCGAAGCGCCATCTGGCTGGCAGATAATACCCAATCAATAGCACACAAATACGCTCCATAACAAATGTATACTACGTATAAATTTTTACGGCAATCGGTTAAGCCGTTTGGGATTCCATAAATCATATACATACAAACATTGACTTTTATATATTAAGAAGAAGAAGATAGATAGATAGATAGATAGATATGGGCATGGATAAAAATCACTATCATCGGTAAAGCTCAAGTGTCTAATGAAATGAAGAAAAAAGAAAACATTTAATTCGTTTGATGACTGATAGAATAATTATAACTCATTATTCGAGGTATCCTCAAAAATTTCTAAACAACTTAAAAAAAACTAAAAAATGTTGAAATCCAAGTGTTTCGTTTAAAAAAACTTCCATTTTCATCATCGGTACGTGTATGTTAATAGTATTATTTATCATTCTTGTAGGACGATTTAAAAAATCATAAAATAGAACTGCAAAATCTCCACTCACGTGCAAATGATCTGCGAAATCACCCATACGTTGTTGTACATCCGGTTCAAGAACCTCCCACCATTATGGACCCACCGGTGATCTATCGATCTATCGACAGTCCGTAAGAATAGCTTTCGCTGCCTCGTCGTTTGATCTCACCACTCGGTTTCTTGTACCGCCGGATAAGTGCGGAATCGATGCAACATCACCGCGTGCACAGGTTGCCATAAATTACCTCCCAAATGGCTGCCTATTCAGCGCACTTTGGCTCGGTGTTTGATGGATGGGATACATGCTTTCGTTTTGTTCACTGGCAGCGGTTTTTGCTTTTATTATTGTGTTCAAGTTTCACCGTCAACAATTTGGCCCATAGACGACGACGACGACGGTTCGATGCATGCGGGAAGAAAGCAACGAACAGGAGCGTTTTTAAATTTAGACTCTATTCGTGGTATGAATCACACAAGTGGAAAAATGGGGGGGAAACACGCTCTTGAAGTCGTTGTTAACTGCGCTGTCAGTACGAGGGAGAAACGAGTGTTTTCTGCGATGAGGTTGAAACCCTTTACAGTGGAGAATCATGTCAGTTTATATTGATGGTTGATTTATTTCCATTTCAAATTCTTCCTAACCAAGTAGAAAGTGATAATGTGCGCCCTGCTGTTATACGGTGTAAAATAGCCTGTCACAGATTACAGATTTCGCACGATTTTCGAGGATTGTTTTTTTAAACGGTTCCGCCGACACATCTGCTTGTCTGTGGCACATTAAGGAATTACCGACAAGAATGTATACATCAGGCTGCCAAGTGAAATGTGATGTGAGTTTTGTGCGCCGAATGACCCTGCTGTGTTCTGATATTTACACGATACAAGCATTGGGGCGAGAAGTAACAATTCATGATGTGATGTTTCAATGTTAATATCTCAAAATAAACTCTTTGTGGCGATCGTATATCTTGCCCCCGGTCCGATCCGGTCTGGGTGGGTGTTTGCTGCCAGCTTCCTACTTTTGATTAGCTATAGCAGCGGAATTGTGGTTCGTTTGTATACAGAAGCTCTCTCGAAAGAAGCAAAGATCACAATGGAATATTGCGATCGGTTTGGGATGTTTCCGGTTTGCTCTGATTCTACGAATTCTTAAATTGTTCCTGCTAGAATTATAAATTAACTTGCGTTGACGTGAAAAAAACATCGGGTACATTTCTTAAATAAGTAAAGGGTACTCGAGCTATTTGTCAATGTGTAAAAATTTTTTTAGCTTAAAAATCTGGAAAGAATTGACTTTTGATAAATTTTAGGAATCCTCAAAATTTAAAATAAAGAGGTAATATGAATATCAGATTTTTTCTATTTATTGAAAAATAAATAAAAATCCAATGCACCGCAAGACTACCAGAAAACGGGGAATTTTTGCTCTTGCGATAATGTCTTAAACCTTGCAGAGATTCAGATCCGAAATAGATGCTAGATCTGACATAGAAAGGTCCATTCCCACAGTGCCGCGCTCTATGATATGGTTGCTGTTTTCTCATCTTTCTTTCGCGATTTATTTTTATTTTATTAATCTCATAAACTTTGTTGTTTTTCGTGTCGCTTCCCTGCGTCCAACCCGGTTTCCAACGACATTCCGCGCCGCTGCCCTCCCACCAATGTGAACGGGGACGCACCACTCAGTTTCGTTTCGTTCTCCGGAACGCGCGGTTTGGGCCGGTGTTCGTACGGGTAAACCATTTACCCACCCGCTGATCCTTCGTGTGCTCATGCTGTTCCGTTTCGACACGGCTGTTTTAGCGGCGCGCTCTCGATCACTCGATCGCTTCGGCACGGTGGTAGTACTACGCGCGAGAAACCGATCTCACACACTCTCGGCAGTTGCAATCCGCGGCTATCAGCTATCAGAACGGGATCGTTCCGGGGAAAAAGTGTGTGATGAAATGCGCGTTGAGATTTAGCTACCGAAAAGGAGTTAGTGGAGAATATTTGGCTGCACGTTGAAACAAGTCTCATGTCGCCATCGGGCGACGGTTGTGTTTGTGCTCGCGTCTACCATTCGTTGTCCCACGGGATGAAATATTAGAAGGTTTTCACCGTTTTCCACTCGCAAGTTCTACGTGAGATCGTAACCCGTGGATATATATAAAAATGTCGCTTTCAGTGGTAACCGGTTGAGCGTATTCGTTCTGCCATGAATGAAGGGATAGAAAGTAAATAACAATTTGTCAAGCGGTGGTGAATTATTCGTTTGAAGGTCATCTCGTGAATCGTCATGATCGATTGGGTGTCAATAGTGCGCCATTCGCGTACCCGGCTTTCGAACTATGTGACGCATAAACGGCGATCGGAGCAGCCGCACGAGCGGTACATTGACTTCAGCAATCCACCGCCCATGCTGTACCATCAGAACAGGTCCAAAGTAAGGATCATCTCTTTGTTTTTCTTTTATATTATCCGCTTTTCACTGTGACGATCAGTTTTCAAGCTTTGAAAGTACACCGGGTAATACATCCTAAGATAAGACACTTCGTCGACGGGACTAGTGATTTGAGCCGGCTGTTCTAACACACGATGATAGCGATAGGCGTAGAAAGTGATACTAAGTCAGTTGCCATTGCTTACAGTGTGCTGCTTAGCGATTTTCATTTTGGTTGCTGGGTCATGGGAAATGTTCATAGATGTTTGTAATATAGATCATTTATACGTAAGAAAAAATCTCATTTTTTAACGGAAATTCTCTTCTCAAGTAACAATTCAACTGATAATTAGTTTTATTTGTGTTTTATAACAGTGAAAATTAAACCACTGGAATCAATCAAACGAACTATTAGTATGTGATATGAAAAGTATGAAATATATCATTGGTTTTCTACATTAACATTTTTGACAAACATGAGATCAATGCAAGTGACTTCGAGAGTTGTAGCTTGTGAACGATCAGAGATAAGACAAAACTTGAAGCATTAATTCATAAAATGAACAAATTTCGTATTTTTCTGCTTTGGAATGGCTATGTTAAAATTTCCCGAAAAACAGTCGGAATATTTTTCTGAGTACATGGAAATAGGGCAGTCAGTCCACGGAGGCGGCCGTGTTAATATGCAGTCTCCCGAAAAAGTAATCAAACCGACAAGTTTGAACAGCAACATTCGACTAGTTTCACAATTCATTCCGTTCAAGATTTGCGGCTGGATACATGAAATTAACGGGAACCAATCACGAACGGGCTTCGTTTTGTAGAGTCCTTTGAAAAGATGCTCCGTTCGACACAAACAGCTCAATACGAATGATAATAAAAATAAATCTTTTGCGAATCTGTTTGTAAAACTATTAATCATTTTAGTGTTCAACGTCATATTGATGGCTCTTAACGAGATGGGCTAGAAATTTTAACTTTTTTGAGCCGTTTTAGAATGATTTTTCAAAACGCAATTTTAATGTTATTACTGCATATCATACATACTCTAAAATTGAATACAATCTAACGAAAAATATTTCGAACATGGCTAATAAATTGATTAATTCCATTAGATCTTGAATACCATTGTTAGAATACATCACACAAACCTATTAAGTTTCACCTTAGAACCTTGAGCACCTTCTTATATATTTGCTATTTTCATCTTAAAAATTTAAATCTGATTGCTTCATAAGAACGAGTCTTGAAAACTTCTTAAAATATACCTTATTAAACGATTTCGTTACGTGAGCGGAACTAATCAAAAACAATTCAACAGTAGCTGATTTTAAAGTACTTAGAACCCCACTTTGGAGGGAATGTTTATTTATTTATTAAGGCTTTAACCTCGAGGGTCATTCTCCTTGGAAAGAATGTGAAATGAATTTGATTTTTTATTTCCAATGCTGTAAAAGGTTGTTCACCAACAATCAACATTTGCATCACCCCATAAATATCAAATTGCATTTCTTTTTTATTGCACGAGCAATTTCGCACACCCTCTGTTCCGCTTCTCATCTACTCACTATAATTTCAACTGAATGTCTGATTGCTCCTGACAGTCATTTACCACCAATCAGAACGGAACATTGCTGAAAATATTGCACTTTTCCTCCCTTTTGCAGGCAAATCGAATTAAACAACAACAGGAACTGCAGCAACAGCAGCAGCAACAACAACAACAACAACAGCAGGAAATGGGCAAACAGCTCCAGAAAGAAGAGGAAAAACCGGCTGTTCCTATGATCCTTGCCGAGATACCGTCACCCTCGCGCTTCTCGGGAACCAGAGTGAGTGCCTAGAGAGTTGCTTCTGTAGTTCTTCCCTCCTGCGTGTGTTGGAATTTGAACAGTGAAAGTGTTGTTTATTTTCTTCTATTCAAGAGATTGCTGTTTTTCTGTTTCTTAACTCAGATATTGTTTTTTTTATTCAACTAGATTTGAAGTGAAACTGTGATTAGGGAAACTTTTGTCATGATCGAAGCGTAGTAGAGGACCTGCGCTGGGTTAACCTAGAACATAAGTAATTTCCTATTAGATTTTGTCCGTTAATAGATAGAAAGTTCGATTCCTTATCGAAATTTCTTCAATTTTTAAGAACATTCCCACAACATTCCTTTCTCAAAATAATTCCTTCAAGAATTAAAAATAATTAAAGCAACCATTTGGATAAGTTTTCGTGGATTAAGCTCTTCATTTGTTCACCTTCTATTAGTCTGCGAAGCTAGGTCTTTCAGGTTTAAACTTTTTGTTAGGACAAATACGATTTTTTAAACCTGGAATAATTTTAGGAAATAAAGAATTTACATTGAACAAAAATTGAATTCGACGAAAAAGTTGCCCTTCTCACGTTTCCCACTCCGGTAGTCGAAGCATGTTAGTGTTTGTTGTTCAAAAAAAAATAAGTTAGCAAACATGTAGATTTTCAGTTCGATCCTGATGAAATATTATTTTTATCCTAGCTGCTAGATGTGTTAGTTGTAATTCCAGTTTTTAAGCTAGTAAGCATTAACGGCGAAATATATTATAGTTACTGGATATCGTTAATGCGTTTAAGTTTTGTTTTTATGTTTCGTTGACTAACCCCTGCGTACCGTTGATGTTGCTTGTACCGAGGACGAATGCATGTGTGTGCTTGCAGGTAAGTGAAGTAGTGCTTAGTACAGAAGAAATCAAAATTGTAAATCAATCAGCATTACAATTCACGGAGACTGCGGCTGTTGACATTGAAAATGTTTTACTTCACTAGCTGTCATTCTATAACTTGAAAAATCTCGATACTATAAAAGGTTTCCACGATTACAACTTCCCAGTCGGCCAATGGGTTTAATCAGTCTTCAGATTTAGAAACACTTGATGTGAATATCTTTACAATTTACTGTCTGTACTAGTCCTACTAAAAATTAAAAGTTCACAAAAAACGGTGAGATTTCCATACATGAGGCAGTTTATTCAGACAGAGCACCTAAGAAACCTAATCAAATATTTTAAAAATATATATACCATTCGTTGCTTCCTGGTCGAACGAGCAGCGTGTGGACTGTACGTCTGCAGGTGAGATGAAGGCACCCAAAGAGTATTCGTGATAGCATATTTGCTGATAGTGGATGGAATATGGACCATTGTCTTACGAAAAATCATATGGATGTTAAGGGGTTACAAAAAATCATTTTTTTTTATTTTTTATCTAAAAGTACAATTGCCGTTATAAGCATATTTGTCCCATGTTCTATGGGGAATGCCATACATGGGACAATTATGCGTAGACAACGCTTTGAGAATATTTTCCCAATTTTTTATGGAGATTCGAGAAATAGACTGAAAGTTACAGTGCTTCCAAGTGCGCTTCGTCTACCAAGAGCAGTGGTAATTTGAAATTTCAATTTCGATTATCTCGAAATGTCGTTTTTCCAAAAATGGTTTTACCGTGACCACGTTTGCCGAAAATCCACTCAACCGATTTTCTTCAGATTTTTTTTCAATTGATCGCAATTAATTTTTCTCGTTCTTTAAGTATTCCTTTTTATGCATAAATTTTTGTTTCGTAGATGAGAATTTTTCAATATAATTTTTGTAGCTTAAAACAGTGATTTTTTAGGAAAAACAGTGATTTTTTAGGAAAGCTTTTTTAGGATTTTTTTTTAGAAAACTCCGCAAATTAACAATATATTTTTATAAACTTATGCTTGTTTATGTCATTAAAAAATGTACTACCAAAATACTATAAGTTTGATATAATGAAATCATTGTTTTATGCCTTTACGTAAATTCAAACTTTCATGACATGTTTCGCATGAAAAGGTAACCCCTTAAAATATCACGTCTAATTATCTTTTGACAATCAAACTGACAACCGCTATGGCCAATTTATTTACTGAATAGAAACCGGTTTTCGTCGAAAACCTGTTTTCAGATTGCTGGTTGGGGGCTGTTCATATACCACGTGGACAAAAACACCTTCGTTTCTAACCCCCTCCTCTCCCTTCGTGGACAATAGGGTGTCCCAAAATGACACCATGTTAAAAAAGCCATCGGGCTCACTACTTAAATGAAAGGTTAGGGTATTAGGAGAACTTTGAACTGATTTACTTTTTGGAACATCATTATTTTTGATGAATTGCCAAAAAATGTCAAAGGTTACCTAACAAAAACTTAAATAACTCATACCGCATTAGCCGCAGCTATACACTTTCTTCAGCAAAATTATGCCCCTGTGTTCGGCTCAACTATATAAAGTGTTTTCTATACTTTTAAAATTTTGTAGATACCCAGTTTTGAAGAATAAATACTGTGAAACACCAAAAATTTCACTTTTTACTAAGTTTTAATGGCTCTGCCGCTCTTATAATTCAAAATTTGTGCAAACTAACTAACCAAATTTCTCAATTAGGACCTCCAGAAAAATAAAAAATGCTGAAAAAATCTAAGACAGTTCAGGACCACTTCAACAGGCATAAATTTGAAATTTTATCCAAAATCGGCCCATTAAAAAAAATCAAAATTCGCCACCAGTAGGAAGCATTTTAGCAAACTCACTCCGAAGAAGAAAATGGTCCTAATACCCTAACCTTTCATTTAAGAAGTGAGCCCGATGACTTTTTTTAACATGTGGACAAGCGTCGACAAATCCTGTACCCCTGCCCCCTTGCTACGATGTCCACCCTTCTAAATATTTTTTCGGGTTATTTAATAAAAAATGGGTTTTCAAAAATATTTGCTATGTGTTTGACTACTATGGCGAAGAAGGATTTAATGAAAATCGTTTAAACTTCAACCGCAGAATACCACACAATACTTTGATCATTTGTGAATTTTCCATGAAAACATCTCATTTCTGAACAACATTATGATCTTTTATACAGGGTGTTTGGTTCATGGTTAAGAATCTCTCGGGGGGTGATAGACTGCCATATTTGGAGAAAAAAATTGTTCTACACATACCATCAAATCTCAGCCGTAACAGAGTTATTGAACTTTTTGTGTAAAAAACCTATTTGTCTTAAAATACCTCTAACTTTAAAAGTATACTTTGTATTTTAAATATTTCAGTTCCATTCGAAAGGTGAGAAATCCTATTCAATGGTGTTCTCATATCTTTTAAGTAATTAGTTTTAATTACCTTTTATCTGTAAAGTAGTTAAAAGTTTGTGTTTTTGAGGTTTTTGCTAATTTTCTCGAAATAATGAAGTATGATTATAGCAATATCCATTATCTAAAAGTTGGATTTTAGGACAATTCATAATTTGTTCTTGGACGTCATATTTCTATCTCTTCTCATTTCTTTGTAATTTCATTACTATACTTTTCCTGTAACCGGCTTGCAAGTGCTTAAAAGACTCTAATTTAAAAACTATGCTTTATATCGTTATTTACAAGGTTTAATTGGAAAGCTGAGAAAATTTCCTATCAGTTTATGTACAAATATCTTTTAGTTAAGTGTACTAAATGATTTCTTACTAACGAAATAACACAAAATTTGTGTTTTTTGGAGAGTTTTTTAATTATTCTAATTATTAATCAACAAAATTTATCGTTACTATTATTCATTTGATGTCCCTTAATGTTCTCTATAACTTTTTATTTTACACTTTGTCTATATCTCTTTTCATTTTGCTGCTATTTAATAGTTAACACCGCGTGACCTCGCCACAAATGTAGTGGGTTCGAAATCGTTATTTTTGCATATGAAACGATGTGATAAAAACGATTTTGCGTCGAAACCAAAAGAGATAATTGAATGGAGTCAAAGAAAGAACTGTAGAACTTGCTGAGATGCATTATTTCCATGATAATAATGGTGATGTTTATTATTTACTATTTAAAGAAAATTAACGAAAATGCTAGTAATAGCACTAACTTTAAACTAATTTACTTTTAAAAGAATACTAAATTCACTTAACTGAAAGGTATTAATACATTTTTCACTGTAGAATTTTCCTAATTTTCGAATAAAAAGAAAAAAAAGTACAATAAGTGCCATAATTTTTCAATTAGAGGTGGTACTAGTGAAAATGAGATAAAAATATCCTAGTTGAATAACCAAAAATCGTGAAAATAAGAAAAGGTAAGTGTATCATGTCAAAGAACAAATTAAGCAGCTCATCAAGACTAACGATCTGAATTATTAAAATGATGAGGTTTAACTATTAAGATTTTCAATAAATGAACGAAAAATCGTTTAAAATTGTTTAATTTTCAATAAATTACTTTGAAAAGGCTACTTAAACTCATTAGCTGAAACATGTGAGGGCATCACTCAATGCGAAATTTTCTCGCCTTTCGAATGGAACTAAAACATTTAAAATACAAAGTATACTTTTAAAGTTAGGGGTATTTTAAGACAAATAAGTTTTTTACACAAAAGGTTCAATAACTCTGTAACGGTTGAGATTTGATGGTATGTGTAGAACAATTTTTTTCTCCAAATATGGAAGTCTATCACCACCCGAGAGATTCTTAACCATGAACCAAACACCCTGTATTTATGTTTTCAAGATTCATCATAATTACATAAAATTTAAGTAACCTATTGCATCTTGAATTGACTCGTAATCTCAACCTCGTGCTCTCAAATAAAATTAGTGGTATTTGACCAAGCCACAGAAGATTGAATCAAATGATTCAGACACATTTTTTGGGATTTCCCATAGTTGCCATCACACACTTTGCTGTTATAAGCACTTTGAATATATCAAAATCTTGAAAAAATTTGAAGGTAAGGGCTCCCAGCAATAACGAAACACATTTATTTCATTTTCTTACAAAAGACAAAAATATAATGAAAAATCTATGTGGACATTTCCAACACCCCACCCCTTCCCCATGGACAAGCATGGACTTTTTCGTTACCCCTACCTTCCCCTAAATTGTCCACGTGGTATATGCATGGCCCCTTAGTATTTAGCCGAAGCCCAGTTTTCAGCGAAATCCGGTTTTCATCCAAGTGAAGAAATTGGCCGTTAGAGTTGTGAACTTTTACTGTACCCTTTGCCCAATTTTTGAAAGGTTTTGAAATCCCTTTTAGTTGCTTGTTCCACTTGGAAAATAAATCTATACAATTTCTACAGTTAAAACAATGAAAAGGGATTATTTTGCGAACTACAAAATTAAACAAAATTATTTTTAAAAAATCACTACATTTTACTCTAACTTCCCCAGTCACGGCAATATTTAACGCCCCGACGGTGCGATGATGCCAGTATGCCCCTCTGCAGCCGGCCGCTACTGTCGCAAAAGAAGCCGCATACAGTCGGCGTATACACACAAACACGCACACTATACGGTACCACGAATACCGCTTGTCGTCGCTTTGCGGGTTTCGGCCTTCGGGTCGCATTCGCATCACTTTCGTTCGAAGAACATGGCAGCACCGAGCTGCTGAACGACGGAATTTGTCCTTAATCTGCGCGATCGGAACGGTAAAAGTGGTGGAAAGTAGCAGTGAACGGACGGTGGGCGTTCGCCGGTAACCGGAAGTGGTGAATTACAGTGAAAGGGTTGTGCGCGAAGAGAGAAAGGACGGTCAAATTCCTTCAGATCGCCCAGATTTTTTTTTCGCCTTGACCAACAGTGAACAGTGAAGAAGGGGAAGAAGAAGATAGCCTACTGTGATGATAGGGGCGCAGTGCGCTTGTGTGACTGGATAATGGGTGTGTTTAGTAGTGTAGTGCTTTCTTGCTGGTGAAAAATACCGTCGAATTGTCACTTAAAACCGGAAGGAAAGTTAGAAATGAGTCAGGAATATTTGCAAAGTAGGAAGATAGATGTTACTGTTGCTGGATGCAGCTATTTGGGAGCGGTTTTCGATTCGAAACGGTGACTTAACTGGCTTCCGCCTACTGGGTGGGAGTGTGAGAGTTTGATTTGACGTGTACATAACTGTTTTTGTTGGAACCTTGTGGAACAGGGTTGCTAGTTGGTGGGAATGGTTTTTTTTGTCGATTTTGATCGGTTTGATGCATCTTAATGAAATCGTTTCCTTTAAAACTAAAATTCAGTCGAACACTTCAGAATTTAATTTAAAATCAAACTAATTAAGAACGCAATGAGGAATTAAAAGTGCAATGCTCGACATTATTTGGATTTTTTTTTTTGAAAATCAGGTTTTTGGTACCATGGTGAACTATATTCTAATCTAACTTTAAAAAAATAGTCGGGTTGTTAAGCGCTAGTTTCGTCGTATGTTAGAGCTCTAAGAAAGAAGGTCAGAATCAACTGCAAAATCTGTCAAATATTTGGAAAGTTAGTTTTTAACACCAAATTCAGTATGTTGAGGAAGGAGATCTCATCAGGAAACGTCCTCGAAGTCTCGACAAACATATGATTACGGCCTAAAAGCCAACTGTCAAAATCCATTTTGAATGGAAATTCCGGCCAAACCGGTACACGCCAATCACAGATGTTGGTAGTAAATGAAAGAGAAAAGTTTTCTCTTTCATAAACTGTTGTGAGCTGTGCTCGACTAGTAACGGTTTGTCTGGAATTTCCATTCAAAGTGGATTTTGACAGTTGGCTTTTAGGCCGTAATCATATGTTTGTCGAGAAGTAGAAGGATCCGGAGAATCACATTAGGATTTTTCAAAATCAATGTTCAATACATGCGATGACTTCCTGGCAACTAGGCCTGCAACTCAAGATGCAACATCACCACCACCAGTAAGCTTCGCATATTTTGCCGAACGACATTTTTTTCTCCGTTGTGCGATGTTTTTCTATGCCCAACACAACATAGTGGCCAAATAATGGTGTGCACGATGATATGTGGCAACATTATTTTGTAAGTACCGTCCCGTACGTAGGGGCGGTGAAAAAAACAATAATTAGACACCCCGCTACCAGTAGACACACTATTCCACTATCTACACGATCGGGCGGGGATTAGGCGCAGTGTGCATGGTGGAATTAGTTTCTTCCGTCCGTTTGTCGATTAGCCGCGGCTCGGCGTTTATGACGTCGGGCGTACAAAAGTGCAATCGTGAAACGCCGACGTCGCTTCGCCGTCGTAATCGTGTTGGGTATTTATTTTTGTTTATAATGAACAGTCATCAAGTCAGCTTGCGGGTGCTGTTGCTGCAGATGGCCAGCGAGTCGTTCGATTCGGGGCGTATTGATCTAATTGCAGTCCGTCACAGCTAACCCGTTGCAAATTTGATTTGATTGGATCAGCGCGAACAGACGGGTTGCGATCTAGTTGGCGCTGAGATTTACTGGTCGCGGGTTCAAGTAGTCGAAACTGATGAGAGTAAAAATTTACGGTTACGAAATGCAACAGGTTACTTTGATAATGAAGGTATAACATTCAAACATTAAAACTGGGCGGAAAATGGTTACGTAACAAAACCAACACACGGCCCGACAGGAAATGAATGAATTCCATTGGAAGAGAGCAGGGTGCAAAAAAGAAGCTTATCACGCTCGCGATCGTCTCAAGGAATAATAATTAGATCGAAATGTGTCACATTGCATCAAATTAACCTGAACGATGATCGGTATCGAAGGCATCAAAGTGTTTGTTCGCAGGTTTTTTTTTCCTGTGTGTTTGTAGCGTGACTTGATTACGACTAACAAGAATATGATAATAGCAGGCCGTACAAGGCCGAGATCCACCTTGAAAAAAAAGTATGCATCCATACTAAGTGAGAAACCAAGAAGAATAGGAAGCAAACGACACGATCGTTCAGTGCAAAGTGATAATCGCTAAAAAGTAGTCAACCTGTCGTCGCTCTGTATTGTCGTAGAACAATGACAAAAATTTTAAACTGTGTCGTATTATAGGTAGTTAGTTGTTTGTTTTTTTTTTGGCAGCGCGTGCTTTGTGGAAACCCATTGTACCCGTGCACAGTTTCAGTGGAAACGAAACTGTTTTTGTGAATGGGCCGATTGCGATTGGTGGATGTCACGTTCACTTTGGTTGGTTTGACTGTCTGTTCCAACGCCCACTTGGATTGTCTTGTGTTTTTCTCTTGCATGGAGACGACGATTGCCGAAATACTTATTCGAGTCTCACGTTTGGGTTATGGAATTTTTCCAGTTTAGGTGAGATCGTTACAAATTGAGGTTTTGTTTTCTATATTGCTTTCAATAGAACGTACAGTAAATAGTTCCAACTGGTTCAGAATTCTGAATAGATGTTTCAATATCGTCTGATAGCGATCTTTTCAAAAGTTCAAATAATAGTGAAATGAACGTTCTATCTATACATCGGTCAGGACTTTCAAGCGATTCAGTTTACATGCAAAACTGTCACCCAATTCAGCAGCCTAAGCAATATACTAGGATTTCTGTGAATAATGTTAGTCAGGTACAAAACTTCCTTCGTTTTTTACAATAACCGCAAGCCAAACTAGATGATGTAATGTGAGAAGTAATAATTTTTCAATTAAATAATTGTTCAACCGACTGGAAGAAACGACTATACTATACGTTGGATGATCATCCAAAAAGGAGTTTAACTACAGCTACATTATTCAACCATAACCTGAAGCAACAATTAACAAATTGCCAGTAGTTTTCAGTCCACGAGTAGATGCACAAATCTACAAACTCGTTTGAGATGTTGCAGTCTGGGAAACTAACAACCTTTCAAAACAACAGGTGAAATCAAAACAATATTATGTTCGCCAGTTTGGCGAAGAAGAGAGTATTGCAATGCTGATACGTTGACTAAATGGTTATGAAACATGAAATACCGGAAGATGTTTGAGGTCAACTATCGAAGGCGATGATCTCTTCCACTATTCACTTAATTTTTCATCAAGCGATGTAAAAGTAATAGTATGCAATGTTAGCCAGGACAGGGCTAAATACCTCTGTCCCATCCCAGGAATTCAAGAGCAAAGGAGTGACATTAAATCTTAGCCAAGTCTAGGGTTGCCACCTCTGGAGAGGCTTTGACCCAGAGATTTTCATTGACCGAGGGGGTAGTGGATTTTGAATGGAACTACACAGAAATTGGAATCAAAGCGATTTCTCGGCATTTTAGAGCACTTTAATCGCTTTTTTCACTTTTGAGTACGGTTTCATCGGTTTAATCTGGTGTAGTATTTCACTTCCCCGACAAAGTGCCAAGAATACAAAATCACCAGCTACTCTCGCTGTGGAGCAAAAATCGAACGAGCATCCTCCACAACTAACAAGAAAAGGAGAGCAAAGCAGGCAGGGCTGCGGTATCACATGAGAACCACAATATGATGTCGGTTATTCATCACCAGAGGTCGCAACAAAGGGGAAAAACTCACTTCCCTAGCCAACAGTTAAGGGTCGTTGCAGGAGTAGCAACAACACCAGAAGAACTCGTTTGATGTTGACTTAGTCAGTTGGATTAGAACAAATCAGCCATATCTTGGTGAAGCTGGTGATAAGTACCACTAACAGTGAAGTGATTTGGTAAAATTGCAGCAAAATAACTTTTTGCCCCATTTTGAGCGACTTAGTGGGATGCAACATTTCAATTGTAGCGTGTAACGAAATATTACTCTCCTTAATTTGTAGTAAATTTGATTTTTTTTTATTTTCATTGCTTTGTGTAAGAAATCAGCAATATTTGGTGAACTCATCGTCGCGACCTTGAAATCAAGGGTTAGTCGGGCAAAATAAATCTGAATCAGAGTAATAGTTAACCTAGACTTTTTAAATATTTTGTAAAGAATCAATTAATTCCAAAAATTGAAATTATGTTTCTTCCCACCAAACCCGGAGAAATTGATGTAAAACCCGGAGGCCCGGATATCGCTCCCGAAAACCGGAGTCTCCGGGTCAAACCCGGAGGAGTGGCAAAAGTCACTCTCAATGATTCATCAAACCCCCATCAAATTGAAATAGTCGGTACGGTTGCCCACGTTTCTTCGTTATTCAAGGTTCAAAATTATTCGTTGATTAAATTCTTTATTAAATTAATAATTTGATTGCCATATCATGCACAGTTGGCTTGGTTGATAAAATCCTTATTGATCCTCTTGTTCGAAGCTGTCATAATTTATGGATGAATCATATAACATTCCAAATCACCGTTCGGAATATATGTAACAGTCTACGATCATTCCAATTTCAATTATAAAAGATCTTAAATGCTTTATAAACATTAGATTTGATAGACTAAGTAGAGAGATGTTAAAATTAGGTCTTCACTGTATCTATGTCTGCGATATGAACTACCATATCTCCTTTTCGTAAGATGGACTACTTTCGTGATATGTATCATGAAGCAATATTCCGTAGGGAATATTACCTTACATCGATGATGAGGCAGTGGGTATAGGGTCAAGTTTCCTCTGTTGGTGTAAAACTGATCAGCATGTAAAGGAGCTATATTTTTGCTTTGATTGTTCAGTGTTAAACTCATATCTAGGATATTTAATATGCTGGAGAAATGTGCATTGTTCGATCTGAGTGGGATGAGGGCTGATGTTTCATATTTTCAGACAATGTTCCTTCTCCTAATTTGCCTAGTTCCATATTTTTCTATTTATCGATTTTCCAATTGTCCTTTTTTGTCTTATTTTCTTTTTCATTTAGTCGAAAATGGTACTGTCTTGATTATGAGATTCTGAAAGATTTGATCTTGATTCAAATTACGCAAAATAGTTGCTGGAAAAACTAACGGTCTAGTTGAATGGTGCTTTTGAAACAATCGGTGCTTTGGTGAGTTTTTTAGCTGATTGTTCTGCTTGCTACGTACGTTAAATGGCCCTAGTAGCGTGCTAGTAGGCAAAATGTAAATTAATTTTGAATTTAACGCATTCAAGGAGCTGCTCATGTTTGAAAGAAGGATTCAACTTGTAGGTTTGAGTTAACCGCAAATCACAAATTTGATGGGTAATTGGCACACAAATTCAAAGAACTGCTCTTGTTTGAAAGAAGATAAGCCCTATGTTTTAGTACACCAGACCTTGACCTCTGTAATGCAGCTAAACGAAAACTACGAACTTTTTTATTTTTTCCTATTATTTTGCTATTTTACTGTTTACCTCTTTTTATTTTTTCCATGTTGCAAGTTGGATTATTTCCTATTTGTTTTTCTTAGGTTCTCCGTTTTTTTGTTTTTCTCAATTTTCTTATTCTAATTTTCTCACTTCCAATCTTTCTGTTCTGCTATATTTCTATCTTCAATTTATCTTTTTTTTATTGTTAAATGTTTGCGTTTTGGCTTCGCCTCATCAGAAACCGACACTAACTTTTTGTTGGAATAGATTAGCGCCGGCTTGACGCAAATCCCTAAAAACTAAAACACACTTTGTGTTTCAATTGAACGACTGATGAAACGTGATGTCCCGTCCGAGCAGAAGTCCTGTTTATGCCGATGAGACACAGTGAAGCCGAAACTTGTTTATTTCCTTTTTGTGCATTTTTCCATATTTTTATACTTTCCTTTATGTGGTTTGCTGTTCTTTGCTCCAGTGATAGGTCCTACGTTGTGTTTTAGTTGGTTCAGGCATGATGGTAGGTTTACCAGTCGACACTCATTTGTTCCTCTTTAGGCTGTAGAAACGGCGTAGAATAGCGAAATATACGTACAATTCTTGGCGGCTCAAGGACACGTCGCGTAATTAACTCGACATATTTTCTTGGTAAAATCGATTTATTTACGACCGAAACAAACCAACCACGCATGACGGTGGTCGAACTTAGAGTACAATGGTTATTTGTAAGGAACATTTACATTTTAACGGATACAAGACACTGTCAAGTATTGCACCGTCTACTTACACTAATGTACATATTTAATATTACCTAGATGTGAGTAAAGAGCTGACTGTCAATTTCGATGATATTAGAAGGGGAGCGTTCACGACGTTCGTTGCGCCGCAACAGCTATTTTTCTAGTACAGTGAAGATCATTTCAATCAGCCGCTTGGTGAATTTGTGCAGATAAAACGGGGACATTGACAAAATATTTTTCTTTTGTCCCTAGATATAGCCTCATAACTTTTGCATTTAACATCGGTCTGCGTGCACTGGAAGAATAGAAAACCAATTGGGGATCTTTCAGATTGATGGAAGAATGATGTCTTACTTGAACTGTACGTGTAATAACAATGTCTAATTAAAACTGTATGTTTCCCGAAACATTTTTTTTAATTTTATACGCGCTCAAAAATATTTTTTTCGATTTTTTGAAGAATTTCCTTGAAAATTCTAACAAATTGTCACACACGGGCACGTCCGGGACGAAAGATTATGCGTTTTTCAAGCATAGAGTTCTTTTTGTTTCAAGACTAACCATTAAATCTCTCTTACTAAGAGGTAATCATTTTTCCTGGCTATATGTCAATCAATATATTGTTCCTACTTAATTGCTACTACATACTTTGGTAAACATCCTTAAAAATTCTCTTGTTCACACCTGTAGTAATTTATGGATGAACCATATAACACTCCAAATCAACAGTGTGATCATTCCAACCTTCAGTTCTTTACGAATAGCACATTCGATAGACAACATAGAACGCTGTTAGAATTGGGTCTTTACTGTATCTATGTCTAGAATATGACACTTGGTGTTAAAATCGCCCTTATTATATCCTTCTCATGTGATTGTCTGCTTTCGTCATACCATAAAACAATATTCCGCAATGAATATCACCACATCGATGATAATGTAGTGGGTTTAGGGCCAAGTTTCCTCTGTTGGTATAAAACTGATCAGCGAACAAGTAAGCTATATTTGTGCTTTGTTTGTTCAGTGTTGATATAACCAGATGGAAATTGATATTCATGGAGTCAACTAGGATGTAGGCTTATGTTTCATATTTTTGCCTCTCGTGTAAAGAAAGGCTCAACAATCACTCCAACAATCGACACCACAACCGAGGCCCGGAGGGTCGAGATTCATATACCATTCAACTCAGTTCATCTAGATCGGAAAACGTCTGTGCTTGTGTATGTCTGTGTGTCATTTAAAGTCATACAAGTTTCTCAGAGATTACTAAACCGATTTTCACAACCTTAGTTTCAACCATATAAAGCTCTCATAAGCTTCTATTGACTTTTTAATGGATCCGACTTTTGGTTCCGGAGTCACGGATTGAAGAGTGTGGTCAGAAAGTAAGATCCCGTATAAATTGGCACAACTTTGAGGTTCAGATGATGTAATAATGTAGCTTTGACACATTGGCCACCTATAACGGTTCTTGATATCCCTGAGGTATTCGCTAAGTTACTAAGCTAATGTCAAAACTATTTTCCAGCAAACTCTGGACCGATTTATACAAAGTTCATTTCATATGAAAGATACCAATACTCCTATTGACTGATACTTCATTCGATTCTGACTAACCAAGTCTGCTGGGCCTTGGATCTTACCTAGGGAGGTGAGGCAATGAATCCCGGAAGATACTGCAGTATTCTTCCTAGGGAGAGTCGTTGTCTACTCTGATTTTCCCTCCGTGGCTATTATCTAACAAGGCTCCTTCGGCTTATCCTTCCCGGTGAGGGCGGATTGGTGTTTCTAAATACTACCGGTCTACTTTCCTATTCTCCTTTTTCCCTCTTTTCTAATTTCCTTTTTTTATTTTCATTTCCCTTATTTCTCATTCAGTCATATTTCTCACCCTTCTAAGATCCTCATCTATTTTGTTTATGTTGTAATCTTATTTTTCAATTTTTTCACGTCAAATATTCCACCTTCATTTTTTGTTGTTTTATATTTTTTTTGTTCCAGTTTTTCTGGTTTCCTTTATTTTCAATTTTCCTTTTTTTAAATTTTTTTTTTTGTATTTTAACCTACTGGTCATTCGCCCATAAGTTTTCCTTTTTTTATTTAACCATTTTTTACTTAATTTTGTTCTATTCACCTTTTCCATATTCCTCAATTTTCTTATCTTTTTTAGCGTTACTATCCCTAAAATTACGTGTTTTTTTTCTAATTTTCTGTTTTAATTTTAAATCGTTTTTTAAAATTTATTCTCCTCGTCAGTAACTAGCACAAACTTAAAGCTGATTGAATAAGTCCAACCATGTTTTGTCTGAAACAACTGGCTGGTTCCGAGTGATACCGAGATATCGCTAGGAACCAGCCAGTAAAAACAGAAATACTGGTATGCTGCTGAGGAAGCTAAAACTTGTCTTTCGGTTCGTGAATAAAACGCTGGACACTACGCCAAATTTTCCCAAAAGAATTTTTTTTTATTGGACCAAAATCTGGGCATGAGATAACAATGCCTAACTTAAAAGTTCGGTTTTTAATGTTTAGGACTCTCCTTGTCGTTCTTCAGTAATAAATTGCGTCACCCAAAAACTGCCCTAAATTGACTTCCGTCTTCCACAACATCACAAATTATTGCAAATTTCTTTTCGTTCTATTTCCATTTTTTCCATTTTCCTACTTTCAAATTTCTGTTTTTGCCTCTTTTTTTCTGCTTGCATTTTTTATTATTTTTTTTATTTTTCTATTTTTTTCTAAATTTTGCTATTTTTGCATTATATCCGTTTTCATATTTCTAATTTTCCCTTTTATTGCTTTCTTTTCGACTACCTAATTATCAAAACTTCCGTTTTTTCCCTTTTTTTTCCAAATCTTGTTCCCATTTTTTTATTTTTCTCGTTTTTCGTCACCTTCAACTTATCTGTTTGTCGTTAGTCTAATTGTTAAAGCATAAACTTTCCAGCAGCTCACCTGGGATCGATACCCGACCCCGCACGCAGGACTAGATTCTTCTGAATAGGTTTTTCTAGCCCGAAAAAAATGCGAGTTATCCTCAAAACGAAATATAAAAATTCATCCTTTCCTATTTATATTTACGTTTAACCCATTTTTTATTTGTTTTCGCTTTTCTTCAATTTCCTAGTTTACTCGAGAATTATTTTCATTGTTTTTCTATTTTATAATTTACTCCTCTCTTTTTTTCCTTGCATTAATTTTTTCTTTATTTTTTTCCCATTTTAAATCTTCTGTTTTGTTCTTCCTTTTGGCCTATTTCTTAGTTTACTTTTTTATATTCTTCTTTTTCGTACTGTCGTACTGAAGTACTGATTACTAGGCAAGGCATATTTACATAGCGTTGCAAATTCCTAATACAGTAGCAAGCATTTTAAATAGAAAAGTTGCTGTACTGCAAATACTAATATTTGGTAGTTATTTGGGCTGGTTCCTTTTTGAGGTTTCCAATTTCCTTATTGTCCTATTTTTCTTTATTTTTTTTCTAATTTTGTTTTTTCTATGTTTCGGTTATCCATTTTTCTTCTTTCCAATTCTCTTCTTTCTTTGCTCAAATTCCTCCAATTTCCACGCCTTCAAAATCTTTCTTTTCTTTTTTTATAATTGGCTATTGTTCTTTTTTCCATTCTTCTCGTGGCTATACTTCGCAAGTTTTAGTCTTGCGATACTATTTTTCTTAATATCTCAATTTATTTTTCTGGGATTCCTATTTTCCTTTTTTTATTGGTTTCCAAATCTCAAATTTTGCTTTTCTAGCTTTTTTATTATTTTCAATTTTCCCTTCTGCATTTTTTTCAGTTTTTTCTATTTTGATTTTTCCATTTTCCTATTTTATTTATTTTTTTACATTTACGTTTTAGTTCACTTAGTTTTTTTTTACATTTACGTTTTACTTCTTTGCTCACTTCCTTATTTTTCATTTTCATTTCTCCTTGTTCGTTTTTTTTTCATTCTGCTTTTAGGTCATTTATATTTGGTATTTCTTCTTTTAATTTTTCTCTTTTTTTACTTTTAACAATCTTAGAAAATAGATCCGTTGCGAAATTTGACCATTTGTTTCGACAGATTTCGCAAGCGATTTTAGCATGCAGGACAAATGCAGAATTAGTGCCACTATCTAACTAAACACTTAGAATCCTTCCTGGCAGGAGCTTGTGTACATACGAAGAATATTTCACTATGGACCGCCAGAAGAGAGCAGTTTCAGATTCCTATTTTTCGATTTTGCTATTAAATGTTTTAATTTCTGAATTTTTTTCTCAATTTCGCTATTTTCCTTATCACCGATTTTCCTGGTTCTGCTGTAAAAATAAAACCAAATTTCTGTTTTACTTTGAGGAGCCATTAATGCTGATACACTATGCGCACAATATATAAGGAAACTGCAAATCTGTCCATGGGTAGATAGATTTTGATTTTGTTGATGTTCCATCATTCCGTTCGGACCTTCACGCCTTCGTCGAGTCGAAAATATTTTAAGAATGATTCCCACATAATGTTTGGTCCATTCAGCCATCTTTCACTAAAACTTGCCGGATCATATCTTACATCCAAACAACATACTTTGTTAATGAAAAGCAGTAATATATCAGTCACTTTCGAGGTATTACATTGTAGATATCGGTTGCCGGTAGGAATACAGCACGCGATAGCAAAACATCTTCTGCCTTTTTGTACGGATTCCCTAGAAGCCATTTCGTCTGTCGTCATGACCATTCCAGCAACATCTCTGTCCTTTCGAAAAGACCAAATCTCAAATCAACATGTTCCGGCTAAGCATACTCTACACCGATTCATCCATCAAACTACCATGAAAGTTCCATTCTCTTCCGCACAACGTAGGAATGGTTTGGTTTGAGTTTTTTTGTTCTTGACACAATCAAAAACTGACCCGTTTGCAAAAAAAAACTAATCTCACCTTAGCTAGTAGCCCTGCTCTCCTGCTCAGATCGGTGTGGAATTTTCTGTTCATGTAAATCCACGCATTACAAACAAAAAAAAAAACAACAGAAATGCCACTCGCCCCCATTAGGTCGGCCTACTTCGTTTCGATAACCGTATGCATTCTCTTTCTTTCTCTCCCGATTTTAGGTGACAGTAGTTTGAGTTAGTCGAAAGCACACAATTTTTGCTTGTTTTTTCCTTTCAATTCGGAATGTTATTTTTTCTTCCTTTCATTGAGTGATAATGACGTTGAATTCAATTAGTAGATTAATCAAATCGGTTCCACTTCGACGGGCCAGTTCCTGTTTGTTTACACTGGCTTAAATGTTTTGTTGTTGTTAATGGACGAAACCATTGAAGAAGAAGGTGGAGGAAGAGGACGCAGTCTGTGAGTGAATTGGTTAGTGATAATTATTAGAAGCAACAAAAAAAACCAATCGGAGTGGAATAATCAGTCGGAACTCGGAACGCCAAGGATGACTACGAGAAAAAAGAAACGCCAACAGGAAGGAGGAGGTTTTCTAAAGAAAGTTTCATCGCTGTTCAATCTCGATACGGTAAAACACATTGCATTATACTGTTTTATGATGTCGTTTAACACATTATTGGCCGTGTCCGTCCAATGGTGATTAATTTCCCACTAAAATGAGTGATCTCATCGCACAGTGCACGCCCCAATGCCTGTCACTCTGTTCAGTGTGCCATTTTGCTATTTCAAGGAAAAATTATTTATAGCGATGGAAATCAAACTGAATCAGTGTTCCTTCTTTTAGCTTGCTTGTTTTCCAAGACAAAGAAAAGAAATGGTTTGTAATCGTGGAAAAAAAAACTTACACTAATCGCCAAATTTATCCCAGCAAGCGTTGACTTTTCCATCTAATGTTTAGATATTTGAGATCGATTCAACGGTTATCGAGATGTGCATTGTTAAGGTTTCTCGTTAGGAAACAAATAGGAAAGATTCCAACCACACCGTTAGGTGATTTAAACCGGGGCTTACCCAATAATGCTCATTGATAGACAGTGTGTACAAATACACACCTCACGCGTGTGTGATATTTATATGCTAGCTCGCTCGGTTGCAATCTAATCTCGGATACGTTTTTCATAGACAGTTCCCATCAACCGATAAGATTACGTTTCTGCTGCTGTGTCCCGGAGAACTTTTATTGTAAAACATACTGTTTTCTTCTTTTTCTGAACATCATAAAATAATTCATCCCAAGTAAGTATACGCGCACAGTGGGAAATTCAACCGTTCAATTGCGTCAGAATAGATTGCACCTCGTTCGCGCGAATCGTTGCCATTAGTAGCCGCTAATTTGAATCTCGTTTCGGACCGCTGTTTATTTTTCTTGCATACCAAAGCCGGACAAGGGAGCGAGAGAGAGAGAGAGAGGTCTGACCCCACCATAGCGTTAGCCATAGTTTTCGTCGTCTCGAACGACTAAACATTAAAAATACCCCAAACACACATCAGCAAGCGGTGCAACCGAACCGGCCTGCTGAGATCGCTGAGATGATGTGGGAGATGAAAAACGAGCCGAAAATTTTTCCCTCGCAGATTTTCGGCTCGGTATTACGCGCGTCACGCCACGCAGCAGAGAGCGGTTGAAGTTTTCAATGTGCCAATCTTCCCTCGCAGTTTGAAGTTTTGAGTTGTCTGTTTCTGCCAGAGTGCGATCCGGAGGATTCCCTCAGAGTCATGAAAGTAAGATTGATGTTATTTTGCCGTAGCTTTTGATTAGGTTTTGCTGTGCGTGTGAATCTCCCCATAAATTAGCGAAGAAATTTCCGGTTGACTTTTTAAAGGGAATGTTTATTAATAGCTTTCCAACCTCTCTCACACATACTTGACAGGTCAACACATCCAATTCGAGCGATGTTAAACAGGTGAGCTCCTCCGTCCCTGAAACTATTCGATCGAACCATACTAACTGTCGATTTTCATTCCAGATGAATGGTGACGCCGTTTGGGAGTACGAAGAAATTGCCCTGGTCCGTGGATCGACTGGGCTCGGATTTTCGATTGCCGGCGGAACGGACAATCCGCACATCAATCTGGATGCTTCGATCTACATTACCAAGGTTATTCCAGGCGGGGCAGCGTACGCGGATGGGCGGCTGCAAGTGAACGATTGCATCGTCTCCGTCAACGATATGTCCGTGGTGAATGTGACCCACGGGGAGGCAGTGGATGCACTGAAGAAGGCTGGCGAACGGGTTACGTTACACATACGAAGAAAACGACCGCCGGCGCAGGCGCCCAAACAGGAACATATCGATCTAGTAAAGGGTAACAAGGGACTCGGATTTTCGATCGCCGGTGGCATTGGCAATCAGCACATTCCGGGCGACAATGGAATCTACGTGACGAAGATCATGGATGGTGGGGCGGCCCACGTTGATGGTCGGCTTGCCGTCGGAGATAAACTGATCGCCGTCAGAACCAGCGAAGGAGAACGCAATCTCGAGAATGTGGTTCACGAGGAAGCGGTGGCCACGCTGAAGGCAATCACCAACCGGGCAACGCTGATCGTACAGAAGACCAACATTCTGCAGGCGCTGGCCAACTCGATCGGGAACCTTAACTCCCTGTCCACTAGTGCAATGAATCAGGTCGGTCAGAGCGTGGTCGATCATGCGGTTTCCGGTGGTGAGCTGCGATCACACTCGCCCATGCTGGACAACTCATCGTCACGGTATGCGTCCTCGAACCTGCTGGAGTCGGGCATGCCGATCGGGACACCCCGGGCCGTTAGTCATGAGGATATTGCGAGGTGAGTGTGGGGTTAAGGGACAGAGCAGGGAGTGTTTTTGGGTGAATGGTTTGCAGGAGATTTTTACGGCTAGTTTGAGTTTTTAGGCGAAAGTAGAGGCGAAAAAACTGCTTGTTTTGTTTACACAGATGGCGCTTTACTTAGAATGATAAACCAAAATCAGGGAAAATTTAACAACAACCGTTACAAATTATGAATAGATCTATCGGTAATATATACAGTAATGTTCAACGGAAATTGATTAGAAAATTCGGTACTTAATACGTCAAGACTGAATCCAACTACCCTGATCACTGATCTATAAGACGGATCATGGATTTGTAGTTCTTGGTAAGCAGCTATACTGATCAACAGGAAAAGGTTATTGCCATCGGACACATTCGCATGTTGAGTTTGAAGGACAAGTTTTTAAACTATGACTTGATCAATGACAAACGTAATGATGTGGACGATCTTCTAAGTAAGAATGTCTCAAACACGTCACGAAACTGATCGCAAATATAGCTAATCTTTCGCTCTAATCATTGTCGTCACAGTTGACGGAATTTTAATCTGTAATACGAAGGAATAGCATCCAGAATTGAGACATACGAATCATAAATCAACGTTCTGATAGACGATCGACACTTTTTCGATGTCATCGATGTTAGTACCTTTCAAGGACCGAATGTCGACTCTGCCTATTATCTGATGGTGTGAAAAATTAGCGAAATGCTCTAGCATCGCCGGTTTCGTTCATGTGTAAATCATTCGATGGCACCTTCTCAGAATCACAATTGCTGCTACCTCCGTCACGGTAAAACCTTGTTAGGCCTCCAAGTACATGCAAAACTCAAAACACAAAATTGGGGATACTAGGTTCAGATAATACATTTTCGATTTTACTTCGATCTGATTCTGATCATCATTTTCTTTAAGGATATAGTCAACCCCAGCATGACCTGCCAACTTTGCATAGATTACTATGGGATCTCAAGAGGCGACTACGTACAGCGAACGAAGATAGCAATCCGGAGTAGCAAAGTCTGTCGAAATACAAGATCCGCTACGAATGTAGTAACAAGACATTCGTAGCGGACCTTGTACATCGACAGACTTCACAGTGTCCATGGCTCGTGTTACAATCCTTTTACACTAAGAATCCTTGATTTGGAACGTACGACGACAGGATTAACCCCTGAATATATACGTAACAAAGCGCAAAAACATGTAAGGAGTTGATTACGAAGATTGGAAGGACCCTTAGATCCTTTCGAGCTCATATCCAGAGGTGCGTGGATCTTGAGTATAAACATGAAACTGGCAGATGCTGATGTCCAGACTATCAGGCGCACTTGTACTACGTAAATGACTCGAAGTGCCCAGTATTCAACAAATTATCTGAAAAAGTCATGAACATAATGTGATTCCTGAAGAAATCATCCAAAAGATTTAGACGCGGTAATATCCGAGGACCGCAATGAGAATGCAATGCGAGTTGGGAGATGTTAATAGAACAAATACACCAGAAAAGTTGCCATTCAGAGCGTAGGTAACGTCGATAAAGCTCGATGGACGTTGCCCACAAACTTATACAAATAGGCAGCTTTAAGTTGATTGGTCAGTCTGCCCGTCCCGGTATCGTTTGGCGATAGGAGATGTGATTCAGATGTCACGAATGCGGTCACCTTATGCTAAGACAGCTGGACTGGATTTGTAAAGATTGTTGGGAATCAATCATGGACGTAGCTCAGTTCTTCCTGCACTCCTGCGCGCGCCGAGAGCGTCAATTAGATACACCATACCCTACATCGTCCATCAGGTCTAGTATTATATTGATTTTTTCATTGAGTACCTTCCTCCACAACAAGTCGCTGCCACCACCCACGGTGTCTTTTTTTAACAACTTTATGCAAAAAAATTCAGCATCTCTGAAACTTCAGGATATGAAAGAATAGGATTTCCCCTTTCATTTGAAACCAAAATCAAAATAATCCGTCGGGGGGTCTAGAGCAACTTTTTTTTTTTGAAGTTTTTTTTCATGAAAACAGATTTTACAATGGAACTAGTTCATATTTCTGCCCCTAGATGGTGCTGTAGACATTCGAACAACACTAAAAGTGAGAATCTGATAGATTGTTTAATTGTCTACAACTTTGTTACCAACTAAAAACCGATTTGAAATTTTTCGGAAAAGTTGTTTAATATTTTAACGAATTCTAAGTCTAAGTTAGTTTCACAGAAGACCTAGTGGTTTGTCAATTCACAAGCACTTTTTTTATTTGCCAAATAGTTGTGTTTAGTTCAACAGTGAATTCAGCGGAATTTGAGAGCTTGGAAAGTCTTATCTTTCAGCTGAAAATTATAATTCCCAAATAGAGGGCACCATTAATATTTTGAGATGAAAAGTCTTAGATAAGTGTTGACAAAACTAGTATGATATTAATATTCTTGTTCATGATGGTAAGTGATTCCTCCCGCAGAAACAGGTTTTGCAATGATGTATGCCTTCATTTTCATTTTTTCGATTGTTCTCAGGGAGGACTGATAACTATTCTTACATGAATCTCCTACTCTGTTGGCATCTTCGTATAAAATTCACTTGTCCTGAACTTCAACCTTTATATTCGAACAAACTCAATGAAACTTTTAACGCACCATTGCAATATTTCGCTGATTTCATTGCAACGCATGGTTGAAAACGCTGGTTATCCGTTTTGTGACAAACAGTGAACAAAAAACTTTGAGTCTTTGGATCAAGATAATTTTTTTGGGATATATTCGAGGACTTCTATGTATATAAGATTTTTGTTGTACTCTTATCATATTTTGTTTTCAAAAGTAATACATTTCGCATAATCTAGGATCAATTTAGTAACAATATCTCGCATAATTGATAGGAAATGACCGTAAAATCCAACTGCCACAATATGCTATGCGGAGAAAATTTGAATAAATCGTTTCACGCTAACCACTAATTTGGACAGTTACTGCTGTAGTTTGCGTTAAATTAGAAACGGTGCGTCCCAACATTTCGTCTTGATCGGAATTATAATAGCTGACTTAAGCGATCATAACCTAAATTATACGACGTATGGTCCTTTCTAAAACATAAATGTAAGCAAACCCTTGTAACCAAGCAATACCTTCCGATAAATGGTAGCTCCTTCGAAACTATCGGGAAAGATTACAAACCAAAAGCACAAATAGTTTTCTGACTCTGTCAAACATCCTAATTTTCAGAAGGTCAATTAGAATTGTCAACGTAATGAATCCCGTCTAATATTTTTATGCCACTAAACCCAATTATTTTTTTTTGTAATATAATAAGTGCGAGAAAACATATTTCCAAATCACTAGGCCTCGTGTGAAACTATCTTAGATATAACTTTGTTAAAATCTTAAACAACTTTTCCGGATGATTTCAGATCAATTTTTAGTGGTCAACAAACGTGTAGACAATTAAGTTTTCTATAAAATTCTCACTTTCAGTGTTGTTCGAATGTATAAAGCACCATCTAGGGACAGAAATATGAACTAGCTCCAGTAGTAAACCTATATTGTTACGAAAAAAAACTTCAAAAAAAAAAGTTGCTCTAGACCCCCCGACGGATTATTTTGATCTTAGTTTCAAATGAAAGGGGAAAGCCTATTCTTTCATATTCCGAAGTTTCAGAGATGCTGAATTTTTTTGCATAAAATTGTTCTAATAAATACACCGTGCCACCAATCTCACTCCTTCTCTAGAATGAACCATCAATCGAATTTGTGTCGATAATGCTACCATTCTTGCAGCAAACTCCAAGCTGAAAGCATCTAGTTTCCCTGGTTCAGATGACGTTTCCTCGATTTTTGTCAAAACGTGGCCACATTTTTCCAGTTCATAAAATATTGAACATTTTTGGGGAATCTCGTGTTTAAGTGCCATATCAAAGCTATTCTAGCTGATTGTTTTAGTTGTTGTTTTGTTAGACCCTATTTTCTTTCACTCAAAATTGCTAAATTGCAGACGACCAACACGTTTTTAAGTCTAAATCGTCGACAACCTGCTTTCGTTCACAAAATATATACTCGATGGATTCGCTGACGGATTGCAAATCGATGCTATGTACACGGATCTATCTGCGGCCCTTGACAAAATCAACCATTATATTGCAATAGCGAAGTTGGGAAAACTCAGTATTCATGACCAAATTTTGCACTGGTTTCGTTCCTACCTCGACGGAAGGTATCCCGCAAGGAAGCCATCTCGGCCCAGCAATATTCCTCCTCTACTTTAATGACGTCAAAATCAAATTACAAGGACCCCGCCTTTCTTTCACCGACGATATGAACATTTTTCAACCAATACGAGATAAGTCCGATGCCGAGTTTCTTCAGAGAGAACAGCATAGCTTAAGTACGTAGTGTCGAAATCACATACTAACTACATCATGTAAGGCATCAAGACAGCTTCAATTCATAACCGAAGACTGTCCAACGCCGGTTCAAAAGCTTTACACTCACACGACATCTTCCTTGGCGAAACAAATTTTAGTTGTCGAGCTACGGAAATCGTTATTAGTTATTACAGCTTAACACTAGGCATCTGGAGAGACTGCTCTCGAGCCCTTGTCTTTTCGGACTTACTGTCTGTCAGGGCGGATTGCTCTACAATTCTCGGACGACTGGATCATCAACCCCGCACATCTGACGCACAGGAACACGAGAAGCGAGTACACGTTACCAAAAAAGAGTTCATTGCTACGGTCGAGATGAAGAATGAAAATGCGCCCGGTTCAAAATGTATCTTCAATGTGGAGTTATTGTAGCTAACCCGAATATGTTCATGCCGTTACCGCGGATCTCCATAGAACAAGCACATTCTCCATTCCAGTAGAAGATTAAAAAAAGCTAGGATTTCCGGATGAGCTAACACTATTAGTCACAGCGACGATGGATCGGGTGATGTGCGTTGTTCGAGTATCAGGGAATCTCGAAGAGGGTTACGGCAAGCTGATGGTCTATCGTGCCTGCTGTTCAACGTTGCGCTAGAAGGTGTAATAAGGAAAGCGGGGATAGACACGAGTAGTGGCACGATCTTCAGGAAGTCCGTTCAGCTTCTTGGCTTCGTCGACGACATTGACATAATGGCACGGAAATTTGAGGCGATGTCGGAAACGTACATCAGATTGAAAGCTGAAGCCAGCAGGATTGGATTTGCCATCAACGTTTCGAAGACAAAATACATGAAATGAAGAGGTTCTAGAGACGATAATGTGAACCTCCTATCCCGAGTTTGAATTGAATGTGACGAAATCGAGATGGTCGACGAATTCGTGTATTTGGGCTCACTGGTAACCGCCGACAATGATACCGGCAGAGAATTTCAGAAACGGATGTTGGCGGGAAATCGTGCCTACTTTGGACTCCGGAGGACGCTCCGGTCGAACAAAAGTCAAGACAAGACGCTGATTAGACCGGTGGTCCTCTACGGCCACGAGACCTGGACTATGCTCGTGGAAGACCAACGCGCCCTTGGAGTTTTCGAACGAAAGATGTTGCGTACCATCTATGGTGGTGTGCAGATAGAAGACGAAACGTGGCACAGGCGAATGAACCATGAGTTGCATCAGCTGCTGGAAGAATCGTTCATAGCGCATACCGCTAAAATAGAACGTTTGCGGTGGGCTGGACACGTCGTAAGAATGTCGGACGACGACCCGGTGAAGATGGTTCTTGAGGGCGACCCTACAGGAACAAGAAGACGGGGCGCACAGCGATCACGGTGGATCGACCAGATAGAGGACGACCTGCGGAGCAGCAATGGATCGAGTGGAGTGAAGACGGCTTCTGCATATAGCAAGAGACAACAAGGCTCTAGCCTGAACAAGAAAGAGAGGATTTCCAACAAAAGTCTAAGAACCTCCATCGTTATTCAGATTCCTACGGATAAGTTACTAGAGTATATGTAAGATTGAGCTGTTGACTGTCAAAGATGTAGTTCGAATTTTGGGAAGGAATACGTCATAACGGTGCTCTAAAACGTTAAGGTGGAATAGGAAACAATCTACCGAGAATTGTCAAACAAGGTTCATCCGGTTCATTATGTCAGTTGGTGTAAAATAAACATTTGAGATTGAAATTCTACATAACTGGCACTGTCTGCAGGATTCCGAAAAACGACTTGGAAAATTGGATACTGATCTATCGGATCCGTTATTGATCGCCGGTGAATACTTACTATAGCGGAGATGTGGATCACGTAGGCAGTTAAATTTGTCGAAAACCGGATAACGGAGTAATAACCCTTCAAGGAACTGTGTTGACGCACATAAGCAATTGCGATTTGATTCACACCTTAGAAGTGCAATCGGTTCAGTTTGTCGATTATGCGTGTGGAGAAGCGTTGAAAGTGATCGAACAAATCGGTGATCAACAGCAGTAAGAGATGGGTACTGACGTACCGGTCCACGTCGATAATCAGATACGCAGTACCAGTCCACGCTCAAGACGAAATTTAATCTAACTTGGCCTAATAGTACCTTCACATCTACTGATGTCCATACGAATGACTTGTTATAGGGATAGGGCTACCAGTAGAGTCCGAAAGCGAGTAGAAGTCGATAAGCTTCCAAAGTGGCATCATTAGTAGAACACCGTCGAATAAAAAGGTTTTCCATCAGCTAATCACAAACCTATCGATGGAGATAAATAGAACGACTTTTAGTTTCTGTCAGGTCATGATTGCTTCAGGGAGTACCTGTAGTGATCCGAACATACGAGGTCGCACATCTTTCCCGAATGGACTGATGTAGATAAAATAATGGAACAAGTAGCCTTTGACTGTCCACGTCTTAAGCTGGAGAGTAGTAAAATGGCATAGTTGGAAGGCAATTTCAAATCAACTTGAAGGACTGCCTATCTGCACCCATTTCCCGCCTATGCCGCAAGGAAGCATCCTTGACCCGGTAACATTTCTTCTCTATTTTAAGAACGTGAATATAAAATCACAAGACTCTCGATGATCATCAACGATATGAAGACTTTTCGACGGTTACGGGATTCAACTAATGCCAACTTTTTCAGACTTTCAGAATTAGCGCCCTTTTACTACGTGGTGTGACCTAAATAGAATCGATGTGAATGGTGCTCAATTGTCACGTTCGCGCGGAAGCGTCATCTGATTCACCTCAATTAATGCTTGTGCGACTCGAACATCAAGAGACCCTCCCGTTAAGGATCTCGGAGTCATTTTAAATTCAGCTCAAACATTGTTCAGCTAGGATAGAATAGTCCTCAGTATATCATCAAATGTATCTTCGATATCGGCTGTATTATGGTGTAGTCTGGTTGTGGGTTTCATGGTGTGGGGCCAATCGTGAACATTGATGACAGAATGGATCTGTATCAGTACAACAAAATATTGTGGGATCATACAGAGCTATCTGCCGAACAGTATTCACTTATGTGGTGAACATGTATGCATGATAAGAACCCTAAGCATACAACTCGGCTCGATCAGATCGTTAATCTTCCATCATGGCATGCACAAAACTAATAGGTAGTCTGTGGGACGACGTGAATATTACATAAACGATAAGAAATCCGTGAATCTGAGTGATCTCAGGTACTCTAAATATCAGAATTATCTTTGGATTAAAGTTAGAGTGGTGTTAATCCTGTTGGAGGGATTCCGTAAGCTTGTCGAAAGCTTCTCCCATTGTCTAGACTGTCCTCAAGCATACACTAAACAATTATGAACTATTATTATTCACCTAGATAAAAATTAACAGCAATTTTTGAATATGTGCTAATTCTGTTTCCATGCCTTATTCAACATATTTGTTAATTTTATTCATATAACGACTACGTTATCTGTTCTATAACTGTTGGGGTATATGTCCACTACTGTATCTGAAACGGGCTAAGGATGTCATTTTCTACACGGTCCACACGAGGCAGCGAGGTGATGCAAACTCGATGTTTACCTTTAATCAAACAAGAAAATAGCTTAAACATTGATACGTATTGTTTCGTTCCCATGAAAGGTGGCTTTCTGGAAGGACGAACGGAATAATCATTCACCTTGCCGACAGTTTACATATTCTAATTATTATTTTCTAGAATTTTCTTTTCAAGGAAATGCACGATTGATTGTGCATCAATTCGTTTATAATAAAAACAAAATCACTCACCCGTAGAACAGCCGAAATACATCTCGTTGAAATCGCCAAACAGTGGTGCCGGCAAAAGACATAAACCGGTTTTGCTTTAGAAAATTACGGAAAGCTTTACGCCTTTTCACAATATTTGGATATACCACAAACCATTTATCTCACTATAATAGGTAAAATAATTTTATGGCATTTTTCCATTCAAACACATTGAAAACTTCATCTTTACACTCTTCATTAAGACAATAGTTTTGCCCCACATTCACTTTTTATTGACTTGCCAAATTAATTAATCACTACTTAAGCAAAACATCAACACTTCTTATGAGGTGAAGTTCCACCGACAGGCACGAACCATCCCACTTCACCAATGAGACATACACCACATTGCTTCACACGTTGATTTGAAAGGGCACTCGCCCGCACACACACATTGGCTTGGATTCCAGCTCAAAACTTGCAAGCCAGACGCGCGCCACTTCAAACAAAATAAAATGGCTGCAGTAGCAAAAAAATCGAAGCTTCCGTGCGATAGCGCTTCGATTTGAAACCACTATTAAATTTTGTTGTTCCACCATTTTACATTTGAACTTTCTCACTATGCGATTCCGATCACTTTTTTCTCTGGAATTTCTATTTGCGAAAGAATAGCGTTCCTCCAAATATCAAATCACTCGAGCATATCCTATTTGAAGTGGTATTTCAAACAAAATTTAAGCAAAATATCTGAACAATTGCAAAAGAAAAAAAAAACAAATTTGCAAATGATTAAAAAAGCGGATAAAAATCCCGACGAAATGACGCGACGCGCGAATAAAACCATCTAGTAGGTTTTGCGATTCGATCACAACTGGCTGCTCGTTTTGGTCGCGATGGCGACGGCCGAAGAAAGAACCGTTAGCGAAAGAGTACACACGCACACTTTGATACTGAACGGCCTTGAAGACCGCAAGCTTTGTCGCTTACCGTCGCTGTTCCGCGATGTCTTTCACTCAGAGTTAATAATATGTAGTAGAGTTACGCAAGGGGAAACAGGCAGCATTTTCAATTAATGGAATTTTTATTTTCTGCTTTTTGAAGTATTTTTTTTCAATTTTTATGTTGTATAGTACTCCATAGTTAAACTGTGTCCAACCTGTAGGACGAGTGACTAAGACCATATGTTATTGTGAAATTGATGGACGTATAAATCGATAAATTTATATTCATTTAAACAAAAGATGGAAGGTGCCCCAAAGCAACAAAAACTTGCACCATTTTAAACTGGATTCCGACCAGCAGACAACAGAGAAGAAGGAAATGCAGAAACGATTTCCTCCCTATTTGATCCGGAACAAACATATTTCCAGGGAAAAAATAAAATAAATGCCAATAAATCATCCAATCGAGCACAACCATGACTATCATATGTAAAAAGTGACAAAAGTTCAAGCAATGCTGGCTACTGACTTAGCTGATCTGGATTACCACTGTCCATCCTACGTTCGAGCTCCCTCAGCTTGGACCGGTTGGTGTATATTAAAATAGACAAAAAATCCAGAAGAAGAGGTACCTTAACCCCCCAAACCCTTACCGAATACGACACTGCTCTCCAGCGAACCATTTTCTCCGCCGTGTAGAAATACCCCTCGAAAGCTCTGAAACTTACACTGTACTTGATCGACGTTATTAAAAAACAATAACCAAACTATGCTTCCAATTTCAGAGAGCAAAGAACAATAGTCATCCAGAAGGGTCAATCGGGATTGGGCTTCAACATTGTCGGCGGCGAGGATGGGCAGGTTAGTATTACAATGTTGTGTTCATCAGAAAGAAAATGTAAGCCGTTCAAATTACTTTGTAGGGTATTTTTGTGTCATACGTGCTCGCTGGTGGAGCAGCCGACATAGGGGGCGAACTGAAGCGGGGCGATCAGCTGCTAAGTGTAAACGGAGTCAGCCTATCGGGTGCTTCCCACGAAGATGCAGCCCAAGCTTTGAAGGTAGGTTGTTGCATTGGCAGAGGCGTGTTTTTGTCATCAAATAATCCGTCTTTTTGTCGCTAGAATGCTGGCGGCACAGTCACCCTAGTTGCACAGTATCGCCCGGAGGATTACAACCGATTCGAGCAGCGAATACAGGAACTAAAGCAGCAGGTTGTAGCCGGAACTGGAACCCTGCTTAGAACATCACAGAAAAGGACACTTTATGTGAGGTGAGAGTCGATCACCGAATTCCATCACCCGACTGAAGCATGGTCTAAGCCTTTTTGTTTTCTACCCCATCAGGACACTCTTCGATTACGACCCGATTCGGGACGATGGTCTACCGGGCCGTGGATTACCCTTCCGCCATGGTGATATACTGCACGTGACAAACGCATCCGACGACGAATGGTGGCAGGCGCGGCGCGTGATCGGAGAAGACGAAGAGGAAAGCATCGGAATCGTTCCGTCGAAGCGACGCTGGGAACGGAAACAGAGGGCACGCGATCGAAGCGTCAAGTTTCAAGGTCACGCCGGTGGAAACATGGAAAAGGTTTGTTGAGATGTGTGTTTTTAACTTTTGCTCGGAAAGTAATCATTTTATTTCAGATTTCGACACTGGATCGTAAGAAGAAAAACTTCTCCTTCTCAAGGCGATTTCCGTTCATGAAAAGCAAGGACGACAAAAACGAAGACGGTTCCGATCAAGAGCGTAAGTATTAGCTATCCTGAAAGGGCCAAACCAGCAGAAAATGGAACTCTTGCTTCTACCGTATCCAGCTTTGCTTTGCTCCTTCAGCGAACTGTACGAAATTGTATCGCTTCGTAACAATTTCTGCATCTATTTGTTTCTTTTTTCGTTTCCTTCAAATAATTGTGACGTCCATTTCCGTTGGTTTCGTTTATTGTTTGTTAAGTTTTGTTCCGTCTCAAAATTTCATTTCATTTCATTTTCTAGCGAATGGCAATGTATGCGATCAGAATAATCATGATTCAGAGCAGCGTAAGTTTCATTTCCCAAAATTGTTTTTTTTAATATATTTTATGTTTTGCTAATGGAAAAAAACATGCACAAGCCAAAGCAGACATTACAGCATAAAAGATTCTCCTTCCTGCCAAGTGCGTCGACCCGGTACTCATCTCTTCCATTCATTTGCAGCTTTCATGCTTTGCTACACACAAGACGATGCGAATGCCGAAGGTGAGTTGAGTTATTTTCTCTATCCATTCGCCAGCAAAGAACAAAATGAGCTTATCACTACACAAATGAAGACACATCCTACCCATTCTTTTAATCGAACCTCGGTAGATCATTGATTAGTTATCGATTGATGTCCTCCTTTTAAAGTAGGGGTAAACCGGTTTACCACCAGTTGTTTTTTTTTTTAATTTTCGTTGACCTCATAGAAAATGTACCAATTTCAGCGAATCAATGGTAATATGTCCCATTTCCGCCCTCCACAGTCACTCTTACTTTCCACAAAAAAAAACAGAACCACTTTCAAGTCAAACGTGGCAACCTACCAAAAAAAAAACGCAATTATGATTCATTCATTTCGGTGAAGACCTGTACCATTATCATCATCATATGACACTGACGTTGATCTTCTACTGCTCTTTCTTCTGTCTCTTTCGTCTTTCACCTAATCAACCTTCGACATTTGTGCGCGAATCGCGAATCGAAACTGAAACAAAAACACGCACGATATTCATACTGACGATACCAACAACAAAAAACAATAACCCATTCCCCTACCTCCCTCGCGGCCTAAAATAATACAAACACAAAAAAAAACAACCGCCAGGCGAAATTATCTACCGCGTGGAACTACCCGACATGGAGCAGATAACTCTAATTTACCTGGAGAATAATGATGCTGATTGTAAGTTTGGCTACACTCTCTTTCTCATTCGCACATTTGCGCTATTTTCCTCTATTTCGCCCGTTTCGTTGGTTCGTTCGTTCGTTCATTCGTACGTAACGCTAGCTACAGTGCGCGCAATTCCGCGATACTAACCTACTACTTGCAATACAATGTACGATTCTGGAAAGCAATTAAGCTAGCATGATTTTGATTTTTGTTTCTCGATTTTAATTGAAATGACATAGATACGCACTTTTCAGCTTTTTTTTCTGTCAAATCTTAAGGTTTGCTGAGGTCGCATGTGCCCTCCTCCTCGACAACTCAGACCGAATCTTAGTCGCGTGAATAACGCCAACATCAGCATCATTACCGACTAACTAACATTCGAAGTAGATTTGAGATGTTTCGTTTCCGTTCGTGCTCGGTAGTTAGTGTTATTTTCTTCTTCTCACAACTGGTTCATCTCTTGTTTGTTCGTTTCAAATTTGCATGATATTTCTGTGTTTTCGAATTGTTTCTTCGTACTTGAGTAATTAAAAAATTGACTGTAGTTTGGAATCTGGGTACTTACTCGGTTTTTGAAGCACGTTCTTTAATACATCGTTTATTATCCTTTGATAAAGGTTGTTTTCTGACCTCAGCTGCAGATGTCCTGCCAAATCTGAATTTTTCGAGCAATTAAGATCGCTTTTAAAGTACGGAAAAATGATGGTCAAAAGTATTATCGATCTTCAGAAGCGGAATTGAAGTTGACCTGGAATCACGAAAGAAATCATTCATACTTTTCATTGACACTAGACAGTATTCTTTTACACGTTTAACAAGTTGAAAATTTGTTTTTTTTTCAAGGATTTGGATTATAAGCACTGTCTTCAGGTTGCCGTTTCCGAAACAAGCTGGAGTGCAGTTATTCACAAGGATTGAGAACTACCACCATAATCACTAAGTTCACTATTGAGATCTATTCAAAGTTAGAGAAGTCGGAATGCAGAAGAGCCCGTGCAGAGATCATTCTGTTGCTAGAACCTACAAATCACGTACTAGTAAAGGATATGAAAACAGCTTGTGAAATTTGGAAGAAACATAAAGCGACATTCGAAGATCGTGGCGAGAGGGAAGTTGATCATTACCAACTGTTGAAGCATCTAGAAAACGTTGGCCACAATTCCTCCGATGGCGGATGGCAGTCAATACGGGTTGATTTGCGACAAGACGACGGCATGGATGCCGCTGAAGGAGCAACGCAATTCTGGTTTCGAGATGCAAGAGTGCCTAAAGGTGGCGCTGATAGAGCGTAGACTTCGTGCATTGACGGAGGCTTTGGAAGCGCCCAACGAAAATGAGCTGACAATGGAGCACGTTACGATGAACATGCTTCGGAAACGGTCTAGTTCCGTGTTGCAATGTACCACCTATGGATCGCAATGACCTATTTTCATTACAAGTTCAAATCTCAACGGAACAACAAATGCAAGTCATTTCTCTCCTAAAAGCATCCTCCACACTGGAAACCTCGAACACAAATATGGATAGCTAGGTAAAGAGCGTTATTTACATCGCACATAACAACGAGGCGTAGGAATCGAGATTTCCAAAGAATAGATTGATTCCTAGCTACAGGCAGGTCTTTCGGAAAACCGATGATTATGGCGGTTGCGGTACATCCATCGCCGTTGGTAATACTAAGACGAAGCTGGATGTTCGATTCTGGTACGTCAGATCATTTCCTAAATAATCAAAGCGTACTCATCGATAAACGACCAGCGAATGGTGTAGGTAGGATGAATATTATTACTACTGGTGCCATGAATTCATTTGCCACGGATTACCGGGAAAATCCTTCAATTTACGCACAAAATGTCAAGCTTTTCCTCGCTATGTCTAACAAGCCGTCTGTCGGTGAGCCAAATCGTCCGGCATTTAAGTTATCATCAGAAATGGTGCCCTCACAGCTACTGGAATCCTTGATTTGAATAATTAACCTTTCCGTTTTACCAAGTGCATCCTGAACCTCCTGAGTATCGGTAATTTGAAGCTATTGAAGAATGTTGTTGCGTTTGGAATACACTAAAAAGAATCGACGATTGCTAACAAGGTATGTGCTATGAAAAAGCAAATTCATCTTCTGTTTTCTTTCCGAAAACTGAACACCGAACGAGTGATATCTTGGAGTTTATGCACACGGATGAAGCGGAAATTGTTATTGAGCATCGTTCGTGGATGACTGGATCGTCTATATCCTGGAGACAAAATCTAATGTCGAAGCTCTAGACGCATTCGGCCAGTTTCGTGCTTTATCTGAAACAAACCGGATCTCAGTGGAAAGTTTTTCGATGTGGCAGCGGTAAAGCATACATGCACAAATAGTTTCGAAGGTGTCTTATTGGAACGAAAATCGTACATCAAACGTCAACGAAGTACATTCCGGAACAACACGGACAGGCGGAGCGAGTCAGTCGTGCTTCAGGAGAGGCATATAAGTTACGATATATATTCCCAAACCAAAGGTGAAAGTTTAGTACCAGAAGAGAAATGGCGCGGTTGTAAGTCGAACATGTCTCAGGTTCGTGTTTCTAGCACAAAGGACACGTTCCCAAATTAAAGCAGACCAGGGAGACATAACATCGCAGGAGTGCATTTTGCTTTACTGACTATGATTTGTCGAAAAACGATGTATTCATGACGAATTACTGATTTTTCCTAGCTGAGTCTGCTGAAATCAAGGCCAATCTGCTAGCTACAGAAACCAAGAAACGAATACGTACTTTCCTAAGTTTGTACTTTAACAATGGCGTTATAGAAACATAAAAAAGTTTCCTTGAATTCGTTGCTGAAATTTCTGAGGGTGAGTTGTCCGATTCCAAAGCAAAATTTTACTCACAAGCCGAAAGAAGTGACTGAAATTTTACTCACAAGCCGAAAGAAGTGACTGAAATTTTACTCACAAGCCGAAAGAAGTGACTACAGACTAATTTTCTGTTGATGTAGTTGGGTGACGTGACGATAACGATAAACTTCTTATCCACCCGAGTCACAGGTGTCGAGATGCACCGAATGGGAGCGCGCAGTTCCAGACAAGTATCAATACTTCGAATTTCCTAACAAAATATCCGCAGAGAACGCTGATCAAGAAGGTCTGAAATCGACAAGGAAAATTAATGATTCCCAAAGTCCAACACAGGCATTGCAAAGCGATAAGGCGTATCTGTGGCAGGTCGCCATGGACGAAGAATTTAGTACATTGTTGGAATATGGATACGTAGGTACCACCCGCCAAAAAGCCTGTCGACTACATGTAGTTTTCCTAAACCAAACAAGACGAGAATTGGAACTCTGTAAGATATGTGGCGAGAATGGTCACTCAGGGATCGTAATAAATGTAATGAAATGCACATTTTCTCATTCAAGGATATCTCCACAAGCAGTGTGGATAAATAGAATCCTACGGATGCAAGTTTCATTTGGAAGAAGAGACAAACAGTCTGGGACGTTTCTACGCGACTTTCAACATAAACTACAAAGAAGTCAAGCAGTATGACATTTGCTCTTTAGTTATGTGACTAGATGGTGATCAAAGAAGCAAATCTCGGTAGCATTCCACATTACGCCCTGGGTGCTACATATGAGACCAGAGATCCGTGGCTCATTCATCTAGTTGTGCTAAGGTACGAAACTGGGTGAGCACCAACTCAGTGGGCAACAAACATTGTTAACCTAGCAAACCCCAGATTCCTTACGAGAAAGTGTGACACAGTTGGAACAGGTAAAAAAAGAGATCTTAAGAGGAAAGAAAAAATCGATCAATCAAATATGCAATTTGCAGTTTTGGCGTTATTCAACAATTGTGTCCAATACGTTCATCGGAAGATCAAGAAATCTATCAGCGCTCCACGTTCAAGGAAGGTTCAGTGAAGGAAACAAGATAATGCGAACAAGATAAATTAGGTCGCATTCGGTTGAATTTCGGGAAATACAATCGGTTAGTTCCAGTACATGCTTCTCGCTGCCAGTTGCCCCAGAGCAAACTAGAAAAAAAAAACTCGCTACTTACTCTGTTTCATTACCGGAAAAAGGGAAGAATAGCATACGGGAACGATTTTTTTTCCTTATTTGCTCCGAAGACCCTCAAATTTCTCGTAGTACTGGAACAAACCTAATATGTTTGAGGTATTTTTTAGTTGATTTTGTTTGTGCCATCACAGCAAGCTCTGACAAAATTTGAAATAAAACGAGAAGGAAAAACGCTTACCTGGAGCAAATGAAAATATTGCACGTGGCCCCTCCCATCATTCCTGGCTATCCAGCATATTTCTTCACCTATAACCTATTCAAAGATTCACTTGAATTATTTCAATAAATCTAAATCAAGCACTGGTAATTGCGACAGTATTCAATTATGAACTTTTTTTCTGGAGAGCGAAAACTAAAACGTGTTTTGTGATTGGCGACGAACGTTAAATGATAACTAGACTGATTCAAGCCTACTACGATCGTTGTGTTTCACTCACGGTGAGAACCTTTCCATTCATTGCAATAAAGGACTGGAAAACGTGGTAGGTAGGGGGCACAATTTTAGTACATGCACAGAAAACAGACGTCCATCTCGAGCGTTGAAGCTGTGTAAAAATTAACGGCCTAAAACTTCCATCTTCAATCTCAGCGTTTAGCGTGACCAATTGACCATACTACTCGTCAGCAGAAGCAGCTGCAGAGCTACATTGTACATTTCTAAACAGGGTGTTTTTCTCAATAAAAATGGGAACACGGGGTTTTCTCGTGTTTAACGAAGTTCATTTCAAAAGATTTCTAGATAATTTGAAAATGGCCAATTGGTTTATAAATACCAGACTTTTTCATGGCCGATTTTTTTTTAATTTATCAACGGAAACGTTCCGAAAATTTGAAATTCCGTTTGTAGATAAGTTTATAGTAGTCGTAGTTCGTCCTAATTTGTTGTAGTTTGCTTGAATATCGAGGCTACTTTATTCAGAATGAATTCAAACCTTTCGCTATTCTTCTCTTCAAGATTCAATTTTCTATTAGATTAAAACACCCAAATCAACTGAGTAGCTACTAATGTTAATCCTACAAAAACACCCGATACACCGCTCTTTGAATGTTCTTTCGATGTTGTCTGTTAAAAAGTTTATACCAGTTTAATTGAAGAAATGTAAATACTGTTCGACCATCATTACTCATCTGACAATTAAACTGCTCAATCTTGATCCCGATTAACATTTGATTTTTCTTTCATTGGGCACGGTTAAAAAATCCTGAGCAGTTTAAAGTCAGTTGTGTGCGCACGGAAAACCGAACAGCTCAGCGCGGGCCGACCTTCAATCACAACCGAACCTGATCGAATACGATTTTCTTTTTGCTTTCCTCTCTTCTATTTCGTTCAGCCGAGGAAAACATTCTTTCGTACGAATCGGTCCAACGCTTGCAGATCGGTTACACCCGACCGGTGATCATTTTGGGACCGCTGAAGGATCGCATCAACGATGACCTCATCTCCGAGTATCCGAATCAGTTCGGTTCGTGCGTTCCTCGTAAGTCTGCCTCTGTCCTAAAAATGTGTATCGAGTGTCCTATCATAACTTTGTTTTCATGTTCTATCTCAGACACTACACGACCGAAACGCGACTACGAAGTGGACGGCCGTGATTACCACTTTGTGGCCTCCCGGGAACAGATGGAGAAGGACATCCAGAATCATCTGTTCATCGAGGCGGGTCAGTACAATGACAACCTGTACGGGACGTCGGTTGCGTCGGTCCGGGAGGTTGCCGAGAAGGGCAAACACTGCATCCTGGACGTGTCCGGTAATGCGATTAAGCGGCTGCAGGTGGCACAACTCTACCCGATTGCCGTCTTCATTAAGCCAAAATCTGTGGAGTCGATTATGTGAGTGTTGGTTTTAGCGATTTTTGATTTTGTTAGCTTCATGAACTAAATTTGCAGGGAAATGAACAGAAGAATGACTGAGGAACAGGCGAAGAAGACTTACGAGCGGGCACTTAAGATGGAGCATGAGTTTGGCGAATACTTCACAGGTAGGCTTCCGGTTTTTTTTTATTTAATCGACTTATTTAACCGATTTATCAAACTGACAGCAATCGTCCAGGGCGACACGATCGAGGAGGTCTACAGCAAGACGAAGAACGTAATCTGGTCGCAGAGTGGCCCAACGATCTGGGTACCCTCGAAGGAATCTCTATGACCTCAGGCAAACATTACGTGGACATTGCCACCGAATATGCGCGCCCGACCGGTCTCACGATCCGGCTATCACCATTGACGGTAGCCGATGCCACCGCCACCACTACCATCACCATGATGATTAGTAAACCAGTAGGGGTCGACTTGAGCAAATACACACACACCCACATACATTATACACACTTTGTAGGTGTCGAAGAGAGCAGCTGTGCGGGAACTAATAGCAATTTTGTTGCTAGTAGAATATAACAGGAGAAAAAAAAATAAAGAGCAAAACATGTTGTTGTCTATTATTATTATTAATATTATTATTATTATTTTTAAATTATATATTGATGCGAGAACGAGAGCATGGCGAGTAAGATTTTTAAGAGGACATTTGCATTAAATATTGGAAATTTATTTAAATTATTTTGTTCGAGAATAATAAACCTATTGATTATTGATGAATGTTTATTAAATCAATATATTTATATAAAAGAAGAAAAACTCTTATATAAAATAAATGTATCTAATGAAAACAAGCGAATTAAACTATATGAAAGCAACCATTGAAAAGAACTTGTATATTAGAAAATAAAAGTCTATAGCGTTCATCCCCAGACGAGTTCGTGAATCATATACGCTCTAAGTCCCTGATTTTGGGAGATTACATCTACTACTAGTACTGTGCTTCGAATATTGTTGCGAGTGAAATGCTAAAAATCTAGTAGGGCAAATAGAAACCGTTGCTTTGTGTCAAGATAACAAGGGAAATGATGATGCCAGGTGCAGCATTTATCTAGCAAAAAACCAAGAGAAATTGTAAATCCAGTCCTCACAAATAATTAGTCTAATTTTCGGACAATCATCGACGTATTTCCCCGTTTTCGGACAGTTAATATTCGCATTGCAACAAATACAAACAAACATAAAAAACTCGCCTAGAAATATGAAAAGTACAGACATGAAAAAACTCGAAATATGACACTTTGTGTTTAAGATCAACCAGTTTTTATTTGTTTTTAATTTGCACCAATCAATTCACAAACGAAAAAATAAAACCCTCACACGTACACATCCACGAGAAGCACACCCATGAGAAATAAGCAAGGTAAACACCATTTTACGTTCTATCGCATAAGTAGTGATTAAAAAGAGCCATCGGTTTAAGGGACGCCGTCTCTCCGTTGGTGAAAGGTGCGCTAAAATAACCCCTCAAATAGGTCCTATACAGAAGTGAATCGGAACAGTTATCGAAAAAAGGCATTTAATTTTGATGACTCGAACGAACGCCGTGCCAAAATTTTACACGAATCATTCTGAGTAAAAAAAAAGAAACCAACCAATCATGAGAATATCATGTTTAGAACCCTGTCGCCCAAAGCCATAAATTACAATAAACGAAAAGAATCCCGTGTGTCATGAATCCAACGCCCCCAGCCCTCTATCATTTGAACCGAAATCAAATCCGAGAATTGAAAAATCTTTACATCGGTAGCCAAGAACGTTTCTTCAAATTGCATCCTTTTAGTATATTACTACTCTAGAACTAGTGCGACAAAGATTATAAAAAAAAAACTAATATATCTCCTGATGCCCCATCTTCTTCAAACATCTCCAGGGCAGAGTTTCTCCATTCGGAAGAAGAGCTCGCGAACAGTCCCATAACTAAACTGACCTGTTATGTCAAGCAAAGCAAAGCTACTAGAAGTGCGTGCGAGAGTCAGACATCGCCACGTACACGATTAGGTACATTAGAAAGCTGCCTTAAGAAATCCATAAAAAGTTTTATATATAATAAAAAATGATCGTAAATTTATTTCGATTTGTTTAGAGCAAAGTGAAGGGAAGAATAAAATTGATCAATAATGACTACGTGTAAATATGAATTAAAAATGATAACAACAGAGAAGAAGAAAAACTATAACCGAAAAAAAATGATGCTGAGTTCGTTAAGAGATGTTCCGACTAATAGAAAAGAAAAAAAACTAATTAAACCCTATACTCACATCAAGTTGTGGAGAAGGAAAAAAACTGATGGAAAAAAGTTGTTTAACTCTTGTAATTGCAATAAACGCGACATTACGTAAAAAATAATTTTGCGCCTTTTCTTTGACTTCGAAAAATCATTCCTCTGCACCAATCTCGTGTTCCAAATCTTTATTGCAATGATTGATATCGTTGTTTCTTGGGGGCAAAACCGGCACAGGTTAAAACCCCAACTGTTGTCAAAATTTATTAAACTGGTAGCAGTTGGGCTTAGGACCTGACTTCAGTTTCGAGGTTAAACAAAAAACGCATGAGCATCGCAGTTCTCACCGTGAGTGGGTTGTACTACAGATGCATCGATCATAGCAGGCTGGAAAATCAGTCTATACCGTTTTTCGTTTGTCGTCGGGAACAGAAAAAATTTTGTCACGTGGTTTCGTTGTCGCGAGGTGCTTCCACGTGGTAATGGTAACGTGCACTCTTTCCGCTCTGAAGATGGTGCACATTTACTAATGAAAATCACCATGTTCTTCCAGGTGATTGTTGGCGGAATAGCGTGCCGAAGTTTGCGGATTCGGTGCGACCAATACCTGTCGATCGGTTCAGCGGTCCCAGCGATGAGTGAAAATGTCTCTCATAGCTCTCACCGCGAATGGAATGCTATATACCGGTTATACCGGCGCATCGATCATAGCAGGCTCTGAAGACTGGAACTGGTCTAGTGGTTTAAAAATTTAACGATTGTCACCGAGAACGAAGTATTTTTTTCGCTTCGCTCTCTGGAAAAGTGATCATTATTAAATATGGTGGAAAGTAACAGTGCTTGATTATAACGTAAATGATTGGTCGAAACAAATTATTAGTGCTTTCAAACATCCCAGTTTAGTGCAGGAGAAGAAACGACCCGTTCCCGATGAGTGAAATCATGCACAATATATTCGTTTTCCCCAGGTAGGTGAGAGCCATTTTTTCTTTTCGTTTATTCGCTTTTTCGTCGCAGTTTGCTGCGATGGAAAAAAAACAGTTGAAACTGGAGCAGTTCTGTTTGATTTGAATGCTGTGGCTTCCCTATATCGAAATTTGGCCTGGTTTTATTCGCATGGCAAGGTTGTTAATTTTGTCCTAGCCCAATTCAGGAATGACCTGAGTGACAAAAGCTTTGAAATTAGTTTATTCCAGGGGGTGGCATAACCATCTTTGTTTTGCTCTTAAAAACCAATATAGTAATAAAAATGGCTTGACAATGGTGAATTTCTCGCGTTTAAGCGTTGCGACAATTCTGATACTCTGGATCAAAATCACATAAAATTTAGTAGAAATTATGTAGGATATGGACTAGGGTGGATTCTTCGGGGCAATGAACCTATTTTTAGTCTATTACCATTATCACTACTCATTTCAAGCGGTTGGTTAGAGCAGCGTCTGCCATCTGTTCAACGCATTGGCTCAAATGGTAACGTGGAAGTTGATGGGGGGGTTGAAGGGTTTCAACGTAAAAAAATACCTTTTGCTATTTTTTTTATAAATTTGGGTGGAGCGAATTGATTAAAACTTTTGTCCTAGATAAAAATTATATTCTGAGTGCCAAAAATACATTTCGGAACTCATTCCCTAATTTCTATTTCTGCATTTTTTTCTATTTCTCAAACGTGTTCTGTTCTTCCCTTCATGTTGTGACGACGCTGATAAGCTTAAATATTTATCTTTATCAGTATGAAACAAATAAAAAAAAATAATTCTGTCGAAAAGTTATACCAGCAATCGAATTTTGTCAAGGGTTATTATATAAAAAAGAATCATCAAACAGTAGAACACTTTTTTAGCTTCTTGTGGCAAGCAACAACGTTACAAATTGTATACATCATTCCACATATTCTAAAAATATGCTAGCGGTTATCATTTCAGCAACCAAATTATTTCAAATTTGTTCAACTCATGTTACGCCTTCTTGAAACGAAGCACCCTTTGTTTCAAGGCACACTACGACTTCCAAATTGGTTTCATACTCGCGTCGCGAATCGCTAGCGGCTGTATAGCCACTACGCATGCTAGATACAAGCCGTTCGCTTTCACCAACCCAAGCGCGCACAACCGTTATTTGAGCTGAGAATAAATTCGGCTCGAATTATTGTGTACAGAACGCACTGCGCGAACGCCGTGCGTGTGTGCAGTTTAACTCGCTCGTTTGCTGGTGATAGTTCACCAATTCGTCGCGTGCGTGTGTTGCGGTCAAACAAAATGGTGCTGCATAAATCTATGAAATTGCAGCGCGGAAATCGCCGGGTGTGTGAGAATGTTTCCAATGAAATATCGCGTTATTATGATGGTGTTACTTCGTTCCGTTCCGGCTTCCGCGTTCCGTTGTTCTGAGTGTGAAATGTGATAAGAGGCAATATGTTTTCGGTTGCCAGAAAAATAAAAAAAACAGCCATTGATGAAGAAGCTTAATTGTGCTGGGTTTATTGAGCTCGTGCTTGTGCGATTACCCCTAACAAATAGTGTTGGGTTTAGAAGTGAAAAAAATTGAAATGGTTTTCATATGGCGACACCTGCTATAGCAGATTTCCAACGAAGCAAAGTAGTTCGTCCTCTATTTCGTGCTGGTTGCTGGCGTGAAAGGCGTAGAATGTGTTGCGCGTGTTTCGCTCGTCGATCTCTTGCTGGAACGTAAAGTTTATAATGGGTTATAAGAGCGTGCAGATAACTGAGTTTAGTGTTTAAAGAAGCGAATTCTGATTTGTGTTGTGAAATGTTAAGACTTGTCACTTAGGACCTTTTGAATAAGTACTCTTGAAGTGATGGAAAGGATGCTGTTTAGCCGGCAATGCGCTGTTACGATGTAGGTGAGTAACGTAAATAACTATCTTTTACTTAGACTGTTAAGGGGGGGTTAAGGGTTTCAGCGTGAAAAAACACTACCTTTTTCGATTTTTTTTTGGTAATTTAGTTGAAGTGAATCGATCAAATCTTTTGTATATTATAATGTATCATCTCAATTACATTCTGAAAATTTTTTATGCAAAAAATAGACAAGCGACTCGGTGATGAAGCTTTTTGTAGAACGTCTGCCATTCAAAAACTACTTTGAATGGCAGGTAACAAACTTTGTATACACATTCTACGTAAAAATTCCTAATCCCCACGTTGAGTTTTCGAGAGAATTTTCAATTAAGGGTTTTTTTTAATCATTTGAAATAAAAATTACAAAATTCTGCCCTTTTATTTTATGCCAATCGCGTTACGCTTTATTCGGTAGGGGCGAAAATGTGTGTAGAAAATAGCGGATCAAGGTGAGGATCGTTGAACGTACATACCGAGTCATTCCAGTGGGCAGTGGTTTCAATTCACAATTTTAGGAAGACAAAAATGTTTATATTTTAGAGCTACGATGTCTTCAGGACAAATAATCAGTATCGAATAGGCCATTTCCAGATGTAGATAGTATTATGGAGGATTTTATTTTTAGGGTGCTTCAAAAATTATTTTCTGGATGTGGGGAGATAGAATATTGCAGTCTTCGGCAACATTGTAGAGGAACTTAGGGACTATTCATAAATTACGTAACGTTTATAGGGGGTACGACAAATTGTGAAATGTTGTGTCATATGGGAGAGGGAGTGAGCTAGATCGTTACGTAACATGTTTTTGTTGAAGAAAAAAGAAACTCCCGGAATTTGTTACGTAATAAGGGAGGGGGGTATGGAGAAATTTGTGACATTTTGTTACATAGTGGGAGGGGGAGTCAATTTTGAGCAATTTTTGCGTTACGTAATTTATGAATGGTCCCTTATACCAAGCAACTTAGGGTGTTTCTAACAAAAACTGTTTTGCTGTAACTTTTTTACTTTTTTTTCTCGAAAACTGTGTCTTTAGAGCACATAGAGAAAATTTGTTTCATAATAGAAAAATTCAGATATCACTTCTAGAACCGAAGTTACGGGCAATATTGAACAAAAAATAGGGTCAATTAAAATAAATTGGGACAAACAAAAATAATTTCTGCTTCTTGCATTTAAAAGAGAGTACTTTCAGGCATGTTTAAAAAAATTGCAAGGTAGATATTTCTGAAAAAAATTCAAATCGAGGTTGAAAAATGTGATTTTACTACTGAAAAATGCCTCGTATTCGTACAAAAAGGTTCCGTTCGATTTCTGAATTTTTTTCACATTAGAAAACTGCAAAATATGTATGATTTGCATCACGGAGCAGAAAAATTATTAAAAATAGGGGATTTCGGGAACAAAAAGACCCAGTACCCCCTTTCTCGTGTTATTAAATAAAACAAATATCTCCATTCAATTACTAAGGTTATTTCCTTTAAAAAGAGGTATTAATTGCAATTTTCTGAGTGCTACTTCAAAAGTTATTGCATTTAATATATTTCCCCGCCCCCCATATTTTCCCATAGTACCAATTTCAAACATTTCAATCGAAGTGGTCGGGGGTCTAGAATGGTCCAAATGATGTGAAATTTGGCATCTGAGCTTACTTTGACATTTGTCACATTTGCCTTCGAGAATTAAATTTTTTTTTCTATGCCCTACTGCCCATAAACGGAAAAAAATGTTCAAGAACATAATTGATCAATCTATGAATACGCGAAAGGATTGTTACTTTCTGCTTGACCCGGAGAAGATGCGAAACTGACAGAGACTCAATGGTTGCAAAGAATTTGAATTTAAGACTGATATAGGGGACGACCTAAGACGGACACTGTGGGTGTCTTCCACAAACTGGAAAAAATCAGTTAAAATGAACTGATACTGTATCTTTATTAGATGAAGTCAATGGCTCTGAAATACCTTATCTAATACGCGAATTGTCAGATATTTAGAGCTAAACAATTGCTTTTTTTCTCAAGAACACGTTAAAAGATTATTGACACTAGAAAATTTAAATGATTCAAAGCTGAAAACCTCGGGAAATATTTCTGGTGGTTATTTACCATTTCATGAGTCCTTCATAAGAATATTTTTTAAATTTCGTATCATGTTGGGTACACGGAAAAAATCCGTTCATAGATTCATGAAAACAAGATCACGATTTCGTGAACTGAATGATTTACGAAAACCGTGACCAAGTTCCTGAAATTATGAATAATAAACCTCGTATTCATGACACTATTTGTGTTTCCAAAAAACTAGTTCGCGTCGAATATATACATGGCGTTACATTCGAATGTTAGGTAGGGTTACTGTGGTTGTTCCCTAGACATGTTTAGTTTTTGTTGTGATCCAATTTGGGAATACACAGCAGACAGTTAAACGATGTTCATGATTGCAGGAGCTTATTCGCGATTTTTGTGATTTCTGATCAAGTTACCGTGATATTTTATTCATGAGTTTGCTATCGGGTTTTTCTGTAGCATGATTTATGTTCATTATTTCTATTTCGTGGTATTTTAGTCATGAGTAGAGTGATTCATGCTCATGATTTCAGGATACTGGTCACGACGTTTGTGTGAGTAATGTGATTTATATTCATGATTTCAAGATCTTTGTCACGATGTTCATAATTTCTATTATCGTTATATTTTAGTCACGCGTAGAATGATTTATATTCATGAATTCAGGATCTGTTGCGTTGCAACGGAAAATGCATGAAATAAATGGCAATGTCGTGAAGAGTTCAAGATTACTAACAGGAATATGCTGGGGTACGCGAGAGTTGAGAGACATTGGGGTACGGAATGACTTGCTACGCGTCACATACTGAACCGAGCTTAAAAGTGCAAGAAAATATCCGTTTTTCTAGCCGCTTTGCGCGGTTTTTATGAGGTTATAGCTACTAGGAGAAGGACGGGGAGTTTTCCTGTGACTGGGGGAAGCTTTCGATCGCTCTCTTACTTGGGAATCGTTGCGCTGGATAGTCAAGAGTCCAGTTTGAGTACTTTGGCTGTTTTTGTGGTTTTTGCGTTGGCCGTCGTTCTGTCCGGTGAATAAATTTGGTGTACCGTTCCAATTTCCGTGGTTTGTGTCGTGCGTTTCTCGGTTTGTGAAGTGTGAAGAAGTCGATCCTAGAAGAGGATTTTCGCCTAGCTCTGGATCCTGGCCGTAGCAAAGGCCGAAGAAACTGTGCAAAGACCGCTTGAGGACGTATTTGGCGGTCCGTGGGTAAGTCATATTTCCTTTGTTTCTTGATTTTCGGTATTTCGGTGTATTTTTGTGGTAGTTTTGGGCTTTCCCACGATATTGCCAAATACCTAAAGATAGCGCGAATCTGAATGTCCCCCCTGGGGTAAGAGTCCGGGCAAATTAATTAGAAAACCGCTAACACATCTGCTTTCGCGGATGGCGCTAAAGTGTTAGTTGGTAAAGTTCGCGCCATCTTCCCATTAAACAGGCAGAGCGATAAGCCACACGCAGCAGATCTTAGTCACGATTTTTGATAGTTTAATCACGAGTAATGTGTTTTATATTCATGATTTGAGGATCTTAGTAACAAGTTCTATAATTTTTATTCCCAGTATCCTGATATTTTAGTAACGAGTAGAGTGATTTATGTTTATGATTTCAGGATCTTAGTCACGATTTTTGATATTTTTGTCGCGAATGGTATAGAGGTGTGCGCCGCGCCGCCGATTTCAGGCGTCACGCCGATGTGCTTACTATTTTTACATGCAATCGTCAGCGCGGCGGCGGCGGCGTGGCGCACACCTCTAGAATGGTATGATTTATGTTCTTGATTTTGGGATCTTATTAAGCAGGATCTTGTTCCATATATATCACGACCACGAGTTCTACGAATTCTACGATATTCTACGAATAATACTCTAGATTTTGTGAAATAGTTCCCGTGAAAATTTCATGACCATGTTCCATGAATTTAAAATGATTATCTCCTAAATTCCCAGATCCTAGATAGATCCTAGGTCAAGTACTAGGAATCATGAACTAGTACACGAACTCATGAATAATATTGTAAGATTTTGTGAAACATTTTACGTGCACGACTGGTCAGTTTTGACTATTGTACTAACCATGAACCAGTTCATGAATATATGAATATTCTATGATTTCGTGAACTATTTCACAACCACGAATGGTAAATCATGAACTAGCTCATGATATATGACTATATGTATAATATATGAATAATATTATAATAATATATATTCTAGCTTGAAATGATGTACTAGTTATTTAGCACACGACTAACGAAAAAACAGAGATTTTAATGAACCGTTCAAAAAAATATTTTTGAAATTTGGTATCATGTTGGGTATGATTGGCACAGTTGGGTAGGGAAAGATAGACATATTTCTTACGTGAGTGCAAAGTAAAATGTCGTTAAATTGCATACCCTAGGGCTTTTTTTAGTATCGCGACATTGTGATGTGTCGACAGAGAACTTTTTTTTCACAACCATTTAAAACAACTTTCTATTCGAAATTTTGTTAGCCTACTATATTGATGGAATATCAAATCTCAAATCCCAGTTTGGTCACAATTTGCGAGCAATGCATCAATAGATGAGTCGAATTTGCTATTTAACCTTAAGGTTTTCATCTTAGGCACATTTCTCCTACAAGATGACATTACGTTCAACTAACCTTTCATGTCCTTCCCGTCCATTCATCTTCGTCTCCTATGGAGTGTATGTCGTCCATCTGGACCAGCTCAGCCATTATTCAAACTATCCATCTGACCTTACCGGGGCTGACTTAACTGGAATAGAACGGAATGGAATTACAGCATGAAGCTGTTCCCACAACTGCTATCGGGGCATTGCGTACCGAATTACACTGGGATTATCCTCTATAAACGTTCATTTGTGAAATATATTAAAAAGATGGACGGTCCCATGTGGCTTCCTTGCAGTACTCAGCTGATGCAACGGTGGCGACGGTTAGGTTTGATTTTGCTTGCTCCTGGCATTTGTCTCCCAACATTTGACATCTATGACGTCTGGTATGAGATAGTCACCCTTATTTTTCATTGCGACATTCACAATACAGTTACCAAACAAATCTGGTTCGACCGCAACTGACTTCTGCTTGATTTTGAATTGGGCTGACTTCTAATTTGAAACACTTAAGACACGGGATATCATAAACCGAACTAGCAATGATTGGTCGAGTTGTGACTAACCAAAGGCAACTTTGTCAAGGTAGACAACTCCACACGGCGGAAAAAACCTTCCCACGAGTCGAACCAACGCGAGGGAAGAACCAAAATCCAAACAGGGACTGTCATAAAAAATACCACTTCCGATTCCGCTCCGAGAAAAAATCGAACAAAACTAAACATACAAAACGAGTGGAAAATAAAACACAGCTGGCAAGCAGGCGATTAATTTTTTACAGGAGGAATGTGTTTGGATTGATTTATTTTTCGCAGCGATTTTTTTTATAACGGTTATAAAACATTTCATAATCTTAACAACGTCTTTATTTTTTGGATTTTTTGTTTTCTTTTTTTTCTGCATGTAGCGTTCTTTCCTTTTTTCTGGTTTTGGTAATATAATAATAATAATAATCATAATAATTTATTTAATTTATTATTAAACTTGTGATTACTCTATAGTACTTCCCTTTTTCCCGCTGACGCTTTTTCCTCTGTTGCGAGTGTGTGTGTGTGTGTGAGTGTTTTTGTTCATACGCCCGTTCACTTTACATCTCCCTTCCGTCTTCGATTTTTTGCTTGTTTTTTTCTGTGTTGATTTCACTGTTATCTCTGTATAACGATATTGTTGTCTGCACTTTTTAGTCTCCGATTGGCAAATAAAAAAAACAGATTTGGTTTCGTTTTTCCCGTTTTCTTAGAACTTTTCTAACGCTAGCTTTTGTTTCCGATACCGATTCTGGTTGGCTTTGTTTTTTTCTTTCTCTCTGTTGCTTCACCAATGGTCATTCTTTGTTTCCCTTAATTCTTTTGGTTGCGATTTTCGTTATTACTAATATTTTGTTTTCTCGCAATAATAATTGTTGCTGACTCGCGCCTGCACTTCCTGTCGGATGACTTTTCTCGATTGTTCTCATCTGCTGCCGTGCTTCGATGATCAAAGACAAGGAGAAGGAGGCTTCGTTTGTAGACGTTGCCAATGGCCGTCTACGCAATTTTCCTAACGTCTTTGGTACGGTACAGCTTGTTGTTTCTGTTGTCTATGGCATCGTTCGCTCTATTTGTTTGTTAGTTTGTATTAGTTTGTGGTAAATTTTTGGTTGCGTTTCGTAATATATTTATTGTTTGTTTGTTTTCGTGTTTAGTAGATTTCCGATTACATGCTGAATCAATTTGGAGGGATTTGCGACGAAAAGGCCAAGTGGACCGTGTGTCTGCTGTATTGCATGAATGCATGCATGTGTGTGTGTTTTTTGTCGTGTGAAAGCATTTTGATGGTTGGATGGTTTGTGGTGTGGAGTAAGCAATTTGTATTCTTGTTTTGGTAATTTTATTGTTATGCTTGTAGGAGAGGCACACGGCGAATTTCGGCCTACTGCTCTGTTTGTTCGCTTCGATTTCTTCTTGTGAAAAAAAATCAACGGCCTGCTAATCTAAGACTGTGTCTACACGATGTTTAAGCTCTTTAAAAAAAGAAGCTAGAAATTATTTTAGGAAAAAATGAAGGATGAAAAAATGCACTACGCTTGAATTTGGGTAGGTCACACAGGTTTTTGAAATAAAAAAATAGTTTTAAAATCTTGTTCGTGGCAACCTCATCGCTTTAAATGAACGCTTTGCGCGTACGAGCCGAAAAAGGAAACCAACAGCAGCGGGGAACAGTAGGCCAGATTTCGTTTGAATTGAGAATTTTGATTTGTTAGCTTAAGTCTACCAATTTGCAGTCGATCGATTTTGGTTTGCGTTTTTTGCGTTAAAATAAGAGGAAACTACATGGGGAGTGGTTTCGCGGCGTGATGCACTCGCTGTTTTTTTTTGTTCTAGGTCGAAGAAGAGAAAAGATTATTCTGTAGTATATTTTTCTTAGAGCATGAATTTGTTTGCTATTGTCCTTGTATTAATTCACAATCTGCTGCGAGACAAAATTGGGAAAACGAATAATTTTCGATGTAGTTTCAAAAAACTGTTCTGATCTAATCCTAGGAAGTTTTGGTGAAAAAACTAAATCCCTCATTAAGATTGTATTTACAGACGAAAATTTGTGAATAATAACTTCTCTCGCAGTAAGCCATGATGGGATGTTTCATCGTTTATGTGCGTGTGACAGTGTATGCGTGTGTTGCGTTGGCGTTGCTACGGAGACTGTCCCGGGAGCCTGGTGAAGGACTGAAGCGGATGGAAAAAAATGCAACCGTTTCGAAGTCCGATTTCGGTTCTCTGGTATTTTTCCGAACCTCATTCCCCCTCGCTCAAGATGAAGAAAACGTAAGAATGTAACTCGCGCTTGCTGTTGTTGTGATGATGCAGATAGTTTTCCTCTTCATTTTTACAAACTGACGCAAATATTGTTCATATTTTTCTCTTTGGCAACCATCAACTATTTTTGATTAATTTTTTACTTCCGCTATGTGGTGTTTTACGATTTTCTTTGAAGTTACTGAAAAAAAACTTTCTCGTCTAGTTTTTTTTTATTTTGCTTCGTTTATTTTAAAAGCCTCCTTTTGTTTTCCTTTTTGAGTGGATGATTTTCCACTTTTTTCAGTATCTTTTTGTTCATTTAGAATTGTAATATTATTGTGTTTTAACTAAATTGTCTTTAACTTATGTCACATTTAGCGGTATGACTATCTTGTTTTAAATCTTACTTTTACATTACCTTTTTTATAAAAAATGTATGGCAGGAGCATTATTTTTCATATTTTCTTGAATCTTTCGCAACCGTCTGTAATACTTTTTTTCGATTTTTTTAAATATATTTTATCAAAAGAAGTTTTAAATTTTTTTTCTTTGTGTTTTTGTGTTTTGTTCAGCGAATAAAAAGATTCGTTCCGTGTCTGTTTTCCACCGCAAAGTGCTTTGCAACTGTTTTGTTCGGTTTCTGTTGTTGTTTTTGTTCTGGTTCGTAGTGGATGACAGTCTGTTTGTGTCTGTATGTGTGTGTGTGTGTGAGTTCGGTTTCAATCGTGATGATGCTTTACAGATGTTTTCATGTGTGTTTGTGGCTATTGTTTTTAGTCCTTTTCTACAATTGGTTAGAGAAACAAAAGCTGTCAGGCGTGGTTTTACAATTTTAATGGTTTGTGTTCGGTTTGGTTTGGAAATATTCACATTACACAATTCGCTATGAGGACCAGTTTTTTGTTTAGGTAAGCAATTCTACCGGAGAGTAAGTATTATTTTGTTTTAGTGTTATTTTTTGCTCAAATCGGGAAACTAAACGAAGACAGCACTTTGATCCAGTAAGATAATAGTGATAAAACTGAAAAGAAAAACGTTATACCGAATTCTGGAGCGCAGAAGGAGCTAAAAACAAACGAAAAATATTTTTTCCCTTTCAAATACTTTACTTTGCCTTGCGATTTCACGTCACTCGTTCACTCGTTCTTTTGTTCATTAGGTTCTGGAAGAGGATTTCTTTTCTTCTTTCTGTTGTTCTAAAAAATACATAATTAACTATCACATTATATGATTTAATAAAACCGTTTTACTATACAAATTCTCTCAAAGAGAACGATATTATCTCAGCATACTTTTCTTGTTTTATTTTCTCAAATTTTGGAAAAAGCGGGTAAAAAACTTTATACGCCTGATTTCGTGATCTTTAATTTTTCAATCAATTAATTACTTGGCTTATAAAAAAATATATCCTTTTTCTTAGTGATTCTTTGGTATTTTTTCCATCTTGTGTTAATAATTTTACATATTTGCCATTTTTTTTATTTTCCTATTCTTTTCTTTTAGCTCGAAAAGAGTTTCCTATGTACACGGTCGTTTTTTGTTGTTACCTTCTTACAAGTTAGTTTTTCTTTGTTTTTTTCTTCTCCTCTGTAATACTACAATAGCTCAGTATTGTTTGTTTTTCCTTGTTTTTTTACTTCTGTTTGTTATTTTGCTAAGTACAAAAAATAGCCCTACTGTTCACTGTTCCTAGTTAGCTTAATCCTGCACTCCTATTCGATCCGCGGGTTTACGCTGTTTCCTTTGTTGGGGAGGGGAGCGTTTTGTTTTGTTTAAATAATGCAGCGTCGAGTGAGAGTGTAATGCTTTACGAATTTGGAAAAAGTCTAATGTTAGTTAGTTTGTATTGTTTGTCATTTTGGGAGTTTTGAAAAAGGATAAGAGAACTTCCGATAGAGTATTTGTTTTTACTTGTTAAGACGTGCGAGTATTGTTCTATTTTATCCCTTCTCTTCTTCTCGTTCGTTTAGCTTGCTTGTTCGCCTTTCGCTCGCATCGAAACAGAAGAATAGTACTACCCTCTTTCACCTAGAGTTAATTAGTATAGAATCGTGATGATTTGATCTTTGGCTGAATTACAATCCGTAGTTTAAAGCGTATGGATTTTAGTTTATAGGAAATTAAAGTTGCTGCACGCTTCATATCTCGCTATTCGTTAGAAAATGGACTAAACTTAATGCGAGCTGTTGATTATTTTTCTAACGAAACTATCCGCACTAAGCTGCTTTTTTACTCTTCGTTTTTTTTTGTTGGTTGATGTTTTGTTTTTATCGGCTTTTTATTACTGTAACTAGATGAGAGTGCATTTCTCTGCGTCGTATTTTTGTTTCTTCTGCTATAAAGTTAATTCATACGTTTTAGTCATAAGAATCATGGTTCTGGATAATTTTACTTTTAAATTTAGATATTATTTCCCCTTTTGCTTTTTACGAATTTAAATTGTTTTATTACTATTCTCGAATTGTAAAAAACAAAAACCAAAATAAAAAAGTAAGAAAATTCGATCAACTACCATTTTAGACGAGAATGATAATAGCGTTTTTCGAGCGCTTGCTGTATGTATGTGTGTGAGTGATTTTGTTTTCTTTACACTAAACAAATCTATCGTTGGAAGAATTTGAAAAGCATTTTCTATCTCGCTCTCTTCAACTCCCGCCGCTGTTCGTAGTCAGCTCGCCCGAAGATTACTAGAAAACTACCCCGGAAACAATGCCTAACGCGAAAAAGTTGTAGTTTTAGTAAATATCTCTATCCTTTGTTTTGTTTCGTATGCTTTTCCGTTACTGATTAAAAGGGTACGATAAAATGATAAAAACTGGTTGTTGATAGAGCCAGAATTTATGACGATTTATTATGAGCTATCTAAGTTAGTTCATCTAGTAAAGTTACCTTTCTGCCTACTCGGTCAAGCAAAAATGAGTTTTTTTTCGCTTCTGTTTTCTATCGATGATAAAATGCACATGAGGGTTAGATTGTAAGATGTGAGTAGTTTTGTAGGGTTTTCTAAGGGAACTGCGATTGTTTCCCGCCAAAGGTTCAGGGGCAAATGCTCACTTGCATTGTTTTTTTAAAATTTGATGGTTTTATTTTATAGTTTTGGAAAAAGCTATGCTTAGTCTACGAATCTGCTTTCATAGTTCGACCTCAGTTCTTGTTTGTATCGAGAGCCATTTCCGGCAGTAGCTGGTAGGTCATTTTTCTTTCTTAAATTTAGCCAGTTTGTCAGGATTGGTTCAAAATTTGTTTTGAAATTCAAAATAAAAACATGGTGGTCATCATAACTGTAGCGATGATCCAAGCTCGCAAAATAAATTTATAGAACATTTTCGACGACCGCATTCGTGCCGACAAAAATTCCCTTTATTGATTTTCTTTTCCTGATTGCGAATCGATTTTGATCAAAGTAACCTAGTTGTTTCTAATCCAAACGAGTAGGGCCGCTTTGACATTGTACATTCAACGGCAACATTTTCTTGAAACGAAAAAAACGATCGCAGTAATCGTTGACCGTAATCATACGGAAATTTTTTTCACGTTCTGCCAAATTTTTTCGCGTTTTCATTGTGGATTTTTTAAATATTAATTAAACACTGCACTCATCCAAGGTGACAATTATCATGCGAAATAGCGGTTTCGGGAGTCACTTTTGGTTACACTAGTCTTTGTCATTAGGGAAACAAAAAGTGACGAACGTGTAACGTACCAAAAATGTTGGCGACTCGAACAAAAACTATCGAAAATGTTTGCTGTCGGAAATGCATACTTGACAGTCCGTAGATGACAGAAATTGACGATTGAAGCCATTTCGATATCCAAGATGACGGCTTCCTGTGACCATAAAAGACACCTCGAAACTGCTTCAGTATGGGTGTCATTTAAAAGGACATGATCAATAGATGATCTTCCCATTATGAGCTATAACCTGTAAAGCAAGCTTTTGCCAACAACTTTACTGAAGACACAAAATCTTCATCTTTCTTTTCTCTCTTCTACATTATTGCTGGTTGTTTGTGGGTGATCCCTTTAAAGCCAATTCATTACTATAATCTCATTCTGACAAGTTCGGTATGTTCCGTATAAAGATTTGACTTATCAAAATGGACAACTTTCTATATTAGAACAACGGCTTTCTTGTATATTTTCTAAATTATTCCACGATTTTTTAAAAATAAATTATTTTAAATGGTGATTGATTGTTAGCGTGGAAACTGCTGAGTTTACGTTAACAGTGTTTTCGAACTACTTAGCAAAAATTGCGAGGTCTGTCATTTGCTGCTACAGTTTTCGTGATTGATCCTCCTATAAGTGAGATTTTTCAACTATTTTTTATGCTGAAAGAAGTGAGCTAACGTCTTTGGAAAAGTTGTGGAGATTGAATTCATGATACTTTTTCTGAATACATGAAGTCTCTTTTTGTAATGCCTAAGAAGTTATGGGTCATTATATTTGGATGACCCAATAAATATTTTTTTCAAATTTCTTTTCAATTATCATTCCTACGGATTTCATATACTCTACGAAATTACTTCAAAATACACAATTTTTATCAACGCATATTTTTTATATCTTGAGTATTTTCAAAAATATTGGACATTTAAAAAAAAAAGTTTTTTTTGAAATCATCTATAACTCTTCTGGAGACTGCCCTTTCAAAAGCTTTTTTTAACTTTTGTAAATTTTACCAAAACTTGCCCAATAACTTCTAAGTAGCCAGAGATAGACCAATGATCACATCTAGAAAGATATGTATCTTGATAAGATTTTAAGGGGTCATTCACAAACAACGGTCAATAACTTCGAGTGTACTATAGAGATGTTTGGACTTCAGTAAAGATGTTCGCAAAAACAAGTTCTTTAACATTTCTGAAGACTTTATCCTATTACTATTACCTATCACTTTGAATAAAATTGTGGCAAATATCTCACTTCAAGGGGAGTTAGTCACTCTAACTATATCATCAAAATGAAAGTCTTGGATCTTCATAAAACAACCTAGAAGACACCATTGCTGTACCTTTTACCGTTTTCGTATAAAATTTTTTTGCGCGTTTTTGGCGATAAAAACCATTGTGCACTGTTGGACAGCGTCGGAGCAACGTTGGACTGGAATGATAGAATATGACCAATAATTAACCAATATCGAACCAAAGTTAGACCAACGTCGGATCAATATTGAACCAATTTTAGGGGAATGTAGGACCTTACGTCAATGTTTCACTAATGTCGGTTAATAGTTATTTGGCAACAGCTCACCAGTAGAAACTTAGTGGCGGTTTTGTTTAGTGATGGGCTGTAGTGAAAACATGAATAATTCAATATGTATACATAGTTTCTAGAGGGGTGGGCGTAGCGTAGTTGGTAAATCGATTGCCTAGTACGCAGTGCACCTGGGCTCGAATCCCAACGCACATTGGTTTATAAATTTTTCATAAGGGATTTTTCTAACCCGAAGATCTTAAGATTAAAACCACTATAATCAAAATTAAAAAAACATGCATAGTTTCTACCTATCTAAAAACACACACATACACACACACTTTTTATTCAGCATATAGAATCAATTAGTCGGACAGATAATTAAAATCGAGACTCGAAACAATCCAAAGTTGGACCAATGCTTGACCTATGTTAGGTCAATGTTGACCCTAATTTTGGACCAGTGTCGATAAAATATCGGATCACCGTTGGAGCAATGTCGGATCAAATTCTGGCCAATGTTGGACCAATGTTTGATGACTGTTGGACCAATGTCATTGGTCCAACAGTCATCAAACAACGCATGCTTGTCGGACCAACGTCGGTCCAATGTTAGGACAAACGTCGCACCGATAATTTTTGGCCGGAATTCGAAATAACGTTGGACTTCTGTTGGATCAATGTCGAACCAATGTCGGACTAGCTTCGGACCAACCCACACTCGACCACAGTTGGACCAATGTTGGATCAACATCTGATCAATGTTTGACCATTGTTTGACTAATATTGGATCAATATGGGATCAATATGAGACCAACATCGGACCAACGTTGGATCACAGTTGGAACAAAATCGGACTAATTCGGACCAATGTTGAAGCAATGTCGGATCAATACCTGACTAATGTTGGACCATTGTTTGACTAATGTCGCGCCAATATCGGACCAATCCTTTTCGGCCCAACAGAAACATTGGTCTCTTTTATCAACGTGAATTAACGGACCCTGGATCTAGCCTTCGTCAAAGACACGGGCGTGTTCGAACTGATTAAGCCTCCGACATGTGTCCTCAAGGTAGACTCTCACCATAAACTCATTGGTTTAAGATTTGATACACGATCTGACATTGGCAAAATTGTTGATACAAATAACGATGTCCTCAACATTGTCTTTACTTGATGTAATCTCTATGAAATCACAATGGCGAGCAGCGCAGTCAATTTGCGTTAATATACTGGATGAAATTGATTTAAATCTGACATTACCATGAAACCATATATGGGATTCTTCGCCGTAATGTCAGTAGAAAAGTAGTAGAAATTTTGGTCGACTACGCAACGTACTCCGAAAACTCACGTCTTAGGACCAACGACAACAAAACTATTTGTCGTCAAATCGAACTGCAACATGAAACATCCCGGAACAGTACATTCGGTGAATATCTGAATGAAGTCCAATACAGCCTTCGAAAAAAAATCCCTCGGCATCTATAAACGTTCCGGGGGTATCCCTTGATGACGTGTACAAGTTTTCTAGTTCCACCTGTTGAAAAGCATCAACAAGTCAATGCAATATTTGAGGTACTGTTATGGAACGACAGATGACTGCATCTTCCTCTACCAACGATTAATTTTTGCTAGAATTATCATTGCACGTTCAAGCGTATTTGAAACACCAACCGGTGTACCTCAAGGAAGTCAACTAGGGCCGCTTATTTTTTTTTATTTCAATTATAGAGGTTTTAACCTTAAGGTCATTCGCCTCTTCGGGTTAGAAAAATCTCTTAGGAAAAATTTCTAACCCTATGTGCGGGGTCGGGACTCGAACCCAGGTGCGCTGCGTACAAGGCAATCGATTTACCAATACGCTACGCCCACTCCCCTCGCTTATCTTTCTTTTACTCATCAACGATCTCTGCATCCGCATCAAGTCCGAAAAACTATTCTTAGCTGATGATTTCAAAATCTTTTGTTCAGTTGCCACAGAACTGCTGGACGGAATGCAAATCGACGTCGATTGATGTAGAGTGATAAGTTTTGGGCACTCGACAATTCCAAGGTATTGCGACTATACTCTTCAAGCCTGTGTCATTGAGGGGGCGACTTGGGAATGTTATTTCATAAAAAAAATCTCTACCGACCGCATGACGGCAACAACGGCGAAGGCTTGTGCAATTTTCTGAAATGAAACACTGTTGATCTCGCGGATTTTTATGTACGCTATACGTTATGTACGCTCAGTGGTTCAGAGAATTTTGAAGTATGCTGTTCAAGTGCCATAAAAGCTTTGCATGATTTATCCTAAGAAAACTGTCTCGGAATTACCTTATCCGGCTTCCGTCGTATACTAGATTTATGTAGATATGCCTACGCTGGATTCTCGCCACACTACCAAAGACGAAATAAGTACATTCCTGCATCCCGAAGGTTGGTTTAAGGTGTTGCATGTTGGTCTACTACGTATTTCGATTGAGGAGAGTAGTCTCGATTGTGGTGACAGTTATCACGACAGCGAACACGTTGTTTGGTCATGTACCATGCATGTATTGTACAAGTAAGAAAGTCAGATTGCAACGCTTTGATTTTGTAGACGTGCTAAACTGATGGCCTCCAGCCCATCGAATTAGATCCTAACTCTTCGCTTGTGAAATAGCTGAACTATTGCATTATCCCAAATCCATGGTATATGATCTGACCATCAACAGGAGATCGGGAAAGGGCCGACAAGCAAAGGCAGCTAATCCAAAGCCGAAGACACAAATCTTCGATCAACGAGGGGAACGTACCATTTGAGCCAGACGCTGCTGATTTCTGAAACCGAAGCTGGTGGCTCTTTTCTAACAGAACCCATTGAGATACGTGATGAAAACAGTTTCGAAATCCTGTGTACAGAGAGCAAAGCGGAGCGCTAGCTTTAGATGTTTCAAGACACAAGTTATACAGCGAAGCAAAATCTGAAGGCAATAGAATGCTAAAGAAATCTGTACGAGAATTTACTGGCGAAATGCGATTGGGTCGTAATGAATGCTAAAACCTACTGCAAGGCAGAGTCCTCGGATAAATTTCTGGACAACATTTTCAAACAGAACCCGAAGTACTCATCCAGAAGCGTGGCTAAAATGATCGGAATTTCGCAATCTTGTATCCAGAAAGCAACGTCGAATGAAAAGCAAATTTAGGAAGGTTCAAGCTAAAAGGTAATTTACCGCGAGTCAAAATCTGAATGCAAAGAAACACTCAAGGAGGCTCTACGAGAAATTTACTGTCGGAATACGATCACTTGTTGATGAAACATTATACAAGGTCGTTTTCGGACAATTTTCTGGAAAAAAAAATTATGCATTGTTTGGTCGGCACATTCCAATCAGTTCCCACGAAAAGTAGCTCGTCTGGCAAGCAATCTTTAGCCGCGGACTGCAAACTGACGCTTTCATAATTTCTAGAACCGCGAACCAGCTAATTTATCAAACGCGTAGATTTGGTTTTGCTGACGATTGGAAGTCCCAATTTTGACAAAGGACAGAAATTTCAAACGCTATCGAAAATCAACGTTAATTTTGAACGTCTCCTGACAAACTGGCCATCTAGAATATAGTGTTATCAGGAAAGAGACTCTTTTAACCCCCAAAATCGACCTTTTTTCCAATTGCTTCTTCAACCCGACCTCCGTCCTGTAAGTTTTTCCCCCTGAACCTTTCCTTCACTCACTCGCGCGAATCCATTGCTTTTCTCGTGTAATTGACTTATTGAGTTCATATTATGTGGTAATGCTTGCTGCCTAGTGCCTAAATTTATGTACGCTTTGTATGATGATTGTGTGAACGGTGTTTGGCAGGGTTTTGCGCCAGAAGCCGGAAACTAAAAACCCACCATATCTCAATAATAAGGTAAAAGAGCAACTTCGCTAACATGGCGGCTGGGACAGGGCGAACTATTTAAACCTAAACCGTACGGTTGTTTTTATAGTTTTTTTGTTGTTGCTTATTTTGGATTTTCATTTCAGTCTGCACGAATTCTAGCGGGCTACCTGGATTCATTCGCGCGTTCTCTCGAAACCGGTACAGTCGAACCGAATTCTAACTTTCTGCTGCTAAATCAAGGCGAAAACATATGCGCTTTTGTTGGCTTTGTGTGTATCTTCTCTGTGTCTGTGTGCTTGTGTTGTTGTTTTTTTTTTTGGTAAATTGCGTCAGAATTTTCGCAGACCGCCGAATTGATTTGTTTATTTTCTACTAACTCACTCATCTACACGCGGTTTCGACTTTTGGTTTTCGAATGCTTATTTGTTTTGGGTATTATCCTCTTATCAAGTTTTGATATGCAATAAATAGTCTTAACTCTTACATCCTCTGCGATTTGGTTTTGCTTTTCTCGTACGAAACTAGAAACAAAACGATACTTGATTTGCGGAGAAAATAGAAGGCATCAAAAAACGAAAGAACTCGAAAGCTAAGAGCGCTGTTTAATGCAATGAACCAATGGCTTATTAATTTATTTTTCTCGCGGTTAAAATGGTATGAGATTGTTTGGTAAAGTCTTTGGGAAATTTAAAGCTTGTTTAGTGCTGAACAATTGTTGTATTTTTGTTCCTCTTATGATATCGTCTTCTGCTACAACTACCACTACTTTCTTTCTCCTCCGTCGAATGATATATTTTTTTTTACTCGATTTGGAATCCAACTGTGACCTATGCAAAATGTACCGATGATATTTGAACATGTCCTTCAAGCTTCGATTTGGGAACTAGAAGAAACGAGCTGAAACGGGCTTTTCATGCTGAATCAGAATTGGGGTTTCAAAAGGTGTTACGTTATTGTGTGATTTTTTTTCGCTTCGTTTTACAATTTATCTATAAAAAAATTTCTCTCCCTCGGGGAATTGGAAAATGAAAAAAAATCTTATTTTTGTTTACCCTTTTGAACTTTAACTACAAAAAACATTGTTATTACTAACATTAGTCAATTTCCCTATTTTTTCTTAGATAATATCTATACTTTTTGCATTAAATTTAAACAGCATCTCAGTAGTTTCTTGATTAGTTAGTATTATTTTTTTTTTATTTTGAGAAGAAAAAGGAATTTTTCACTTGTCACGAAGCAAATCAACTATAGGGAAATAAAGTAATCTCTGTCTGTTTTTTTTTCCTCGATTTGTTCATGGTGTGATTCGTTTAGGTTTTGTTTCACTAACTAACGCGCGGGCTTTGCAGACTTGCTTGCGATCTTTTGTTGCTAAGTTTATATTTTTTTTCATTAATTTCACGACTTTGTCAGTGAAGGGCAGTTTGTGATCTCTACTAGCTTGCTTGTTTAAATTTACCTTCCCCTATACAACGACGGTGTAGAAATAAGTTCAATACTGCATTGTTTTCTGATTTTATCATTCGCTACCGGCCCCTTTTTAATTTATTTGTCGTCCAGGCTCTAGAGAGTAATTTTGTTTTGTTTTCTGTAATTTGTTAATGTGGAAAAATAATCGTTTCCTTACGAGGGGGCTCCTATTCTATTGCAGTGTCCTAGAGACGGTTCATTACGATTTACTTTTTTTCATCATAAACAAGCGAGCGTATACAGTATAATTATCTTTAGGTTTTTTTGTTTAGTTCTTCTGGACCATACTCGGAAACGTGATTTTGTTGCCCATGTTGACTTTGTAATGAACAAAACCGTCTACGATTATTTACTATTTTTGTTGCTTTCGGGTTAGCGAGATCTGCGATATAACTCTATTCGCCGCACAATAGGTTTTTTTTCAGTTATCAAGTTTAGTTTGGAACTAATTCCAGCTACTTCTGCTAGTGAGTGAATGTGAATTTGCATTTGTTTGATCAGGGATGACATGAACCGTCGGTGAATTGTACAGTTCGAGAGTAATAAACAAAGCTATTTTCTTTTCTAGTTTCCTCATCCAGGGCAGCCATGGATTTGCGAGAGTCAGGGCTGCACACATTGGTTGCTATGGTTGCGCAGTTCCTTCAGCTGTCAGTTGGTAGGTTGCGAGTAGTTACACAGCAGCAGCGGTTCGGTTGTTGACTTTAAGCACTGGTAGTTTCATTTTTTGTTGCCTACTATTTTTCGATGTTTTACGACGCGTGGTTGTTTTTTGTTTTCTTTAATATTACTAAAAGTTTTGTTTTTAGTCGGTAGTGGCCGGTGGCGTAAGATGCTCTAAACTGCTTTCGGTGATACTGGCAGCCAACGTATCAGATCAGCCGGCCAAAACATAGCACGAAGAGTCCGTTTCACTGTGGATTAGAGCGGGGAGAGAAAGAAAGAAAAAAATGGGAATTTGGTGAGATTTGATTGGCAGAAGTGCTTTGTTCCGAACAGTTAGGAGGATTGAGTTTGTAGTTCAGTGTTTTTTTTTTAATTTTTAAGGTAAGTTTGGAGTGGCTGCGGTGAGTTCTTTCGTGGGTTGATCACACCAGTTCCACAATTATTCCTGAATTTTGCTTTAACGAGTAATTATTAAGAGAGCGCAATGACATTTTCCTTTAAATTCATTTTTGTAAGAAGTGTAGACAATTATAAAAAGGATCCTGTAGTTTTGTTTATACGTGAATTATTAATCTATATATTGGGAAATCATGGGGACTCAAACCCACATTTGAAGGTTATTTTCTCATTGGAACTGATGTTTACAAATACTGTACAGAACGATGGAATCCAACAACACACTGCAGTCACTCCAAACAACCATCATATCCGAATAGAGCTAGTCAAATGGTAAATGGTCAAACTCTGACAGTCGGTCTCTGTTCGTAGTGTCATGACATTTTCGGTCGTTTTTTCAGCTGCTACTGTCCACTTGCTCGACTCGTCGCCTATCGACAAACAGCCCAGAGCGTCTAGCGCTCCCCCCTTAGTTACCATTATTCTCGCGCGACTAACGCCTACTGCACATTTAGTGGCAAAAGGATCGTTCATTGTTCGTTTCAAGATGGAAAATATAGAGGTTAGTATATTTAGTTTCTCGTCAGATAGCGCAAAGGGGTTTCTTTCAGCGATAACATCACAGAACTGGGAGCATCGCAATACTCGCGCTCTAGCGGCTAATAGTGGAAGCATGTTTGACGCAATAGTAAGCGATTCGATTCAATCGAACTAAAGGGAAATGAAACTAAAAAATATTAATTTGGTGTTTTTGTATTCGCAAGACGTGCGTGCAACCATAGCAACAACAGTCAATACGGAGTAAGCGCCCTTTTGTTTGGTTATTTCCTGCAACTTTGGTTTGTGTTAGGGAAACATCCTAAGCGCTACGAGGGATTTGGAAACACTGGGGAAGGGTGGGGTTGCATCTGCATTGATTGCAAATTATTTCAAGCTATATAAACACAAAAATTCAACCAAAATGTGCGTTGCAACGTTTCAAGTAGCTCACTAAACGAATATGGTTCGAATATCGATTTTTTCGTTACTTGCAATGCCGTAACTAAAAGGTTGTTTAGATTTTGTCAGGCATGGAATAGTTTTTGTAGTTCTTTTTCGAAAGTTCGAGCTATTAGTTACGGGTCAGGTACTTAAAATTTCGTTGGGTAATGCGCTGTGTACTGTACTGTGGTGGGGTGAAGCGTTTATCTTAGATTGTACTCTGTGTGTTGTGGGGTGCTTTGAAATGAAGGAGCAATGCAGTACATACTGGTTTGAACGCTGGCGACCGAGATTGTGGTTGTGTGATTTTCTTGGAATTAACTGTAACTGAGTTAACGACTACTACGATCCTATATTTACGAGTCCATTGCCATAGTGACAGATCAGTAAACGCGTTCGCCAGTCGTAATTTTGGTTTTGAAAATTATATTCACCATTTTACAACCTCTGACCACCGAGCGTCGCCACCGTGTGTGTGTGGGTGTTTGTGAACAACTATCATTCAGGAAATCAAAAGGATAAACTAGCAGAAATAATCATACCCAGTAGTCAGACATCGGTTTCGATACTAACGGCTAATGCGCTATTGTGGCGTTGCTGGAGGTTATTATTCGTTCCACCATTGCCGCCTCCCGCGACATAACCGGGGAGGCCAGCATCGCCACCACCTCCACCGCCGACACCGCCACCGCTCGACGGTTGCTTACAGCAGTTTTGTTGCTGCTGCAATTGTTGTTTATCGGTCAGATGCGCTCCTAAAAATGGAACCATACGATTTTGTTCACCTAGTAGGCCCGGCGTTGATTCGACTCCGTCCTCCAGGTCCATCATATCGGACGACGATTCGGACAACGAGTTGTTTTTCTTTAGATGTTGACCTGCAGGTATAGAGGGCGTTTTTAGTAAAATGTTGTTTGAAATGTTCTTCTAACAAGTTATACACGAAAAATAAACTGATGAAGAATTGTTTTTCAAAATAACAAAGTAAAATAAAATATATCGATGTAATGGACATTTTTATTTAAATATTAAAAAATGTCCATTGCATCGATATATGATCTTTTTAAACATGTTATTGTAAGGTGTAAAATATGAATTTGTAAGAATTTGTACAATGGATTTCTCCTTAGCGGAGAAAAATTTGAGAAAAACACGCCTAGCCTCAATCCGGCGCTAGCTTAGTCCTGGTACTAAGTTTGTGTCTGACTCTGATGAGACGCAGTCAAAATGCAAATTCCATAACTAATTTTAAAAATGTGTACGTCCATTTCATCATGACTAGCTTATAACAAAACATAATAAATGCATAATTTGACTACTGTACTAATTTTATTAATTCTATCTGTTTTAAAAAAACATGTTTCAAATCATGAAATGTTTTTCTTTCATATATTTTCTTGTTTGAAATCGCCCCCTCTTTGAAAAGTTTACACGCTTTGTATGGCTCGATAAATACTCGTACAGCCATGTAATCAACTAATTTAGAAACTCAGAAAAGTGAAATTAGCTTAAGGTATCTAAGCAAACTGCTTTGTTTGTAATGAATCGCGAAAAATTAGCATGTTAGTCATTTTATTGACAAAACAGTGCTGGAAGAATGTAACCAATTAAAATGACAATTGAAGTTTTTTTCTCTTGGAAACGCTTTGCTGATCCCGTTCAATGGCGATTTCCTTTTTTAATGATCAAAAGGAGGTCGAATCGATTCCCAAGATTCAGGTTGGCCCTGTTGGAAATATTCGAGTTAAATGACACCAAGCGCTCCGGTCTCTTTATGGCCATTTGATGTAAAGAATTAGTTTTGGTCCGAAAGAAGGACCAAAACTAAGCTTTTAAAACTATTATAACTTAGTCTATAAAACAATTACACATTTCTGATGGAGAACTTCTCAGCTGTGACTGAAATTTCAAAGATCCACTCGGGCAAAATCAGAGTCGTGTAAGCCAGCGCAAAGTCAGCAAATGAAATTGTTTCTCCCGAGCGTTTTACGAAGGAATATCCTGTCTATCTACCAACCCATAAAGTAGAAATAGTTGGCGTGGTCAACGACAGTTGTTTTAATGGTATCTTACTTCAGCCGGTGAAATGCTGCAAGCGCTTGCATTCAGTTTTAATCACGACAATAACTGAACCACAGTACGACATGTAGGGTAATTAGCCTATTTTTGCCATGTTTCTATGATCACCCTACCCATTTGAAGCAGTTGGTTAGAGCAGTGTCTGTCATCTTTGTTCGACACATTGGACCAAATGGTAGGGCGACAATTGGGGCAATCGATTCGAGTTTTCATTGCACGGTTTTGAGCACGAGCATACCATCGATTTCAGTGCATTTGTGTGATGGTGGGCCCAGTAATTAAGGAATTAGTGAGGTACCCTTCCTAATAGGGAAAGACACTTTACCCTATTAATTAAGATGACAGACCACGCCTCATGGATTTTATTTCGATTATAGAGGTTTTCCCCTAAAGTCATTCGCTTTTTGGGTTAGAAAAATTTCCTATGATAGATTTCTAACCTTATGTGCGGAGTCGGGACTCGAACCCAGGTGCGCTGCGTACAAGGCAATCGATTCACCAACTATGCTACGCCCACCAATTCAAGAATATTTCTCCACTATTTTATTTCGTGGTTTTTCAGATCCAATTGTTTTTTTTTACGATCTGTCAAAAGTTTTTATTAGAATTAAGAACCGGAAATTGAGCTAGTAACTTCGTTACGTAGATGTTATGGTCAGCTAATTATTTTTTAACCGCGCGAGCGGTATTCTTCGGCTAATTATCTTCCATAAACTGACACTCGGCATATATAAATATACTTCTTCAAAATGACTATCAAACATTAGGTACTTTTTGCACAATTACATAAGATGATCCCCTTAAACTGCAAAAAATTGGGATGTAACTAAATTGTGATCAAATCACGAATGACCATCCAAAACCCATCTGTCACCATCGGACAACGCTAGAAAACTCGGTAAACTTTACCGAGAACACAGCTAAATTACCATGATCTTGAGATACAGAAATAAAAAAAAGGCTCACAAGCGCCACCTAATGGGTGAAATTCAATTTTTTGGTATATACAACCAGCCACCATGTATTGAAAGCTTGCACGCTCACTAGCGCCACACTGTGAGAGTATCTCAAACTATCCGTCACCGTCGTATAGTCCTTAACATTTAGAACAACTTTGCTGAAGACATTATCCCTCTAAATTGTCATATTATTGAGCAACAGATATTAAAATTTTTAATATATTCAAATGTATGGTCACTAGCGCCCCCGAGAGAGTGAAATAAAATTTAATATATGTATCATCAATCATGAAACGGTCATCAAAAACTTTACAGAACACATTATTTCCCCGAATTACCAAACTGTTATGATCGAACTTAATCTATCATGTACTAGACATTGTATTCGCCCTAGCGCCGCCTGGTGGATGAATTCTGAAATAGTCTATTAACCATCGGGCAGCGCTTGACTTGCTGCTGAGCCTTGCCAAAGACACCACTCATCCAAATTATCAGGATCTCGCGATACGTAAGATAAAAAATCTTGCGCCGCCTGGTAGGTCTTCTCCAATTCAATTTGTCCGTAATCCAGTGGCCCTTGATCTCTTCAAGAACATTGTCGTAAATATCATCTTCTTAAATTTTTAGGCTACTGAAATATATTACGATCTATCATGTGGTCAAAGCTGGTATCCTCACTAGTGCCGTGAAGTGGTAATATTCCAAACTAATCTATCATCATCGGGTTGTCCATGACCCTCGAATAACTTTGCTGAAAACATCACCCTTCTAAATGAACGTGATTTTGAAATACAGAAATTAAAAAGAATTGATGCTCACCAGCGCCACCAAGCGGATGAAATCCAATTTAATCGATACATCATCAAACAGCTAATGTCAGAAACTTTACAAAAAAATATAAATTTTGCAAATCATTAAATTTTTGAAATAGAACCCAACCTAACATGTATGAAAAATTGTATTCTTCCTAGCGTCGTGTATAGCGCTTTGAAATGATCTAAATCGCCGTCGTGCAGCACTCGACCTGCTGATGAATATTGCTGAAGACACCACACATTTAAATTATCATGATGTTAAGATACAGAATATTACATGTTCACTAACGCCTACTGGTGGGTCTATTCCAATTAGATCTGTCAGTAATCGCGTAGCCTTTGATCTCCTCAAGAACTTTGCCGAAAACATCTTTTTTCGAAGTTATAAAAATTTTGAAATATCATAATCTAAAATGTAGTGAGTGTATTCCAAACTAATCACCATCTGGTTGTCCTTGACTTCTTCAGCAATTTTACTGAAGAAAGTACCCCTCTAAATAGTAACGACGTTGAGATAAAGAATGATATAAACATTTGTTGAATATTTGCATTCGCACTAGCGCCGGCTGGTGGAACAAGTCCGAGTTATTATTTCCACCATCTAGAACCTACAGACTTCCAGGACAAATTTTCCCTAAATAGCATATTTCAAAATAATCAGAGTCTAGATATATTTCATGTTAAACCCATTCAATGATAGTCGTATTTGTGACACAGTTTTGGCCTAATTGGATATCCAATTACTCTAGTCCCTCGGCATGATACTGTACCTTGACGTGGTCCGGGGGCTTTTCCACTAAAGCAGTATTGCAGTGATTATATCACATAGAAGCTTTGAGTACGACTACTTTCTTTATAGTTAAGCTACATTGTGATCAAATTAAGTATTTAACTTGGCGACCTTTATTACCCACTTAGCCATGGTCGAAATAATGTACGAAGTTGGTTTAAGGGTCAAGTTCTCTCTAGAGGTGTCCTGGCCTTGACAATGAGCTCTAGTTTGAGACTCTTTTAATCTTGAAGTATCCCATGCCAAGACTTTCTAGGATGACATTATACCAGATGATCTTTGACAGCTCTTTGTAATCATAAACGCATACCCACGCTCGTGCCCTCCCAAACATGAAAACGTCCCAGTGATAAAATGAACCGTCTAGTGCTAATAAATGTACAAACGCAATCTCAAACGTGTACCTACAAATGCTCGTGTTTGCCCGATCATCTCACGTCCTGAAGTCTCTTCTCTTAGTTCTAGAACCAATCATAAATAACACTGGTATTAACTAGACAACCCGTGAACATACAAACGCTTGAACCGTTCGCGATCGCACATCTATACTCACGATCTCGCAAACTTGATAATATCACTGTGCTAAAGTAAACTTTACAGCACTTACAAATTAGCATCACATAATCACAAAATACAATTTTTCGATATCAAAACTTATAGAGAAAAATATTATTTTTATTTCTGAACAGCCAACAGTAATACTGCTCAATTCACCTTTTCGTCACATTCTGCAGCACAATTATTCGTCAAGCATGTGCCAATTTCTTAACCCTACCACAACCCACACCATGATCCTCTCCATGCCGTTTTTATGGTCTGCATAAAGCATTCAGCTATTACCCCTCCTATCATCGTTTGGCGAAAAAGCATGGCACCAAGTGTTGAAACGAACGAAATATTCGACCATTCATAAGCTATGGGATTCCTATTCTACCCTGGGCCTTTTTTTAAACACAGGACTTTTGACTCTCTTTTGTGACCACAAATGACTGTAAATTTTGGGGGCGATTGGTTGCTGCTCGATTTTGCGCATTATGTTTAAAGTTTGTATGGAAGTTAGAATGGGAAAAACTAATGTTGCATCGTTGAACGTTGAAAAAACAGAATGCAATTTTAAATTGAAACACTTATACTATGAAAAGTTTGACCAAAATGTAGCTAACAACTCTGCTGAACAGGATAAAACTTTACCAAAATGCTTCTTGAGTTTTGGTGTCAATTTTAATTTGACTCCAAATATTTATTTTTCATATTTTAATAAGAACATTTTTTAAATGCATTTTTTTTTTTAGAAGAGTGCATTTAATTCACTAATATTCATTTCCCAATAGATTTTTAAAATCAACGCTTTTCCGTTTTTTTTAAATGGGTGCAAAACGCATACACTTTTTTTTAAATTAGAATCAAAATTGCATGATCACATGTGAAGTAACTAAATCTGCCATACACAAAAAAACGTTAGAAGTTACATGAAATGGAGGTACTTGGACATGATTTTTAATATTTTGAACTCATTCTGGCTTAAACGAACTTTAACTAGTCCAAATTTAAACAAAAAAGAAAATCAAATTTGATTTTACTAAAAAGATTTTTCCAACTTGAAAAAGAGGCACATGATTTTCAGGTTAAAACCTTACAATCACAAATTTTAAAAAATAATAAAAAAACGAAATCAAGTTTTAAGCTAAAAATTCCGCTGCACCATCTTTCCGTGCATACGACAGTTGGTGTCCACGGAAAGGCTGCAACTTCATAAAATTCATTTAAAAAAATTAATTTAAAAAATTCTCCTCCACTTACCCAAAGTGCCGGGAAGATACGGACAGCTGGTGACGTGGTTGAAGTTCTGACTCTGCATCTCCTCCTGATCCGTCTCGCGATGGTAGAAGTAGTTGAAGTTGCTGACGATGACCGGCACCGGCAGGGCAATCGTGAGCACACCGGCAATCGCACAGAGCGATCCGACGATTTTGCCCCACACGCCGACCGGTCTGTTGTGTATGTTGTTAATGGGGGGGGCAAAAATATCGAGCAGGGCCACAGCGTGGAGGGGCGAAGGAGCAACGATGAGTTTGTAAATGAAAGAAAAAAAATGTTAGAATTGTGAACTCTTCATTCGCGGTCGGTTTGACGAAGTCGTGGGAGGAAATGGGTTCTTTTAATGCCTTTGATTGTTTCATTCAAAAACTGTGTGATGATACGTGTACTTGGAAGGTTGAGAGAGAGAGGGGGTGAATCGTAAATGGTCCGGTTGAGAGCTATGGTATGTGTAATGACTTAAAGTGCCATGAGTGACGAATTTAACAGATGGATGACACATTACATGCATTTTAAGAGGAATTCATGCCGTTTGTCGACTACAGAGCTAAATTGCAGAATAACTTGGCAAGGATAAGGCGAAAGCGAGTAAAATTTGCATATATTCAGGCAAGCAGGTATTATAGTAGGCGATGAAGCACGACGAGTAAACATTGATTATCACTTAAAATCAACACGCTGCATACAAACTTGTAAGAAAATAGGGTTGAAGGAACGAAAGAAAAATAGAACTGCCGAAACGAACTTTGCAGAAAAAAATACCAAACAGAAAGAAAAAATCCAATATGTAAAAATTAAAATGTGGCGTCATTCTCACTTTGGACAACTTTTTTGTTTGCAATTGTTAAAGAAACTTGTTTTTTTTTTTCCTGTGGAAATCTCAACATCCGATTAGAAAAGTTGTCTTGTTAGAGATGATTAGAAAACATATTCAGGTAGGTGGGTGGGTGTTTGTCGAAATGCTTCTTAGACAATACTTTCAAAATGGTGAATTTTGGCTGTAATTTTGATTGCAAGCTGTCTGCCAATTGCTTTTGATGAAATTGAATTTGAATCCAATTGGATGGAGGAAAGTTGTTGAGCATACAATTTGCATGCAGCTGCTACTGGAACTGCCCCAATTGAATGGATGTTTTTCAATCGAGATCGCTGTTCTCAGCATACTAAAAATTGAAGCAGTGCGGCGTTCTCTACCCTGGATGCGAGGTACGTGGAGGAACATATGTCATTCGGTGTTGTCCAGATGGCCTACTTCGATGAACAGTGATGGGACGAGATGAGCTGCCCGCTTTTTTTTTTTCCATGGGCGGAGAGACGACACGGAAATAGGACAACTGGGCAATTTTGGCGGGCTACTTTGATCGACTCGACTAAAACACTACTGATGATGATCTTCTACCACAGATTATTTGGAACAGGTTTGTAAAGACAATCATGTAAGTAACGTGGCGAAGGGACTGGGTGGAGGTTGTGGTGGGACGGGATGAAAAAAGTGTCACATGAACCGGCTTGCTATGATCGACATCGTGGTGCTCCGCTGCGATTTTTCTTGCACACACATATGCAAGAGCGGCAAAAATAAATCGAATCGCGAGTTATCGGAATGAAAAAATATGAGCAAATATTGATAATGGATGTAAAATGTATAGAGAACAAGAGGCAGGCGAGAGCTGTACGGTATAAATATATGTTTTGATTGCATATGTAAATAGAAAGGCGAAATAAGGTGGTGTGTAGATGGCGCTAGCTAGCATAAGATGCGGTAAAGTGAGGCGAAATTATGAAACGATGTTTTTTTTTCGTGTGGTACTTGGAACAATAAAAAGTGATAGAAAGTTTGACAGAGAGTTTGATTGAGCGAAACGTACGTCATGTCACCATATCCGACAGTAGTCATGGTAACCACAGCCCACCAAAATGCATCTGGTATGGACTTGAAGAATGAATTTTCGCTTCCCGCTTCCGCAAAATAAACAGCCGATGAAAAGAGCACAACGCCTAAAAAGCACCGGAGAAAGAGAAAGCGACCGTTACTCAAAAAATAATCTAAACTCGCTAGGTTTTTCTTCATTTTTTTAACAACATTCCTAACTCGAGCTTTCGCGCGTTAGATTCCGAGATTTTTGCGCATTATTTCCGCAAAACAGTACCCACAGTTAGGAAGCATATCTCTTTTAATACATTCTATTACTGTTCCAAAATTTGGACACAAAACTCGAGTGCCCAGAGTTTTTAACACTGCCCAAATATAATCTTTTCTCGGCGTCAACCCGCCTAATCTAATACCCTTAGTTACCCCACTGGAGAAATCTAGTGAAATTAAAATCATAGGTGAAACGAAACGAAACTATTTGGAAAATATAATCTAGAGTAAAAATAAAAATAAATGAAACGAAATATAGTCGATGAAACCATAACACACACTTAATCATATCGAACAACATCAAGTTTCGGTTTGTTTGTTTGTGGGAAGTCAAACACTGGAGGAGTAGATTGGAAGAAAAAATACATCGACAAAACTTTTTTTTTGTATGCACGAACGACCATCTACAGTTTTGTTTGGTTTGAAAATATGGCGCAGAGAGCGCTTGGTTTGAATTGAAAAACTTCCATTCATTGTTTGTTTACATTACATCGTTATCGTTTAGAGAAAATATAGGTAGTATAGGCCTCTCGACTTGGCCCGTTTCTATTCGGTTTTAGCACAATCGTCGTGTAAGCAGAAGAGATGTAGAGAACAGATGAAGAGCAGAACTTGACCGTAACGAAAATAAAATAGAAACTAATTCA